>NC_138775.1:30547821-30965321 GCF_965119305.1 Pelophylax lessonae
TTTTGCGATTCGGCACTGTGCGACTTTAACTGACAATTGCGCGGTCGTGCGACGCCGTACCCAAAAAAAATTTACGTCCTTTTTTCCCCACAAACAGAGCTTTCTTTTGGTGGTATTTGATCACCTGTGTGATTTTTACTTTTTGCGCTATAAACAAAAAAATAGCGTAAATTTTGAAAAAATAACAATATTTTTCACATTTTTTTATATGAAATTCCCCCCCCCCCCCCAAAAATGTAAAAATCAAAATTTTTTTAAATTTTTGGCCAATTTTTTTTTTTGCTACCTATGTTTGGTAAAAAAAATCACAATAAGCGTATTTTGATTGGTTTGCGCAAAAGTTATTGCGTTTACTAACTAAGGGAAAGATTTCTGTCATTTTTGGTGTTTTTTTTTTAACGAGCAATAGCGGCGATCTGCGATTTTTTTTGCGGGACTGCGACATTGCAGATCGGACCCTTGACTGACATTTTTGACACTTTTGGGGGTACCAGTGACATTACTACAGTAATCAGTGCTATATATATGCACTGTTACTGTAAAAATGACACTGGCAGGGAAGGGGTTAATTCTATTGGAGAGAGAGGGGTTAATGTATGCCTGATGCTTACTAACGTGTGTGGGGGGAGGTGACTGAGTGACACAGGGACAGATCGCAGGTTCAGCTATGCTGAGCCCTGCAATCTGTCACTGTCTGTCACTTAGGAGATCCGCCCGCTTTGTTTACACATCTCCAAACTCGATTCCCCGACGATCGGGGAAGAGCGGCGGTGATCACCACCGCTCCTCCCCTGGCCCGACTTCCTCTGTGACTGAATACACCGGGAGCGAGCCTCCGGCGGGGCGTGTGCGCCGCCCACAAGGGGAGGAGTCCAGTGACATAGGTCTATGTCGCTGGACGGGAACGAGCCACTTTGCCGCAGTAGAGCTCCAGTGAGCGGTCGGCAAGTGGTTAATATAGGTTTCCCGAGACCTGATTTTTGACCCTGAAATTATGTCAGGGGTTTCTTTTGTGTAAAAAGGTTGATAAAGGCTGCTTGAAGATATGGTCGGCATGTAGGACACTCATTCCACCATGCTTCACCTATTGATGAACAACTCTACATGTTTTTCCCGACCATTGCACCTGAATGAGTTTGTTGGACATCCAATTCCAAAACCATGGCCTTTTATATGGCGTTGTCCTGCTTCTATAAAAGCCTCCACTCTTTTATGAAGTTTTTCCACAAAATTTAGAGGAGTGCTGTGGGAATTTGTATCCATTCAGCCAAAAAAGCATTATGGGGGATCATGTTGGACGAAAAGCTTGGCTTTTTGAACGAGAGGCTCTGGCTTACAATCAATGTTACGGTTCTGTGCAGGCCACTCAATTTCCTCAATGCCAAACTCAGTAAACCATGTCTTTATGGAGTGGGCTTTGTTCATGCTGGAACAAAAAAAAGGCTTTCCCCAAACTGTTGCCACAAGGTTGCAAGCACTCAATTGTCTAAAATGTCTTTCTATGCTGTAGCATTAGCAGTACACTTCCACTGGAAACATTTGAAAACAGGTATTTGGAGTGGTTTCCACATTATTTTGCCCATGGAGTGTGTACAGCTGTTTTATTACCGTTCGGCATTGTTTGCTCCCTTAGACCCTGCTCTGTAGGTTTGCCAGCAGGAATATGCAGGTGTGTTAAGGTCATAGAACGAGGTGGACACCAGGGCTGTAAGCTGTGCATCTGCATGGTGTTGGACCTAATATTTTACTTCTCACCTGTTACAGATCAATGGTTCGAGTTTGTATTCCTCAGTTGGCTGGCGTAACTGCACTCCTTTAACCTCCAAACATCTGTTGTGTTTTCCAGTAAATTAAACATGAGCTGCACTGCTGTTTAAAGTGTTACTAAACCCAGAACCCTGCATTCACTATATCTGGTCTTCCACAGTACGCAGAACATGGAAATGCAATCGTTTTAGTAAATATAATCTGATAAATATTTTTTCTCATTAGCAGTATATAGCAGTCCTGTGACTTCTATCAGTGTCCAGTCAAGCACTGGTTAAAGCTTGTAGCAGGAGCTTTCGTTCTCCTCTGACTGTCCTATGAGGCTGCGGGACCCCTGACCTTCTATCTGGACAGTGCTGATTGGTGCTGTGCTGATCACATGCACCCTCCCAACAGAAAAAAAAAACTTTTGTAGCAATACACACCAAACTGAGCATGTGCAGAGTGCCCCCGGAGCTCTATCCTAGCAGGAGATGCATTGGGAACTGTGGAAAAGGGGAGGCTTAGAGAAGACAGGATCAAACAGCCTTTTTACACAATGCAGAGGATTAACCCCCTAGGTTCCACAGCAGCTATAACAAGCATGCTTTACTGCATAAACAGACTGATTTCACTGTTGTGGGTTATGTAACACTGTAAGTCTTTAATTCTGTAATTATTCTAGATACAGCATCAATTCAAGTTTGTCTTAGAGCATGCAGTTTAAAGTACATCTAAAGACTCCTGTATAGACAGTTACTATGTAATTCACAAACCTTAGAAATGAAAAAAAAGAAACCTTTCCTAACTGAACCAAATCCGCCTTTGTGTTTCATCCGCTCCCTCTCCCAGACACTGCAGCTCACAGTGGGAGGGTTTCAGCAATAGAGGCAGTGCTGTCAATCCAGAAAGCAGTGGAAGAACTAGGTGTGGCCAGATGCTGATTGACAAGCTGTAGCTTGTTAGCAATACCAATGCAATATTTTTTCATCCAGCTGTAGTGCAACCAGGCACAGCCTAGAAGAGAGTGGCATTTCTGCTCTGAATTCAGAAGCAGTGCTACATCATTGCCACACCATCATAGGAAGTTGCATTAGGTTGACTTCACTGGCAGGTCTTTGCAGGGGGACTAAAGCTGGTCATACATTGTGCGAATTTCAATCAGTGGGTGGCCCTGACGACACTCTCCCACCCGACATCCTTCAATTGAAAAATCACAGAGACTGTGTGGAAAACTTTGGCAAAACATCTGCTGCATCTGGTTGGCCAGCGCCAGCCCCATACAATAGCTGCAGTGTTAGATTTGTCCATCCACGTAAAATCTATATGTGTATGGCCAGCTTCCAAGAGAACTGTAAGTGCAGTTGTTTATATTTATTTATCTATTTTACTAACTGTCCCTTCTGTGGAGACTCACCCTATTTTTCTTGGGGACCATTATCACCAGGACTAAAAGTGAGAGAAAGTCCAAAATTTAGTCACTGGAACAATAATACAGGAGAACTCTTTGGAATGGGGACACTTGTTGTGGTAAAAACTAATAGAAGATTTGCAACTCTTTGGAGACATTTCCTCTCACTTCCTGATGTACCTACAGGAGAAGAGATATGTCACCAGTGGGACACAGACTTCCAAAAAAGAAAAACCTGACAAGGATTTTAACACTTCTCTGCTGTATCTGAGACTACAAAAATAGTTTTTGGCTTCAGATACAGTTTAACCCATGTAAAGACCAGGCTTTTTCTGGCACTTTTTGTTTGTTTAAATCCATATTTTTTGCTAGAAAATTACTTTTAACTCCCAAACATTATACATTTTTTTTTTTTTTTTTTTTTAGCAGAGACCCTAGGTAATAAAATGTCACATTTCCGGTTTACTTCCTGGCCAGCCGTGGAACGCACGCTGTTAGCGGCGTTCCCGGAAGCACCTGCAGTTTATCTCGCTCTATATTATACCACATTTGTGAGTATGTTTTTTGGCTTTTATAATTAAAATTTTCCAAACGGGCTTCACTATCCCTGGTCTTCTTTTTGGCAATTATTGCTTGGAGCCATTTAGGGCCATCACCGATTAGGATTTTCTATCCAGCCCTTCTATTGTCAAGGAGAAGATTTGGTGCATTCCTACATCCACTCATTTACAGGCTTGTCTGACCCTAGCCAGGGTCCATATGTTCTGGTGAGTAGGGTTTCTGAAGGGGTCACAGCCACCTTGAGCACGAGTGTTTTTATGTCTACACTGGAGCACTTCACATCCTATTGATTTATCACTTATTTGGACACTGTTTTGGAAACTTATCTTATCAAAATAGTTTTTGGACACTTAGGCTCCATTCACACCTGGGCGTTTTCAGCTCCAAAAACGCTCAAAAGAAACGCTTCCAAAACTCCCAACAAGTAAAACCCCATTCATTTAAATGGCCCCTGTTCACATCTGGGCGTTTTGCAAAACGTCTGTAGCTGAAAAAGGTACATGAGCTTCTTTTTTGGCTGATTACCAGCGTTTTTGATAGATGTCAATGAAAAACGCCTGAAAAAATCGCGGTAAAATCGCGGTAAAAATCGCGGTAAAATCGCGGTAAAAACGCTACGCTCAAGTGTGAATGCAGCCTAATTCATTATATATAGTTATTTTAATTTTTTGGGTCACATTTGAATTTCTACTTCACTTATAGTCGATTTTATGTATGCAAGCGCTGTGTTAATTTGGTTATACAAATAAAATGGCAACCGTTGCAATTTTTTATGTCACAGAGTATTTGTGAAGTAAGTTTTGCAAACGCAATTTTTTTTTAGAAAAAATACACTTTAATGGATTTAAAAAAAAACACAATATTTTTTTGTATGATGTGAAAGATGATGTTATGCTGAGTAAATAGATACCTATAATGTAACACTTTTAAAATTGCGCACGCTCGTGGAATGGCGACAATGGTACTTAAAAATTCTCCATAGGCGACGCTTTAAATGCCTTCACAGGTTACCTTTTTAGAGTTACAGAGGAAGTCAAGTGCTAGAGATATTGCTCTTGATCTAACGTTTGCGGCAATACCTCACATGTGTGGTGCGAATACCAATTACATATGCGTTTGCTTCTGCGTACAAGCGCGAAGGAATGGGGGGTGCTTTACATTTTTTTTTGTTATTTATTTTACTTTTTATATTTACACTGTCTCTTTTAATTTTGTTTTTGTGTTATCACTTTTATTCCTATTTGAAGGAATGTAAACATCCCCTGTAATAGAAATAAGGATGAAATAAGGATGACAGGTCCTCTTTATAAAGAGATCTGGGGTCAAAAAGACCCCAAATCTCTTGTTTACATTTAAAAGCAAAAGATCAAAAAAAAATTCTGATCTTTTGCTTTAAAAAAAAAAAAAAAAAAAGGTTTACTTCTAGCCTGGAGTGACGTCAGGACGTCGCTCTGGTCCCCCATGGCCAGAGAGGTCATCGCCTATGGGAGTAGCCAGCTGCTGTTTCCAGCGTTTCTCGGGTGAAACGGTGGAAACAGTAAGCCCGGGAAACACCAGTGATTGACGGGAACGGGGAGGGGTCATCAGTTTAAATTTTCCTGCAGTTGGGCTTTAAGAACACATAGGAATACAGCAGACACCACATTTTCAGGTAAAGAAGAACTTTCATGTTCATGTAAGGAATTAAAAAATGATGTTATTTATTAACTCCCAAACCTTTGCCAACACAAGGTACATGCAATGTTCTAATGAATTAAACACCTAATAACTGCAATATCGTCAATTTTTGTTCTTGGGCTTAGATATTCTTTGACAATAGATTGTCAAGAAAAGGGTGAAAAAATCACAAAAATGTAAATGTATACACAGGTCGTATAAAAGGTACTTGTGTTTCTACTGTGTGTATAGCAGAATGGTTGAAGTGGCCCTTTAAGTTAATTTCTATAATATTGGAAGCCTGTGCATGTGATGGTTAGCAAGCAGAGTGAGTTATATTTTATTTATTAGAGAAATAGTAACCGTACGGAGATGCATGAAATTTACTGCTTTGCATTATTGTGTGAGGAGGGACAGATTAGTAAATCTATCAATGGAACAGATGTCTGTATTTTGTGCAGGATATAAATTATCTGTATTTCAAAGGGAAAAAGGCAATAAACTCATAAAACTTCATTCTCTTTCAATTAGCTTAAAGGCTGCAATATCCCATTAAAAAACAGAGGCTTAGTGAACAAGGAGAAGAGCACCTGTCTACCTTTGTACAACCGTGTTGTGGACCTGGCCAATATTTTAGAGGATGCTGCTTATTGATTGACCAGGAAACTGATAGGCTTTTGGTAATGCTAAAAAAAAAAAGAAAAATCTTCAGACTATGTCAATGACAAGTCCACAACTCCGATTTACAGGTGGTGAACATATCTTCCTGTCCTCGCAAATGTTGACAGAATTCTGGGACCTATCTATAGTACTTTGATCCCTTTCTCTATACAGTAAGGTTGAGTAAGGAGTTCTCTGACTGGATGATGTGGAGAGCGTAACGTCACCACCCCACCCCTCCACCACCTCGTCCAGAGAACGGTTTGCAATAATTCAGAAAATGGAAACCATTTTTTTAATGGGGCCAACCTCCTGAGTTCACAATGCATCAGGCTAGCCACTCAGGACAGGACCAAGAAGCAATTGGAGATTACTGGAATAGCTGTGTCCAGACCAGTGATTTCCAGCTTCCAGGGGCATCGGCCCCTGGAAGTGGTCAGTTTTCGACCGTAGTGAAGAGAAGATTCAAGGAGCAACATTGAATTTTTTTCTCGTAAAAATGTGTAACTGTGAATGTGATTTTCGTTCAGGAAAAAAAGTACAAATTGTAATACAACCTGCTTACTATGTCCAGAATTCCATTCAAAAAGCAGGTCTGGACAAATTTAAAAACTTTAGAATAAAATTATTTGACTCAGTGATGGCAAAAAAGGACGGAACGGAAAACGAATCATGCATGGCCAGCTTTACAGTATATTTGCACTTCTGGTAGGGGGTTTGATTTGGTAATGGAGTATTACCTTTATTCAAGCCCAGTTCCACTTACAGATATTGCATATTTAAACATGCTGCTGCAGAAGCACAAATAACAAGCAATTGGGATTTCACGTTTTGACATTTACTGTGGCGGCCTTTTGGCACATCTCCAGGCTACATTTGGCAAATAGACCGGTGTTATGGCTGAAATGTGACCTACTTGTCAACATCATTGCTTGTGTCTTGGGGCTTCTTGACCTAGCGAAGGCCAGGTACCCTGGAGGAGGTTTAACCTAAATTACGCATCTATTAAAATGCACAATAAGTAAAATGTTTTCGTAAACCAAGAGATGACAATCGATGCATAGTTCCAAGCAGTCACAACAAAATGAAATACCACACTCAGAATGTCAACCAGAAAGTGTAGATAGCCAGTGCATGTTAGTAAAGCAATACCTCTTGATTTGTTTCTGAACATCGCTTCATGGGCTAGGCCCTTTGGCTGGGACCAGGACAATTTTTGTTACCAGGCAGCAAAGTCTAGCCATTGTGCACACATTGGCATTTTTTAAATTTTTTTATTTATGCACTCTCCATGTGTATCTTGCTGCTATTTATATATGTGTATTTTCCTTTACTCATGGATGGTAAAGTGTGGATCTTCAGGCCTACCGTGAAGTCTAGGGGTAGGATGTGGGCAGGGCCGTCTTTTCCATTGGGCACACCCGGCGGTTGCCCGGGGGCCCCACTTGCCAAGGGGCCCCACACACAGGGTGACAATTACACTGTCCCCCCCAGGCTAGTCTCCAGATTAGTTTACCTGGTGGTCTAGGGCCCCCCACCCCCCCCCCCCCCCGTTGTCCGCCGGGCCCCCCGCTGTCCGCCGGTGGCTCTGAGTCTCCATGCACACTGGTTGCTAGGAAAGCCAGCCGATTGGCATCTAGCAACCAGTGACATTCTGAGAGGACCCATCATGCACAGCGGAGGAGGATCCTCCTCGTCGGCTCATCCTCCTCTCTCCGCGCCTCTCTCTCTCTCCCCCAGTGCACTCCATTGCCCGGGGGCCTATAAGGCTCTTAAGATGGCACTAGATGTGGGGCCATTAGGTTCCTAACTCCCTTTCCTTGGGTGGGGGGGAGGTCTCTCTTCGGGAGAGCCCCCCACCCAGCACTCGTTAGTCAACTTTGGGTGATGATGAGGAACGGGATCCACTGGGCCTTTTGGCTACATGAACCTGAGCATGCCTTGCCCAAATCAGGAATATTGCATCCAGGGGGCCAGGGAGGGGTCTTTATTCTTTGGGAGCAGACCAGAGACTCACCATAGTGCACTTTTTTGTGTCTGTGTTCACATGCAGTTTTTTTGGTTCACTTAAATATTTTGTTTTTGTGCTCGTAAAAAAGAAATGCATGGACAACTGGTGCACATTCTCTAAAGCCAGCCATAGATGGTGCGATTTTCCACCATCAACATTGTTGATAGGAGAATGCTTCTCGTGAAACTATTGTGTTCTCTCGACAAGGTGGGGGGGGCAGGGAGCCGTCCCTGCAGGGAGAACACACAGTGATTATTACTAGAGTCTATAGCCGCTGGCAAGAATCGCATACACAATCCGACATGGTGGATCACTTCAATGTGAGTGCTAATTGTGCCAAAACACAAAATTATTTATGTATTAAGGGGCACAGAAGCAGGGATCACTGTGGTCTGGTTAGCAGAGGTGATCATATAAGTGTGGTGGGAACACCTGCAGTACTTAAAGCTCAGAGTGATTGCAGACCAGTGGGCAATCAAACTCAGGCACAATTCACTTCAATCGTGCCCAGTGTGGGTGTACCCTAAGTCACTTTGGAACCTGTAGTCCAAATACAGGACCGCGTGACTAAGAAGTCAGGTCTAGATGTCTTCTTTTAGCTTTAACTGCTTCAATACCGGGCACTTTCACCCCCTTCCTGCCCAGGCCAATTTTCAGCTTTCAGCGCTGTCACACTTTTGAATAACAGTCATGCACATCTGTACCCAAATTACATTTTGATCATTTTTTTCACACAAATAGAGCTTTCTTATGGTGGTATTTAATCACCGCTCAGTTTTGTTTTTTGTTTTTTTTTGCTAAAAAAACAAAACAAAGACCGCAAATTTTGAAAAAAAAAAGTTTTTCTTAGTTCTGTCAGTAAATTTTGTAAATAAGTAATTTTTCTCCTTTGCTGATGAGGCGAGACTTATGGGCACTGATGGGCACTGATTAGGAGGCACTACAGTAATTTGCCACACTGATAGGTGGCACTGATTGGCAGCACTTATGGGCAATGATAGGCGGCACTGATAGGCAGCAGTGATGGGCACTGATGAGCAGGCATTGAAAGCCAGCACTGACTGGCATCACTGATGGGCACTGATTGGTGTCACTGATGGGCACTGATTGTATGTACAGGTCTCCCCTGTATAGAGATGCCGCTGTTCGGATCTCCTCTCCTCACACTTGTATACCCCGCTAGGTGATTTTTACCTACAGGTAAGCCTAAAATAAGATTTACCTGTAGGAAAAATTAATATCTCCTAAACCTGCACCGTTTAGGAGATATTCACCCTGCATGGAGGCGCTGACATCAGCGGCGCATGCGCTCTGAAGGTTCCGCGTATCGTGCCGGAACTTTTGAGCTCCTTGCCAGAACAGAGGGCTTCCGTGCACATGCGTGGGAGTGACATCATCGGGGCTCCGGCCACTCCCAGCGCCAGAGCCTGCGAACCCGGAAGGAATGCAGAGGGAACATGTCAGCTCCCTCAGCGGTGAGCGTGCGCTGCTGAGAAATAAAGGAATAGTTGGGACTTTAAATGAGGGACATGACAAGGCTGGCAGGACAAAAATGAACACATTTATTGATACATACAGATATGCAGACATAACATGTATAATGTAAAAAATCAAGGTAGTAACAAAGCTGTAAGTGGTCCCCAGATCCAGGTTCATAACAACCAACAAGGCAAAAAATTCCAAGAAGTACAGGGTAATATGATACAAATCATGACATCAGTAGAGTCAACGCGTTTCATGGACTAAATTCGCCACTTCATCAGGAGTAGATGTGTGATATATATCGATAAAAAATATGAGTATAAGGAAATTGCAACAATGATGATGAATGGAAGCTGGAGGGGAAGGGAGAAGGAGACAAAGCCCCAAAATCCCAAACTTACATTGCAGCTCTAGCAGCACCGACACTGGAGGTGAAGACATGACCCTGAGTGTGCTGCTGAGAGGGCTTCGTTCTAAGGTAAGTATTTCATAATGTGCTAGTATGTGATGCATACTAGCACATTATACTATTGTCTTTCAGGGGGTTGTTTGGGAGTTTTTTCAGCAGTTTACTACCGCTTTAATGCATAATATTTTTCTGCCTCCCATGTGTAAACATCCATAAACCCTTGAGCCTGCTGCTGGACACTGCCATCTTGGATGAAATGTCACCTAAGTTGAACTCAAGATTGACATTTTTGAGAAAAACGGTTCATCTTTTATTATTTTTATATAATTATTCAGTTGCTGTATTTTTTGGCTTATCAGGAATACATTCATGCAAACTTGTAATGTTCCTGAAATGTTCACTTTAAAGTGGAGTTCCACCCTAAATTTACACTTACCTCCATCTTCTCGCTCCGGGTCACCTGAAAAACAAATGGATAATCGCAATTCTTTTTTTTTTTTTTTTACTTACCTTGTAGAGAAAATATACTTACCTTACTTCCTTCTTCCTCCCCTCGGCGGCCACGGCGATTCGTCACTTCCTGGCTTTTGCAATGATTCCTGGGAGCTGAACGTCATCGCTCCCAGGAATCAATGCGCCTGCACCAACGTCAGTTCCGGCGCGCGCGTCATTCTCTTCTAAACAGCTTCTGGGCATGCCCAGAAGCTGTGAAGGGATGACGCGCGCGCACCGGAAGTGACGGCGGGGCCGGTGCAGTGCATCGTGGGACCGAAGAAGAAGGAAGAGGACACCGAAGAGGATCGCACTGGCTTCAAGCTGCCCACACCTGAGATGGCAGCGCTGGAGAATACTTTTTCAAGGTAAGTATTTCTCCTAAAAGGTAAGTGCAACTCGGGACAGATCAGAGGCTAGCCATTGTGGAATGTACTAGCCCTGACTGTCCCGGGGGTATTTTTATTAAAAAAAGTATCCCCTGGGTGGAACTCCGCTTTAAGTTAAGCAGAAGTTCAGACTCATACCGTTTGTATTTGTAGAGGTTTTTACAGATTGAGTTCAGATCTCCAGGCAATAGTTATTGTTTGAAAGCACTTTTAGAAAAGTAAATAAACCACCTGATTTGGCTGGAAGTTCCTTCTTTTTAGAAGATTTTGAAGCAGAAGTGTGCTTTGTTTTTAATTACCCTTGGCAGCCCTGCTGGATATGTTCCATATTACTTCTGAACACTGGCCCTTCTGAATGACCTTGTAGATGTCATTTAATTCCCATGTGTTTCCTTCTACAATAATTTTTCCTTCCGCAGTTTTGCAAAACTTGCTATATAGCTCATTGGTGTTTCGGCGAACAAAATGATTATTATTATGTGGAAGTTGTTACTGAATTGGAGCAACTTGTCCAGCTGTGAGCGAACCTACTTATTTCTTCATATTCCTAGAACTCCTCGGGAGCGCTGCTTTTACCGCTGGAAATCTTGTTTTGATTAGAATTTTTTTTTCCTGCACCGAACACCCCGGGTTTTTGATCACAGACCGTTCTCCGAGACGGCAGCTGCTACCTTCTTTTTTTTTTTTTTTTTTTCCACCCTCGCTCCATTTTCCGCCTCCTTCCAAAGTGCTGATTGCGGTTTACTCTGTTATTGCCAAATGAATTTTGGAGCTGCTCTTCCAAGGTAGCAGCGAGGGGGTCAGTTTAGTAAATGACTTTTATTTTAATCTATCCAGCCCACGGGGAGGCAGCCAGGCCTGTATACAGTCATTATTCCCGCCTCCTGGCCACATGCTGCTTTGTGTTTAATGCCTTTATAACCAGCTTTCTAACTACAAGGTGCTTAATATAGAAAATGTCCTATTTGCCACCAAGGGAGCAACAAAATAGCAATTGCGTCCAGCATTTAAATCTCTTTATTTTTAGTAACGAACCTAGTTGACCCCTCTCGGTGTAAACTTCTTTTATAGCTTTCTCTGGTGTCCATCCTGCACCTTAAAGCGGAGTTCCGGCCTCGGGGGTGAAATTTAACTAAAAATACCCCCGGGACAGTCAGGGCTAGTACATTCCACAATGGATAGCCTCTGAACTGTCCCGGGTCGCACTTACATTTTAGAAGAAATACTTACCTTGAAAATTTATTTTCCAGCGCTGCCATCTCGGATGTGGGCAACGGAAGCCAGCGCGTCCTCTTCCTTGTCCTCTTCTCCAAGAATGCGCCTGCACCGGCCCCGCTCGTCAATTCCGGTGCGGGCGCGTCATGCATGCCCAGAAGCTGTTTAGCAGTGAATGACACGCCCGCATCGGAACTGACGAGCGGGGCTGGTGCAGGCGAATTGACTCCTGGGAGCGATGACGTTCAGCTCCCAGGAGTCATCGCAAACAAGAAGTGACGGCGCAGGCCGCAGAGGGAGGAAGTAGAAGGAAGGTAAGTATACTTTCTTCAAAAACAAGGTAAGTAAAGAAAAAAAAAATCAGAAGCATCCATTTATTTTTCAGGTGACACTCAGCAAGCGGATGGCCCAAAATCGATTTTGTCGATTTTGAGGCCAGGACTCCGCTTTAAGGAGGACCTGTACAGTGGAAGCTGTGCCTAAAAAAAGGCAGGCAAAGGTCAAAGGACCAGTTACCAGTATTGCCTGTGGTAATAGGCATGCACAGGGGGAATTGGGCCTGTGCACACCCTGATCAATCACTGCGGTGTCGACTCCCCCCTACTGCCCAGCCTTCTCCAGATGTTGGCCCCGCAGTGCTGCTGGCTTCCTCTTCCCTCGGCTGCTGCGGGCAATGTTTCAGGAGGGAGAGTCGAGGAAAGGACTAGCCAATATGTCATTTATTGGCACCTTTCTTATCAAAATGAACAGTTAACACACAAACTCACGGTGTCCATTCATAGCTAAAGTATAATAAAATGTGTTTACTATGCTTCAGTTAGTGAATGAACAGGAAGCTGCCCAGCTCAGAGCACTTCCCATTTAATCAATGTCTAGTGCAGCTGAAGCTGCAGAGAAAGGCATGTGTATTTGAGCTTTGGGGTGCAAACCCTAATGCAACAGGCTTCACACACCTACAGTCATGTCCATAAATATTGGGACATCGACAAAATTCTAATCTTTTTGGCTCTATACACCACCACAATGGATTTGAAATATAACAAACAAGATGTGCTTTAACTGCAGACATTCAGCTTTAATTTGAGGATATTTACATTCAAATCAGGTGAACGGTGTAGGAATTACATCAGTTTGTGTATGTGCCTCCCACTTTTTAAGGGACCAAAAGTAATGGGACAGATTAACAATCATAAATCAAACTTTCACTTTTTAATACTTGATTGCAAATCCTTTGTAGTCAATTACAACCTGAAGACGCTGGGTTTCATCCCTGGCGATGCTCTGCCAGGCCGCTACTGCAACTGTCTTCAGTTCCTGCTTGTTCTTGGTGCATTTTCCCTTCAGTTTTGTCTTCAGCAAGTGAAATGCATGCTCAATCTGATTCAGGTTTGGTGATTGACTTGGCCATTGCATTACATTCCACTTCTTGCCCTTCAAAAACTCTTTGGTTGCTTTCTCAGTATGCTTCGGGTCATTGTCCATCTGCACTGTGAAGCGCCATCCAATGAGTTCTGAAGCATTTGGCTGAATATGAGCAGATAATATTGCCCAAAACACTTCAAAATTCATCCTGCTGCTTTTGTCAGCAGTCACATCATCAATAAATAAAAGAGAACCAGTTCCATTGGCAGCCATACATGCCCACGCCATTACACTACCACCACCATGCTTCACTGATGAGGTGGTATGCTTTGGATCATGAGCAGTTCCTTTCCTTCTCCATACTCTTCTCTTCCCATCACTCTGGTACAAATTGATCTTGGTCTCATCTGTCCATAGGATGTTGTTCCAGAACTGTAAAGGCTTTTTTAGATGTTGTTTGGCAAACTCTAATCTGGCCTTCCTGTTTTTGAGGTTCACCAATGGTTTACGTCTTGTGGTGAACCCTCTGTATTCACTCTGGTGAAGTCTTCTCTTGATTGTTGGCTTTGACACACATACACCTACCTCCTGGAGAGCGTTCTTGATCTGGCCAACTGTTGTGAAGGGTGTTTTCTTCACCAGGGTAAGAATTCTTTGGTCATCCACCACAGTTGTTTTCCGTGGTCTTCCGAGTTTTTTGGTGTTGCTGCGCTCACGAGTGCGTTCTTTCTTTTTAAGGATGTTCCAAACAGTTGATTTGGCCACACCTAATGTTTTTGCTATCTCTCTGATGGGTTTGTTTTGTTTTTTTCAGCCTAATGATGGCTTGCTTCACTGATAGTGACAGCTCTTTGTTGACAGCAACAGATTCCAAATGCAAATAGCACACTTGAAATGAACTCTGGACCTTTTATCTGCTCCTTGTAAATGGGATAATGAGGGAATAACACACACCTGGTCATGGAACAGCTGAGCAGCCAACTGTCCCATTACTTTTGGTCACTTAAAAAGTGGGAGGCACATATACAAACTGTTGCAATTCCTACACTTTTCACCTGATTTGGATGTAAATACCCTCAAATTAAAGCTGAAAGTCTGCAGTTAAAGCACATCTTGTTTTTTATTTTTTATTTTTTTTTTTCATTTCAAATCCATTGTGATGGTGTATAGAGCCAAAAAGATTAGGATTGTGTCAATGTACCAATATTTATGGACCTGACTGTATGCCTGTAGATTCCTTGGAGCTGATATTTTGCCCTATTGCTGATATACCTTGCCTTATTCTGCATGGTGTTTCTGTGTGGAGGTGTTGATGTTGGTAAAGGAGCAGAGTTTTGCTTCTTCTTGTCAAAGCTTCCCTCTTGGGCAGATGGGTCGATATGCAAAATACAGGTCAAATGAAACAGATTCAGGTAGATTTTTGCACTACAGATCCTCAGGTACATATTACTCTCCAGCAAAGAGAACAGTGAGCAGCACAGTAGTGACATCACCAAATCTCTTTACAAACTGATAGTCAGTGGCAGCTGTGCCTTAGATGATTTCACACTGAAGATATACAGCTATAAGGCACAAAAGTGCCTATACAAAGAAATTGCACTTCTGTTTTTCAGGAGGAATTCAAAACAAAAGGTAGATCTTTAGCGCCGGTTCACACTACCGCGACGCTACTTCCCGGGGCGACCTCCGAGATCGCGTTGCGAGCAGCGCGCCGCGACCTCGGAGCGGCCGCCACGGACTTCATAACATTGAAGTCTATGGCGGTCGCCTCCTGGTCGCCCCAAGGAAGCTCCGGACCCTTTTTCTAGGTCGGAGCGACTTGTGTCGCTCCTATTAGAACGGGTCCGCAGCTTCCCTATGGGAGGCGACCTGTGAGGCGACCAGGTCGCCTCACAGGTCGCCCTAGTGTGAACCGAGGATTATAGCATACTGTTTATGCACAGAGAAATTGTATCTAAACCCAGGTTTTGTTTTTTTAAAGTGACAACACTTGCTCACTGCATTGTATCTATGGAAGATCAGTGTTGTCACCCTGGGCTACTCTCATGATTTGGACGGCGCCATATCCCGGAAGTGGGGAAGGGTACCTGTCAAAAACAAGTACCTGTTCCCCCCTCCCCCCTGAAAGGTGCCAAATGTGGGACCGGAGGGGGGGGGGGGGACAAAAGAGTGGAAGTTCCACTTTTGTGGTGGAACTCCGCTTTAATGAAGGTTCAAATCAGTTAGGGGTCCGATCTGTCCGCCGCAATGTCGCAGTCCCACTAAAAATCGCTGATTGCCGCCATTACTAATAAAAAAAATAAGTAAATGAAAAGTCCAAAAATCTATCCCGTAGTTTGTAAACACTATAACTTTTGCGCAAACCAATTAAAATACGCTTTTTGGGTTTTTTTCTTACCAAAACTATGTAGCAGAATACAAATTGGCCTAAACTGATTTGATTTTAAAAAATTTTTATTGGGAATGTTTTATAGCAGAAAGTAAAAAATATTGCGTTTTTTTTCAAAATTGTCGTTCTTTTTTTGTTTATAGCACAAAATCTAAAAACCCCAGAGGTGATCAAATGCCACCAAAAGAAAATGTTATTTGTGGCAAAAAAGGACATCAATTGTATTTGAGTACAGCATCGCACCACCGCGCAATTGTCAGTTAAAGCAACGCAGTCCCGAATCGCAAAAAATGGCCTTGTCATTAAGGGGGTAAAGCCTTCCGGAGCTGAAGTGGTTAAGACATAATGTGCTAGTATGCTGTGCATACTAGCACATGACAGACTTACCTTAAAAGGAAGCCCTCCAGTGGTGCGCTGTTGGTGCTTCCATCTTCACCCGGTCTTCCTTCGGGGTTTGTGGGCTCTGGCTATTTGAATGGCCGGGCAAGGATGACGTCACTCTCGCTCATGCACATGGGAGTCTCTGTCGCAGCACGGAACTCTCAATGGTTGGCATACTCCAGTATGCAGTCCATTCAGGCTACAGTGTGCATACACCAGGGATGTCACCAGCCTCTATAGATGTGAATGTCTCCTAAGCTCTAACAAGCAGGGTCCTCTGATTCCTACTGTATTAAAGTGTATTGTACTTGTACTGTCTACCCTCAAGTTGTAAAGCGCTGCGTAAACTGTCAGCGCTATATAAATACTATATAATAATAATAAACGGTACAAGTTTAGGAGATATTCACTGTACCTACAGGTAAGCTTTATTCTAGGGTTAGCTGTAGGTACAATTCATAAGGCGGGCTTCACTACAGCTTTAACCCCTTGAGTTTCTGAATGGCCTCAGGACATCAAGTGTTTAAAAATTTCATGGCTGATAAGCTAATCCTTGGACAAAACGGGGAGAGAGAAAGCGAGAGATTGGTTGTTTGGTTTATCTACAGTCACAACACATTTGTGACGTTATTTGTAGAGCCATTACTTTCAGGAGAATGCCTCACTTTTGAAGAATTGACTCTCCAATTGATGCATACCTGGAATAACATTCTTTAAGAATCCATCAAACGTATTTTGTTGCAGAACAGATGAAACAAATGTTTCCTGCAAATGACTGCATCAATTTTATCATTCAAGACTGGATAAAATTGCTTCAAATTTTTTCAGTGTAATTGTTAACTGTAAATATTATATGTAATTGTGTTTAGCAGAATTTTATCAAACATTTCAAGCTCTTTATACCTGCTGAAACTTCCATTTTTTTCTAGCATATGTCACGTATCTTCTCACTTATGTATCTTTTATACATGGACCATGCATTTTTACATGATCATGGGCCTTTTATGTAAGAAAACGTGCATTTTAGGATTACTGTTCCTTTATAATTCAGAAACCAATTTTTTTTTTTTTTTGAATTGTAAATGGACAAAAACATTCTTGCATTGACTCTTTTGAATGCACAGCCCTTGCTGAGCTCATGTAGATCATCTGAGACCTTGTTCTAGTAGATGCAGCCTTGCGTTACAGTTTCGCTCTTTCGCTGTCTAAGAATCTGGGAAACAATCGTCTCACATTGCTTGCCGCAGCCAAATGTTTAGCCATCTGTGAGCCCCTATCAGCTGCTGCAAACCATTAACAGTCTTTATCTAATTAATTATCTGGGAAGTAAGTTTCCTTATCATTCTCTCTCTCTCTGTTTCTTAATAGCACAGAGCCTTCCAGGCTCTGTCCAAGCATTGAGCTGAAAGCTGTTATTCGAGTGGATGCTCAATGGACAAGAGCCCAGTTTCAGTAAGGGAGGGGAACAAAAATGTTTGCTCCATGCTGGTTTTATTGAAGAGGAAGTAAACTCAAAGGGAAAATTTGTACCTATAGGTAAGCCTATAGTAAGACTTCCCTATAGGTACTGTAAATATCTCCTAAATGTGTTCCTTTTAGGAGATATTTACATTACATGCAGCCGATGACATCATTGGCGCATGCGCTCTAAAGGAACGGCCACCTGTGTGGTTCCTTCAGATACCTGTGTCATGAATGACGGCTCCCCGGCGCATGCGCGAGAGTGATGTCATAGCAGCTTCGGGCTGTCACACCCAGACCCAAAAAGGAAGACCAGGTGAATATGAAAGCTGCCTCCAGCGATTACACTGCATCGCTGGAGGGCTTCGTTTTCAGGTAAGTTTCACAGAATGTGCTACTATCACATTATGCCTTTACCTTGCAGGTCCAGGAAAAAAAAACAACCAGCAGTTTACAATCACTTTAATTCTGAAAAGCATTACTCTCCACCTGTACTAACAAAATTGCTGTCTTTATCATCTTGCAGCCTGGTACCTATTAATAATCTTAAAACAGAATTCCACAATATACTTAACTAATCCTAAACCCCCCCCCCCCCCTCTAACACCTATAACAGGGATCCTCAAACTACGGCCCTCCAGCTGTTGTGGAACTACACATCCCATGAGGCATTGCAAACTCTGACATTCACAGATATGACTAGGCATGATGGCAATTGTAGTTCCTGAACAACTGGACGGCCATAGTTTGAAGACCCCTGCTACATATAACCCCAAACACTCCACATCTAACCCAAACCCTTTACATCCATCCCTTACCTTCCTATGTTTGGCTTGGATGTCGTATGGAAGGGTTAGCACCTCCCCAGCACTAACTCTGACCCTATCCCTCCAACTCCAACCTTCTACTTCTAACCCTCTATATCCCCTAAAAATAAATAGATAACCCTGTGCTGACTGCTGGGGAAACCAAATAATTTTGTGTCAATTCAGAACTCTAGACCAGGGGTCTTCAAACTATGGCCCCCCAGTTGTTCAGGAACTACAATTCCCATCATGCCTAGTCCTGTCTGTGAATGTCAGAGTTCTACAATGCCTCATGGGATGTGTAGTTCCGCAACAGCTGGAGGGCCGTGGTTTGAGGCTCCCTGACTTATAAAAACTAACCTGTGTAAGAAAGATCTGTACACCTTCCTATTTTCAACCTGCTCGTCTGGTCACATGATTCAGCCCCCCTGTGTCAGCTAGCCACAGCTTTAGGGAGAGGAGGGAGCGCCAACAGCAGATCGGCCATAGTAAGCCTAAGGGTGACATCACCGCTCCAGCCGTTGTCGAGTGCTTTCTCCTCTCCCCTGCAGCTGGCGCTGACTTACACGGATAAGATCACATGACTGGACAAGAGCGGCCTGAAAACAGGTAAGCATACAGATCTTTGTTACACAAGTTAGTTATTATACGTGTTAGGAGGAGGTGCTAACCTTTTTAAGATTAGTTAGATATATCTTGGAATTCTACTTTAACATGTAAAAATTGTTATCCACCTAAACATTTACACATTTACCCACCCCAACCAATTTATAATAGTGTCGTTTTAAGTGAGTGTAATGGTTTTGCACAGAGCAGTCCCGATCCTCCTTCTCTGGGGTCCCTCGCTGGCGATCTTGGCTCCTCTCTCCCACGAGCGCTCATCATAACAAGCTGCTTGCTGTGGGGCCAAGTGTGCAGTCTCACTCCCAAGATGGCTTTGTGTAGACACACAGAGCATGGCTTGGTCCTGCCCCCTGCTCCCTCCTTACTGGTGACAGCGGTAGCCAATGGCTGCTGTCTTTAATCCTCTAAGGAGGTGCACTGTGCTCAGGTCAGTAAAAGATGGGGCTGGCAGGGAGGGGGGCTGGAAAAGGTTTTTTTTTATTTACCTTAATGCAGAGAATGCAAAAAACAAAAAAAAAAAAAAAAAACGTTAGAACCTCTTTAACCTGTGGTCAGATTGCAGACAAAGTATTTAGATAAATGAGCAATAAATGAGCTTTAACACAAATCCCCAATGACCTCTGTAGCTGCAGGCACTGCAGAAGTTCATACTCAAACATTACCACAAAGGTTTTATAATCCGTTCCAGTCCATTTTTAACTGCTTACAGGACCTGCTGTCAGAGAAAGCAAGGGGAGATGAGATGTGATTTTAGTGCCTCTTTCGTAAATTTAGAGAGGAATTGCCCCACGTTGCCTACAGCTACACAGGTCGATGAGAGATTGTTTTTTTTTTTTACTGGTTGTTTTACCCCTTTTCAGTATAAAGCAACAGATTTGCTTTATTCTCCAATATGGTCCTTGAATATATTAGCATGTTCTTTACCAGCAGCTCCATTCAGCTTCAGCTGCTGAAGAATAAATCCACAACTTTTAGGTATAGAGGAGCATGTCATATGCTCAATATGACAGTGTTGGGTCAATCATCGCTGTCATATGTGGAGTCCATATCTCTGTGTGAGCTGTGACTCCAACTGCTTACACAGGACTTTCTTTACTCCTGGTGGCTATTTAGAAAGTCAGGGAAATAAAAGCAAGGTAAGTGTATACTTGGGTTGGGGGTAACAGAGTCATCCTAATTCTATTCCCTGCATTAAAAAAGCACAGGTTCACCTAAAGTGATTGTAAAGGCAGGACATTTTTTACCCTAATGCATTCCCTGCATTAAGATAAATGTCCCAGCAGTTGTTTCGCTTCCTCACCCCCATTATACATACCGGAGTTCTATTTCGATCCAGTGCTGTGCTATCTGCAGTGGCACTCTATCTCTCTCTCCCCTCACAGAACACATAGACATACCTACTGTTATGTTTTTGGGTTGTAGACGGAAACCAGAGGACCTAAATGAGAGTAACCTTGTAGATAATTCCCCTGGTGGTAACTAAACATTTTGCCACTGCAACTTGTAACTTTGCCACCATGCTTCCCACAGTGGCTTCTCATACATGTCAAATATCTGAATTTCTGTTCAGTTGGTACTCCTAGAGCCTCTTTACCTGGGCTTTTCTTCAGGTCTAGACTCCTCCCAACCCCATAATCATCAACAACAATGCAAAAACAGTTTGATGCAAATTAGGAGGTCAGAATGCACACTTACATCCTTACATATACTATATTACCAAAAGTATTGGAACGCCTGCCTTTACACACACATAAACTTTAGTGGCATCCCAGTCTTAGTCCATAGGGTTCAATATTGAATTGGCCCACCCTCAGCAGCTATAACAGCTTCAACTTTTCGGGGAAGGCTGTCCACAAGGTTTAGGAGTGTGTCTATGGGAATATTTGACCATTTTTCCAGAAGCGTATTTGTGAGATCAGGCGCACTGATGTTGAATGAGAAGGCCACTCTAATTCATCCCAAAAGTGTTCTATCAGGGTGAGGTCAGGACTCTGTGCAGGCCAGTCAAGTTTCTCCACCCCAAACTCGCTCATCCGTGTTTTTATAGACCTTGCTTTGTGCACTGGTCCAAATCATTTGATGGAGGCAGTACAATAATATGTCTGCGTACAACAGTGAAGCATAGTGGAGGTTACTTGCAAGTTTAGGGTTGCATTTCTGCAAATGTAGTTGGCGATTTGGTCAGGATCAATGGTGTCCTCAATGCTGAGAAATACAGGCAGATACTTCTCCATCATGCTATATCATAAAGGAAGTATGTAATGGGCCCGAGATTTATTCTGCAGCAGGACGACCCCAAACATACAGCCAATGTCATTAGGAACTATCTTCAGTGTAAAAGAGATTTAAGGAGTCCTGGAAGTGATGGTTTGGCCCCCACCGAGCCCTGATCTCAACATGATGGTGTCTGTCTCGGATGACATGAACAGGCAGCCAACATCCACAGAAGATCTGCGCTTAGTTCTCCAAGATGTTTGGAACAACCTACCTGCCGAGTTCCTTCAAAAACTGTGTGCAAGTGTCCCTAGAAGAATTGATGCTGTTTTTGATGGCAAAAGGGCAGTCGCGCCAAATATTGATTTGATTTGGATTTCTCTTCTGTTCATTTACCTTCCATTTTGTTAATTGATAAAAATAAACTATTTAACACTTTTATTTCTGGAAAGCTTTCTTCATTTATTTTATATACAGAACTGTATATAATTTTTTTTTATTGCCTAGAGCCCTTGTATGATCTCACTCGTTGGCTTGGCTATAGCAAGTTTAATCAATAGATTTATTGTTGTCCCCTTAAGGTGATGATGTCATTGACAGTATTCAGAATTAATTGCTAAGTTTCTGTAAAAACTCAAATAACTTTATAGATCTAAGGAGTTAATCACGTCTGAAAGTCAAGTAGCTGTACTTTAAGATCTTCAGTGTTTGAAGTGCGGGGGCGGCTGTTCATTCTGCCTATACATTCTTTCATCTAGAGAAATATAGTTGTATATGAATCATATTTTAAAGTGACCTGTCACCCCACTGAAGGCAGCCATTTTGTATTGTTGACCTGTGAAGCCTGCCGGTTCATTGGGAAGTGAAAAGGATGTGTTTTATATAATAATAAACACAAAAGGCTGCTTCTTTTTATTGTTAGGTATATAGCAGCAACGTATTCTAAAGCGCTTTATAGTGTTCATTCAAAGTGGACCTGAAATAAAAAAAAGTGAAGATTTGTTGTGTTATAGGGAACATCTAGATATGTCACTTGTGCTGAAGTAGTACTCTGAAAAGTCTACCTTATACTTTGATGTTTTCTCCTTTAAAAAAGGAGTGCACCACTTGTGACTTGAGTCCCAAAGAAGTATATTTGCAATGTAAGGCCGTCTAAGACACTGCTGCCTCCTACTGCAAGTCTCACTAGATTTGGAGTGAGATCTGGTGATGTTCACTACTGTGCTGCTCACTGTTCTCCTTGCTGGAGAGGAATCTGTACCTGATGACTTGCAAGGATCTCCCTGCTTCTGCTTCCTTCGTATCTCCTGCTTCTTCTTGAATAACTCTACAGCAGTGATACGATTACCAGTCATCAAGGAGGCAGCAGCTCTGACATAAAGAAGCAAAGCCCTGCTCGTTTTCCAACATGGCTGCCTTCACACAGAGCTACAGCTACAGGGAGACCAGATCAGCTACAGGGAGACCACAGGCAACACTGGTCCTTTGTCCTCTGCTTGTCATCATTTTTGATCACAGGTTCCATAGTACAGGTCCTCTTTAAATCAGTAGCTGCTTCAGCGTACCTTCTAATGTAGTGGTCTCCAGACTGCGGCCTGCTGATATGAGACACCATTCCTTCCATCGACACCAACAATGTGGCATCATTCCTTCCACTGAAACCAGTGGTGGGGCATGATTCCTCCCAATGGCACCAAGGATTGGGCACTATTTCTCCCACTAATTTCAATAAAGGGACACTATTCCTTCCACTGATACCAATATTGGGCCACTATTCCTCCCACTGATACCAATGATGGGGCACTATTGCTTCCGCTGATACCAATATCGGAGCACTATTCCTCCCATTGATACCAATGATGGGGCATTTTTGCTTCAGCTGATACCAATGATGGCATACTATTGCTTCTGCTGATACCATTGATGGGGGCACTAGTTGCACTGTTCCTTCTGCTGACATCAATGATGGAGCATAATTCCTCCTGGGGAGACTAATAATGGGGCACTTTTCCTCTTGCTGACATCTAGAATAGGGCACTATTCCTCCCACTGACACCAACAATAAGGCACTATTCCTCCCTTTAATACCATGATGGGGCACAATACCACTTATTGACCACATTTTCTACTCACACTGGTCCCAGTCTAGCCCCTCTAAACTCGAAAGGACAGTAAACCCGCCCTTTGTTTAGAAAGTTTGGAGGCCCCTGCTCTAGTGTAATGCCACGCCCTCCATCACCCCTCCCCCTCTACCGAACACACACACACAATGATGAAAGTTAGACACAATTTTGAGTGTAGGCTAAATAAACCTACTGGTATGTTTTTGGGTTGTAGAAGGAAACCAGAGGGTCTGAATGAGAGTAACCTTGTAGATAATTCCCTTGGTGGTAACTAAACTAAACATTTAGCCACTGCAACTTGATACTTTGCCACCATGTTGCCCACAGTGGCTTCTCATACATGTCAAATATCTGAATTTCTGTTCAGTTGGTACTCCTAGAGCCTCTGTACCTGGGCTTTTCTTCAGGTCAGAACTCCTCCCATCCCCATAATGATCAACAAAAATGCAAAAACAGTTTGATGCAAATTAGGAGGTCAGAATTAGTGATCGACCGATATCCTTTTTCTTTTTTTTTTTTTTTGCGTTACCGATATTTTGGTCATCGCATATCGGTATCGGCCAATATTGGTCGATATTTTCGTACATTTTAAAATATATATATATTTTTTTTTTGACAGGTACTCTTGTGGAGGGATCTGGGGGTCTAAAAGACCCCAAACCCCTCCACTGCACTTAAAAGCATTCAAAACGCTAAGTTTGGCTGTTTTGAATGCTGTAATTTTTTTAAATTTGGCAATACATCACTTGCGGGTTTTTACATGGAGACCCGATCGGAGCCGAATGCGGCTTTGATCGGGTCTTCGGCGGCCACGCAGGCTGGTTGCCCGGGTCTCCCGGTGGGATGGGAGACCCGGCGAGCCGCAGAAGGTGGCGGGAGGGGGGGGCGTCCCCTCCTGCTCCTTGTAATGACAGCCGAGTGGCTTCTCAGCCGCATCGGTTGTTATTAGAAGACAGCCGACTGTCAGGTATGGACGCTGGTACTGGGATGATGCCTCTAGCTGCAGGCATCACTCCGGTGAAAGCACTTTCCCGAAATATCAGCAATATCGGTAACCTCCAGGGTTACCATCGGTCGATCCCTAGTCAGAATGCACACTTCATTTGCCCATTTAAACTACTCCCTACATACACTATATTACCAAAAGTATTGGGACGCCTGCCTTTACACTCACATGAACTTTAATGGCATCCCAGTCTTAGCCTGTAGGGTTCAATATTGAGTTGGCCCACCCTTAGCAGTGTTCTATTGGGTTGAGGTCAGGATGTTTTTATGAACCTTGTTTTGTGCAGTGGTCCAAATCATTTGGAGGGGGGGGGATTATTTTGTGGGGTTTTTTTTCCAGGGGTTGGGCTTGGCCCCTTAGTTTCAGTAAAGGGAACTTTTAAGACATCTACATACCAAGACATTTTGGGCAATTTCATGTTCCCAACTGTGTGGGAACAGTTTGGGGAAGGCCCCTTCCTGTTCCAACATGACTGCGCACCAGTGCACAAGGCAAGGTCCGTAAGGACATGGATGAGTGAGTCTGGGGTGGAGGAACTTGACTGGCCTGCACAGAGTCCTGACCTCAACCCGATAGAACACCTTTGGCATGAATTAAAGGGGAGACTGCAAGCCAGGCCTTGTAGTCCACATCAGTGCCTGACCTCACAAATGTGGATGTGCCTGACCTCACAAATGTGCTTCTGGAAGAATGGTCAAACATTCCCATAGACACACTCCTAAACCTTGTGGACAGCCTTCCCAGAAGAGTTGAAGCTGTTATAGCTGCAAAAGATGGGCCAGCTCAATATTAAACCCTACGGGCTAAGATTGGAATGCTATTAAAGTTCACGTGCGTGTAAAAGCAGACGCCCCAATACTTTTGACAAAATAGTGTATTTTAGTCTTTTAGTGTAAACTGTAGTGTAAACTCTTTCCAGTGTTCTTGAACCTTGAGTCTTTTTTTGCTGGTAGAGAAACTTTAGCAAGTTTACTTTCTGAAAGTTTGGACAGGCTGCACTGTGAAGTGCCGCTATAAAAGACCTGACTGTGAAAGCGGAGAGACAGGGAATAGAAAGTGAGCCTGAAATATGTCAAAGTAAGTAAAGTTGAGCAACACTCGGCTGGCTTTGTTGGGCATTTAAACTTTTCCTGCCTTGACAGGTGTAATCTGGATCCTCTTTCCATCCTTGCTGAGCCGGCCTTTCTTACCGTTGTTCTTTTTTTAGTTACACTTTACAATGCAGCCCAGAATTCCGCTTCCCTCTTCATCTCTTGCTTGAATGGCTTCCGTTGACATCTGCTGTGTGATCACGCTGGAGCTCTTGATGTTCCAAACAGCCAAACCGACAATGATGGCAGAACTTTCAAAGTGTCTCTCGTCTCAGCCTTATAAAAATCCCTTCCTTTCTTCCCCCCTTCCCCTTTCTTGCGTTGAAAGAAGTTCCAGGGACGATTTATACTCCCGCAAATTGAGCGTGAAATGCCGACCCACAAAAACCCATCAATCCGGGAGCGTCTTCTCCATCTTCCTTCTTTAATTAGGGACGCCCTGCTGAAAAATGTCCCCATCTCCCGCTGAAGTATATCGCATTCTCCAATCCCTGGCATAAATCTGCAGGAATCACGGTGCCAAAGTCACGTCAGTGTTTTGTCAGCTTTATGACAAATGGTCCCGAAGGCATCGTCATATCCATTATAGCACCGCAGAGAGCTGGGCAGTTGTAGGAAATTTGAGCAGATGTGTCTTTATCAGCGTTCAGCAAGCTCCAGTTCATAAAATAGCAGCCTTTTCAGACTCAGAGGACCGCAGTTTGATCTCCCAGCCCGAGATACAAGAGAGTTTGCGTAATATTCTGGCCCCATAAATTTTCAGCCTTCCTTTCGAAGAGGTTTAAAGTGGACCTGAACTCAAAAAGTGAAGATTTGCTATCCTACAGGGAAACATCTAGAAATGGTAATTGTAACGAAGTACTAAATAGTGCTTCCTGTATCTAGGCACTCCTGTACCTTAACCAGTTCCGGACCGCCCACCGCATATAAACACCATTCGGCAGAATGACAGAACGGCGGTCTACCTATGTAAACAAGGCAGACCACTGTTCTGTCAGGGAGGAAAAGGGAGATCTTGTGTTTCAGCTATGCTGAAACACAGATCTCTCTTTTCCTCTAGTGCATCCACTCCCCCCCCCCCTCACAGTTAGAAAGCACTCCTTAGGAACACACTTAACCCCTTGATCGCCCCTAGTGTTAACCTTTTTTCTGCCAGTGTCATTTATATAGTAACGGTGCATTTTTTTTAGCATTGATCACTGTATTGGTGTCACTGGTCCCAAAAAAGTGTCACTTAGTGCCAGATTTGTCCGCCGCAATGTCGCAGTCCTGCTAAAAATCGCTGATCGCCGTCATTACTAGTAAAAACAATCAAAAAAGTCAATAAATGTATTCCATAGTTTCTAGAAGCTATAACTTTTTCGCAAACTTATTACGATTTTTTTTTTTTCACCAAAAATATGTAGCAGAATACATATTGGCCTAAATTGATGAAAAATGTTTTAAATTTTTTCATTGGATATGTTTTATAGTAGAAAGTAAATAATACTGTTTTTTTTTTTTTTTTTTCAAAATGATGGTTCTTTTTTGTTTAGAGATGAGGTGATCAAATAGCACAGAAAGAAAGCTCTGTTTGTGGGAAAATTTGGGTGTAGCGTCGCACGACTGCACAATGGTCAGTTAAAGCAACGCAGTGCCGTATGGAAAAAAATGGCCTAGTCAGGAAGGGGGTAAAACCTTTCCGGAGCTGAAGTGGTTAAGCCACATGGCTGTATATCAGCGGTATAAGATCATGTCAGGCATTGCTGCCTCTGACTGCTGGTTTCAGGAGATTGGGAGTGAGATTTGGTGATGTCATCGCTGTGCTGCTCACTGTTGTCCCTGCTGGAGTGGAAGCTGGAACTGTGGATCCACAGGGGAAGGATCCCCTTGCTTTTGCTTCAGTTATTCTATGGATATATACTAACTGTACACATTAAAACAATAAATAAATATATATATATATATATACATATATATACACTGTATATATATATATATATATATATATATATAAGATCGCCATCAAATATTTAGTTGGCTTTGTTTACGGCAGGCATTTGCTGTGGCACTGTTTTGATAAGCTTCTGCAATGTCACAAGATTTTTTTTCTGTCCAGTGTTGCATTCATTTTTCGCCAAGATCTTGTATGGATGATCGGAGAGTCGGTCCACTGCGCAAAGCCTTCTCCAGCACATCTCAAAGATTCTCAATGGGGTCAAGTTCTGGATTCTATGGTGGCCAATCCGTGTGTGAAAATGATGTCTCATGCTTCCCGAAGCACTCTTTTTTTGACAGTTTGTGCCCGATCAAACCTGGCATTGATATCTTGGAATATGCCCATGCCTCAGAGAAGAAAAAAAATCTATTGATGGAATAACCTGGTCATTCAATATATTCAGGTAGTCAGCTGACCTCATTCTTTCAGCACATGCCGTAACTATCCAATAGGATAGTTACTGCATGCTTAGTTTATTTAGTTGCTTAGTTAATTCCAGGTGGCAACTTTTTTTTTGGCCAGGCAGTGTAAATATATATATCTCAGCTTTTAAAGTCGAACTTGCCATTGGGAAAGGTTGTAAGATGACTCACAATACAACCTGAGTAATCGTAATTTTGTAAGCAAAGTAAGACTACATAATTATCATTTAAGACTAAATGCTTAGAGGTTGTAAATCTCCAAAAAAATAAATAAATAAAAACCTGAAAGACAAAGGCATAATTAGCTAGTATCATCGCATACAAGCTCATTATGAAATACTTACCTTAGAACGAAGCCCCCGTAGGGCCGCCCGCTCACCACTGACAAGGCCGACATGCTCACCCGTCTTCCTTTCCGGGTTCGTGTCCTCTGGCCATCTGATTGGCTGGAGCCCAATGACATCTCTCCCGCGCATGCTGCCGTTCACGGCACAGGGTTCTGAAGGAACGGCACAGGTGGCTTTTCCTTCAGAGCACATGCGCCAGTAATGTCCCTGGCTGCATGCAAAGTAAATATCTCCTAAACGGTGCATGTTTAGGAGATATTTACAGTACCTATAGGTAAGCCTTATCACAGGCTTACCTATAGGTACAAGTTACAGAGGAAGCTTTACTTTCTCTTTAAATTTCTACATATGGTGTCGAACCCCAGCAGTGTTACATCGTATGTTCCCTCAGACATCCAATATCTGTTGGCGCTGTTGGAAATCTGAGGGTACCCTGCTTCATATTTATTGGGAACGCCCAAAGTTGAAGGATTTTTGGGACTTGTTTGAACGAACAGTTAAAGTTCTAATAGGAGGAATCTGATGGCATATCTGCTCCATGATACGCCTTTATTTTACAAAAGGTACAATAATTCCTTGTTGAAGCATCTCCTAACGGCTGCAAAAGCTTGTATCTCAGAATCACGTAAATTCAGGAAAGTGAAAGACCTTACTAGGTCAATGAAGGAACAGAGTGGAAGAATTGGACCCCTTTTTCTATAAAGACCAGTCCCCCTCTGGCTTCACAGGGGTAATTTCTTGGCTGTAGATATTTGTTCTGTTGTCCGTAACCTCTGAGGGGTGGTCAGGCGAGGAGGGGGATTCGACTTCCCTTCCTATGTCCAGGTACTCTTCCCTCCCCTCCCTTTGACTTAGATTCCCCTTTCTGTTACTCCGTTCAGCGACCCCTGCAGGTTTAAGTCATAATGTGCCAATATGCATCACATACTAGCACATTATGACATACTTACCTGCACACGGAGCCCTCCAGTGCAGCACTGTCACAGCTGCCCTATGATTCCATCTTCACCTGGTCTTCCTTTCGGGTTTGCGGGCTCCTGTGACGTCCCCGGCTACATCCCTTGTGAATTTCTTCTAAACAGTGCAAGTTATTATAGGCTTACCTGCAGGTACAAGTTAAAAAGTGGACTTTTTTTCCACTTTAAGGCTACCATCTCTGCACTGCTGGCTTTCTCACTCATGGGAAAAACATGCTTTCTGTAGAGTCCTTTTATTTGGTACTACTTCCTGGATTATTGGGTGCAGGCTGAACAATCAATACTGTCTACAGCAACAACTAGCAGCTTGCCATGCAGGGATTTGCACCTTTTTAGCATCTCCTTATTACCTTGAAAATCTTAATTAAACTGACTGCTCAGACAAGGGAAGGGGGGTGATCGCCAAATAATGAGTGTGAAGTTTTCCATCTTGGTACATAACAACGATGGATTACACTGGACTGTTTGCAGAACGGGCAGCCAAATTAATGTTTACACAGCTCCCTGCTTGTTTTCTGAGCTGGAAACTGTACATCTCATTTGCCTATAAGACTGAATAAATCTTGCCTATGACTTGCTGGGCTTTTTTCTGCTGTGCTTATATCTCTCCATTCCAGTATGTTTGTTGCCTTTAAAGCATTTCATTGATATTCTATCTGGATGACTTGTGTATCAATCACAGATCGCTGGGAGAGATGCTACTGGGGGTTTCCTAAGGGGCGATGCATCATTTTTTCAGCACTCCCTTAAATATGATCACTGCACTTCAATATGTAAAGGGAGTAGAATTGCAAAATATTGACAGCAAAAACAGACTAAAGCTGGACATAGATGTGGCAATTTTCAATCAATTTCAACCACATTCCATCAACCAGAATCGCACATACAACTGAAAGTAGCATTTGCATTTGTAAAATTTCAACAGAAACTAAGGAGTCTACTACCCATGAGTTTGACAGACCACCATAGTTAGTCAGTCATGAAGTTGAAACTGGGAAAAAAATTGATTGCTTCAATAAAGATTGAGAGGTCAAATTGAAAAACAGAGAGAAAAAATACAAGAACACCCCAAATTTAAAACAGAACACAATCATAATTACAGGGAAACCCTGTTTCACCTTATCTACTCTGCAGATTCCAGAAGGGGACCATACTTTACCCATCATGTTGGACTTACCCCTGAAGGGGTCTTCAGGGTCTAGGTGCCATAGGAATGGACCACAGGCCTGGACATGTATAGCACACTGCGGCTAACTACACTCATTGCCCCACATACCAAACTAAGCCTGAAGCAAACATTGCAGGCCAGCCCTACTGATGCAGAGTCTGGGTATGGTTCCCAGGATATACATTGAGGGCACCTGATCTGGAAACTACTATAAACAGTTGGATCATGACCAATAGACCTTGTCCTTCAAAATAGTGAAGAAAAATAAAAAGAGTAGGTCTAGAAAATTCCCCAAAGGAGAATGGGTCAATCTCCCACAAAGACTGATAGGCATTCCCAGCAAAACTTTTGCCAATGTCCAGTTACCCAAGGGAAAGCGGTATATAACCCATGGTCTATAACTACACATCCTGTGTCCTGTACTATACTCCAGTGCTGTATCTTGGCCTAGGCCAACACTTTGCAGGGGGGCAGCAAAAAAGCTGCACACCGCAATAAAAAAAATCAGCATCCTTTCCAGCTCCCACATGAAAAGGGTCCCCGCCGGCTTGCGCAACACTTTTAGTTTAGTGCCAGTATTATGGGGCGAATTGGGCCAGAGGGCAGGGTCCAGGAGGCAAATCAGTCTTGCACCCCCATAAAGCAGTCACACTGCTACCTGCCTGTATTATAGACTGTACTAATAGGCACTGATAGGCTACACTCGTGGCCACTGATGGGGCTGTACTGATGGCCACTGATGATGCCACACTGATGAGGCTGCACTGATTGGCAGTAATGAGGCGGCACTAATGAGGCTGAATTTATGGGAACTGATAAGGCTATGCTGATGGGCACAGATAGACTGTGGTTGTGGTCTGTGGTGGGTGGGTTGTGGTACAGATGAGGGGATGGGTCCTATTTTAATTAGGGGGTGAACAAACAGGCCTAGGGCAGCACAAAACCTAAATACACCACTGCTATACTCCAAGATATGGAATTTACAGGCAGGTCAAAATTCCTGTTTTTCCATCTGATTCAAATCTGATCCTCTCGCAATCAAATAAAACAATCATTTTAGATCTTCGATTGCTTTATGATTTTTAACAAAAAAATTAAAGTTAGTTTTCTTTGTCAAATTTTTACCTATTCGGCTAACTTGAAACCCTTTCACCTCTATGTTTTTAACATGCATATTGTAATGCGTTTTAAACTGCACTGCTTTCCTTTAAATGTTAATGCAAGAGAAACTTTGAGATTGAAAGCTTTTATGTTGTAGATCAGGGATCTCCAAACTTTCTAAACAAAAGATGAGCGTACTTTCTCCAGAGTTTAGGCAGCTGGACTGTGCCCAGCAGGGGTGGAAATTTTGCTGGCACCAGTGGGAGCAAATATCACCAAATTTGATTTTAAGAAGAGGAGTAGAAAAAAAAACACTGTTGGTGTCAGCGGGAGAAATGGTGCCCCATTGTTGGTGTCAGTGGGAGAAATGGTGCCCAATTATAGGTGTCAGTTGGCAGAATAGTGTCTTGTTTCAGTTGGAAGAATAGTGCTCCAAGGCCCGGATAAATGCAAGCAAAGAGCTGCAGTTTGGAGACCACTGATGTAGATGATCAAAAAATGCACAAAAAAAAGCAACACAAGTAAGTTTTGTGTACAGATAGCTATGCACTTCCCTCTTTAATGAACATTTTTCCGCTATGCCCCTTTCGCTTGGCATCCTGTACAGATGACACAGAGACACTTTCACGTAATCTCCCATCGCAAGCTGAGGTAAAACTGAAGGCAGACCTGACCTCTAAATGAATCTCATAGCTCATCCCAAGTATGAGAGGTCAGTTAGCTCTGGTTTTATACATAATTGAAAAGTTATCAGCGGTTTTGTTTGTCCGTTTGTTTTCTCTCTGTCTTGTATCTATAAATATAGAATGAATGTCACAGACGGCTGCATTATCACACAAGCTAAGCGTGAAGGACGTGTGACTTTCCAGCACTACACAGAATAGGTGAATTGTAACACATGAATGCCCACTAATGACAATGTGTACCTAAAGGTAATTGTTTCAGTGATTCTACAGCCGTGTGACATCACAGCATCCATTTTTTTTTTTTTTTGCCTCCAAAGAAAGCTACTGAAAAGTTTGAAGGTGGTATAGGAGTTTTGATATTTAGGGATGTGTAGCTCCGTGGTAAATGTGTTTTTAGTGAAGTCCATGCTAGTCTGAACTGTGTTTTAAGGGCCGATTAGCCCACTTTTATTAAATAGAATAAAGTAAAATCCACAAACTTGCCCACACAGGGGTTTCGGTTTCACACATCAAAAACAGGCAACATAAAAAACACCAAGCTGTCTGGCTCTCTCAGCTCACTAAGCTGTGGCTACAGTACCTTGCTGCATGGGCCCACTCCTGGCCTCTAGGTAGGGGTTATCCTGACACCCCAGGCTCTCCATCTCCTTTGAGACTCACAGATTCCGCCAGTCCTTTGCACTCTCTCCTAGTTGAATCAGTCTCACAGATTCTTTTGGCTGTCCAAACTTTCTCAGTTCACAGGGCATGGAATCTTTCCCACATGGAGTGCTCTCTCTCTCAAGTAGATCACCTTTGTCTCTAGACAGGACCACACACCTGTCTTCAAACGGGAACACACCTTCCTTCTGGCTGGAGCCCTGAACTATTCCCAGTCCTTCATTATATGGGCTGTGTGCACCTGGGCACACATGCTGCTGGTCTTCACCCAGATCTGGAAGCCTCAGTTCAGCAGGACATATACTAAAATTGGAACGATACAGAGAAGATTAACTTGGCCCCTGTGCAAGGATGACAAGCAAATGCGTAACGCATTCCAACAAGATCTGGACAGTGGATTGAAGATTTCTTCCCTCCCAAAAAACTTCAAAATCTCCAAACTACGGAGCCCAATCCAGGAATTCCAAGACCCGGAGAAAGCTGTAACATAATAGATACTTTGGAGTCCCGCACTCTGCATACGTGTGAATCCTTTTTCCATCCGTTTATATAGTGGTAGGGCCTCGCACAATGCAATAGCTCAGTTCAAACAACAGCTGCATTCCATCCAAAGACAACACACATCCGTCAAAAAATTAATTGGGAAATATTGCTCAGAACAAAACAAAATGCCAAGTATTGTTAACTTGTGATTGTCATGTTGATAGCCAGCATTCAACTCTCAGTTCATTGGTCTGACGCTTTCTTAGGACCTTGTACATGTGGTTTTCAAACTTCACATCTCTCCGTTTAAGAGGCACCTTTTTTTGTGTTTGAGAACTGTCTCCCAGGTCAAGCCATTGTTCCTCCTATGGGTCGACTCCAGCGCCTCTGTTAAACATTCCAGATCACTTTTCCTGAGACAGTGCGCATTGCAGTAAAATGGCCATCAGTCACTTTGGCCAAGGCAGTGTACATCAGCATCTGCAAACATTTTCATTATATTTGAAGTAATGAGAAGGAAAGAGAGGTGACGTTTTGGCCCCTATATTTTTTCCTTGTCTCAAAAAAAAAAAAAAAATAAAAACTGTTAGCAGTCCATCAGGAACCGAGGTTGCTAACAAGTGAATGACTGGACAAGAGAAAACACAGGTATTTGTAATCTGCATGAAATGCCTTAAAAAATATGTTTCTTCTTAACCTGGAAACTCTATTTAAAATAGAACTTGAGCCCAAACTTATTTTTACAATTTCTTTAGCTTAGAGAAGGGTAATTGTCAAGTTTTATAGCTATCCCTTTGGAAAGATTTCTTCCTATCTTAAAGGCAAAAAAGGAAAGTTATACAAGGTCTCCTAAAAGTGGGGTGGGCTTATCATTGGAATAAGTGTCATCATTTAGAGATATCCCCTCTACTCCTACTCATGTGGTGATTATAAAATTATAGATGTCCCGTCACTTTCTGTCTTGGTGACAGTGGTTACCAGGATGGACATTGTGAGTGAATCTCCTCAATGGGGACAAGGGCACCAAAAAAAAGCTCTTCTGTCTCTATCCAAGACTATAAAACAAAGTTTGGCTGGTATTCCACTATTACAGTTGCCCTATTTTTTTGAAATTATCTCTAGAATCACATCTAGTTGCTTTAGTTACCTAAACATAACCATAGTAACCTTAGATGTTACTGCATCTGTTGATGAGTCAGATGACCTCTACTGAGAAATATTATGAATTTCCTCAATCAGTGGTGTGCACTGCATGTAGAATCATTAATACCCTAGTATTTGTCACCTTGGAGAATTGCTGAAAGCTTTAAGTTAAAGAACAAGAGAAAATGTCTAAGAACATATTTAACACCTGGACTTAACTCTTAAAACTATTTGAGAGCTCCGGCCATAAAGTATAGGGCTGGCTGTAAACAACCCAATAATTGCAACCAATGTTCCAAATTTCAAGTATCTTGAAAATCGTCATCTCTGAAAAATGTTGCTTCTTCACCACTTAATCCCCGGAAGATTTTACCCCCTTCCTGACCAGGCCCTATTTTGCGATTCAGCACTGCGTGAGTTTAACGGACAATTGCGCGGTCGTGCAACGCTGTACCTAAACAAATTTGATGTCCTTTTTTTCCCACAAACAGAGCTTTCTTTTGGTGGTATTTGATCACCTGTGCGATTTTTTGATCATGCGCTATAAACAAAAAAAGAGCGACAATTTTGCAAAAATAACAATATTTTTCAAATTTTTTTTATGAAATTCCCCCAAAAAAATGTAAAAATCAAACATTTTTGGCCAATTTGTTTTCTGCTACATATGTTTGGTAAAAAAAATTGCAATAAGCGTATTTTGATTGGTTTGCACAAAAGTTATTGCGTTTACTAACTAAGGGAAAGATTTTTGTCATTTTTGTTGTTTTTTTCTTAACGAGTAATGGTGGCGATCTGCGATTTTTTTTGTGGGACTGCGACATTGCGGCGGACAGATCGGACTCTTGACTGACATTATTGACACTTTTGGGGGTACCAGTGACATTTCTACAGTAATCAGTGCTATACATATGCACTGTTACTGTAAAAATGACACTGGCAGGGAAGGGGTTAACTTTTTATTAGAGAAGGAGGGGTTAAGTGTGTCCCTAGGGGCGTGTTTCTAACTGTGCAGGGATGTGGCTTTTCATGTAACAGCAGAGATCTACGGTCCTACATAGCAGGATCGTATGATCTCTGCTGTTACACAAGGGAGAATGACAGGCGGCTTTGTTTACATTAGCCACCTGCCTTTCTCCCTCTGTAACTGACGATCGCGAGTGACCGGCGGACACCGGGTCCGCCGGTCACTCGCGCGGAGGTGTCCGTGAACGAGCGGGGGCGGGAGAGCGCCTTCGGCGGCGTGCGCTCGCCCCCTATTGGCTCACAGGCGAGTGATGTACCGGTACATCACTTTGCCTGCACGGGGCTGACCGCCGCAGTATATGTACTTGCGGCGGTCGGCAAGAGGTTAAAGTGTTACTAAACTCACATCAGTAAAATCAGTCTGTGTATGCAGTAAAGCATGTCTGATATACTTACCATGGAACCTAAGGGGTTAACCCTCTGCATTGTGTAAAAAGGCTGTTTATCCTGTCTTCTCTGATCCCCCCCCCCCATTCTTCTACAGTCCCCAATCGATCTCCTGATAGTACAGAGCCTTGGAGACAATCTGCACGTGCTCAGTTTGGTGTGTATTGCTATGAGGTTTTTTTTTGTTTTTTGGGAGAGTGCATGTGATCAGCACAGGGCAGATCAGTACTGTCCAGACAGAGGGTGGGGGTCATGCAGCTTCAAAGGGACAGTCAGAGGAGAATGAAAACTCCTCCTACCAGCTTTAACCATTGCTTGGCCGGACACTGAAGTGGCAAGACTGCTATATACTGCTGATGAGAAAAGGTATTTAGCAGTTTATATTTACTAAAATAATTTCATTTTCATTTTCTGTGTACTGTGGGAGACTAAATAAAGTGAATGCAGGCTCCTGGGTTTAGTAACACTTTAAAGCCCAAATCTGAAAAACAGATCTGTTTCTTCCCCTCCAACCCTCTATTTTCTTTTTAAACATATATATATATATATATATATATATATATATATATATATTGCAATACTTGATTAGAAGTCCATCTGTATTTACATTTTTCTCTTGGTCCCCCTGTGAAGGTCCCACAACAATTATGTAGATCCTGCTAGTGAAGTTGACCTAAACTTCCAGTGATGGGATGGCAACAATTCTGCACTGCTCCTGAATTAGGAGCATAGTTGTTTCTGGGCCTGCTTGCACTACAGTGGGAGGAAAGGATGTTGCAGGGGGCTCACCGCTGACTCACATGCCTGTAGCTTGTCAATCAGCACTTGGCCACACCTACTCTTGCCCACTCCTTTTTTGATTGACATCACTGCCTCTGTTACTGAAATCCTCCCACTGTGAGATGGTAAAGCAAGTTTTCTGTTAACTTTATTAGGCATATTCATTACATAGTACAGTATTTGGATACTGTCATACAGAAGCCTTTAGTTGCACTTTAAGTAAAAAAAAGTTTTATAGAAGGACACAGAAGAAGGCTTTCTGGCCAACAACCATAATATGAGTCATTTGTGTAAAGCGCTGAGGCAGGAATAGGTAAAGGGATTTTTCCTTATATGCATGTCCAGACAAAAGGTTTCCTTTTTGTTTTGGATAGAGTGAGGATTGGTTTAGAATCTATTTTGTTTTCACAGCTATCAGAGGCTTTGTTAGATAGATTTTCAGTGGGAATTTGAAGATTAAACAATAGTTTTATCAAACCGAAAGTAAGGGAAAAATTATTTCTGCAACACCGACAGAAAAAAAAAAAAATTAGGGTACGCAAAGTCTACAACCCCTTTCATTGTGTTTTTTTTTTTTTTCAGTCTGTGTTCCTTTTGCAGATTTTACCCTCAATTCCTGTCTGGTGAAACCATTGTCACAGTGGCAGTAAGAGAGGTACAATCTCTCCAACGGAGCCCCAGATAACAGTAAAAAAACAATATGGGTTCTAATCCTTCCCAACTCTATCCAAAACAAAAAAGTTTTGGTTGGACATACACTATAATTTTTAAATGATCAACAGGTTCTCCTGAAATGAGAGTAGCTTATACAGTGCATCCGGAAAGTATTCACAGCGCTTCACTTTTTCCACATTTAGTTATGTTACAGCCTTATTCCAAAATGGAATAAATTCATTATTTTCCTCAAAATTTTACAAACAATACCCCATAATGACGATGTGAAAAATTTGTTTGAAATCTTTGCAAATTTATTAAAAATAAAAAACGAAAAAAATCCCATGTACATAAGTATTCACAGCCTTTGCCATGACACTCAAAATTTAGTTCAGGTGCATCCTGTTTTCGCTGTTCATCCTTGAGATGTTTCTACAACAGGATGAGTGGTAAATTCAGTTGATTGGACATGATTTGGAAAGGCACACACCTGTCTATTTAAGGTCCTACAGTTAACCGTGCATGTCAAAGCACAAATCAAGCCATGAAGTCCAAGGAACTGTCTGTAGACCTCGGAGACAGGATTGTATTGAGGCACAAATCTGGGGAAGGGTACAGAAAAATTTCTACAGCATTCAAGGTCCCAATGAGCACAGTGGCCTCCATCATCTGTAAATGGAAGAAGTTTGGAACGACCAGGACTCTTTCTAGAGCGGACCGCCTGGCCAAACTAAACGATCGGGGGAGAAGGGCCTTAGTCAGGGAGGTGACCAAGAACTCGATGGTCACTCTGACAGAGCTCTAGCATTTCTCTGTGAAAAGAGGAGAACCTTACAGAAGAACAACCATCTCTGCAGCACTCCACCAATCAGGTCTGCATTGTAGAGTGGCCAGAAGGAAGCCACTTCTTAGTAAAAGACACATGACAGCCCATCTGGAGTTTGCCAAAAGGTACCTGATGGACTCTCAGACCATTAGAAACAAAATTCTCTAGTTTGATGGAACAAAGATTGATCTCTTTGGACTGAATGGTAAGCGTCATATCTAGAGGAAACCAGGCACTGCTCATCACCTGGCCAATACCATCCCTACAGTGAAGCATGGTGGTGGCAGCATCATGCTGTGGGGATATTTTTCAGCAGCAGGAACTGGGAGACTAGTCAGGATCGAGGGAACGATTAATGCAGCAATGCACAGAGATATCCTTAAAGAAAACCTGCTCCAGAGCGCTCTGGACCTCAGACTGGGGCGATTGTTCATCTTCCAATGGGACAATAACCCTAAGCACACAGCCAAGATAACAAAGGAGTGGCTACAGAACAACTCTGTGAATTTCCTTGAGTGGCCCAGCCAGAGTCCAGACTTGAACCTGATGGAAAATCTCTGGAGAGATGTGAAAATGGCTGTGCACCAAAGCTCCCCACCCAACCTGATGGGAGAAACTGCCCAAAAATAAGTGTGCCAAGCTTGTAGCATCATACTAAAAAATATTTGAGGCTGTAATTGGTGCCAACGTTGCTTCAACAAAGTATTAAGCAAAGACTGTGAATATTTATGTACATGGGATTTTTTTATTTTTATTAAATTTGCAAAGATTTCAAACAAACTTCTTTCATGTTGTCATTATGGGGTATTGTTTGTATAATTTTGAGGAAAATAATGATTTTAATCTATTTTGGAAAAAGGGTGTAACATAACAAAACGTGCAAAAAGTGAAGTGCTGTGAATAGTTTCCGGATGCACTGTATATTGGGTTTTAGCAGGCAATTGCACTTTAAAAAGAATATCTTTCATCCTATTAAAAGATTTGTGGTACATTTTTACTTTTTCATTCTTTTATATAACTTTCTTCCGGCTTCGATATTAGGAATTCCCGGTGCTGCTTTTACATTGATTCTGTAAGGAAAATTTGAGTGGGTCCAGTGTCTTTATTTGTGAGCAAATTATGTACCTTTAAGTGATAAAAGAGAACAAAAACTCTTTTTTCACCCCCATGGGCCAAAAACCTTGTTCCAGCCTATTTAAGTCTTGGCTTCCATATTGACTGAGTGCGTAAAGTTACAAGTTTCCTGCGTGGAGCCGATAATATCACCCCTGCTGGTTACGCCAGTGCTTTTCTCTTTAACAAGAATTAACAGGGTCTCCGGAGTCCATTTTTCCCCCCTCGCCGGGCCAAGCAATTAAGACTAACAACACTTAAATCATTGCTGGAAATAGCTGGGAACAAATTCTTTGAATCATTTCATAGTTCTTTGTACCGCTCAGTGGTTCGGCCCCTCCTGAAAACCATGGCGTATCACTTCCAAGACAATGGAGTCCGGCTCTTAATTTTTTTGTTTCCTTACTTCAAAACGTCATGTAACGCGGCGAGTGACACACACGGCAGCCCGTCTTGCAGAAACTAAGTGTACGGCACTCTCGTCTTAAAGAACAAAGCCTCTTTTATTCAGTGTCACCAGGAAGACGGCTTGCTACCGTTTCAAAGCTTTTTCTTGCTAAAATCAGGCCAGACTTGCAGTTCATGAAAGTTCCTTTTAAGATTTCTGTGCTTTGCAAATTGCTCACGGAATGAAAATTTACAATTCGGCATTCATGCGGAGGTCATGGGGAATTGCTGTCAGTTTGATAGCCAGCATTGAAAAGCCTGAAGATGTGTCCACTTGTAGTACTAATGCATAGTCTGACCTGGTCTTAATAATGAGGCGATTCATGTATTGAGATAGAGAGAGACACTTTGACTTTGCTGTCTTTGTATTATTGCTTGTTTATATAGACACCGTGTTTCATATTGTTAGTACCTCTTTTGGGGGCCTTTCATGTACAGAATGATGGAGCCCTTTTCTTGCTGTTTCTTTCATAGATTATAGATATGGATGTAAAGTTCTGTAGTGTAAATTGGACTAGATCACTTTTTTATTTTCCTTTAATATAGATTTGACTGGGGAGGCTGTTCTCCAGTTGGGATTTGGGTCAAGGGTGTTGGGATCGATAGTAAAATAGGGCATTCTGTAGAAATGCAAAGTGTAGCGGAAAAATAAAGTACATCGTTCTCTTGACCTTAGTGGAGATGGGTGGAATGTCATTCAGCTGGGTGTAAGTAGCACTAGATGGAATATCACTTTTCTTTTTTTTAACTACTGGTGGAATTTCATTCTGTAGCGCAGTAATGTTAAACTGCATTTTTCAGGCCTCTAGTAAATGTAGGTAGAATTTTTTATTTTTTTTGCCTTTTTGGAGATTGGTAGAATATCATCTAACTTCTCTTCCCAGTGGAGATAACTGGATTGGTGTTTTGCTGCTTCAAGTTGAGATTTGTGGAACTGTACTGTGACTACTGGGGATAGTTGTAAGTTTTTTTTTTCCTTATCAGATACATTTTCTGGCCAGAAGTTCCTTGGCACCCGACCATCACACCCATATGAGCTTATTGGACATCCCAGTCCAAGTCCCCCCCCCCCCCCCCCTTCTCCATATTGACTTAATGTGATTGTAGATTCTCATTTTGTTTTATTTTAAAATAAAAAACATATTTTACTTCCCTCCTATGTGCAGTTGGTTTTGCACAGGGCAGCCCAGATCCTCCAATTTTCGGGTCCCTGGTTGGGGCTCCTGGCCACTCCCTCCTGTTGAGTGCTCCAACAGGCAGCAACTCGCTATGGGGGCACCCGAGCGGAGCTGAAGCTCCATGTATCTATTCAGAAACGGAGCTGCCATTTGGTCCCACCCCCTCTCCTGATTGGCTAACTGAGTTTGATTGGCAGCAGCAGAAGCCAATGGCCCCACGCTTTGTCTTAGCCACTCAGGAGAGAGAGAGTATCGGACGGCTGAGGCACTTGTGGACATCGCTGGATAGAGAGGGGGCTCAGGTAACTATTAGGGGGGCTGCTGCACACAGAAGGCTTTTTATCTTAATGCATAGAATGCATTAAGATTCATCTTTTGCTCGATCCTGACTAGACTCCCAGTTCCTGTAGCTGAAAAACATCCGCACGACATGATGCTGCCACCACCATGCTTCACTGTAGGGATGGTATTGGCCAAATGATGAGCAGTGCCTGGTTTCCTCCAGACATGACGCTTGCCATTCAGGCCTAAGAGATCAATCTTTGTTTCATCAGACCAGAGAATTTTGTTTTTCATGGTTTGATAGTCCTTCAGGTGCCTTTTGGCAAACTTCAGGCGGGCTGTCATGTGCCTTTTACCGATGAGTGGCTTCTGTCTGGCCACTCTACCATACAGGCTTGATTGGTGGAGTGCTGCAGAGATGGTTGTTCTCCTGGAAGGTTCTCCTCTTTTCACAGAGAAACACTGGCGCTCTGTCAGAGTGACCATCGGGTTCTTGGTCACCTCCCTGACTAAGGCCCTTCTCCCTCGATCACTCAGTTTGGCTGGGCGGCCTCCTATAGGAAGAGTCCTGGTGGTTCCAAACTTCCATTCCATTTATGGATGGGGTAAGCCACTGCGGTCATTGAGACCTAAATGCTGTAGAAATTTTTTCGTACCCTAGATCTGTGCCTCGATACAATTCTCTTCCAGAGGTCTACAGACAATTCCTTGGACTTCATGGCTTGGTTTGTGCTCTGACATGCACTGTTGGAGCCGTATATAGACAGGTGTGCGTCTTTCCAAATCATATCCAGTCAACTGAATTTAACACAGGCGGATCAAGTTGTGGAAATATCTCAGGGATGATCAGTAGAAACAGGATGCACCTGAGCTCAAGTGTCATGGCAAAGGCTGTGAATACTTTTGTACATGGGATTTTTTTTTTCATTTTTTGTTTTTGATAAATTTGCATGCAAAAAAGATTTCAAACAAACTTCTTATACGTTGTTGTGGGGTATTGTAGAATTTTCAGGAAAATAATGAATTTAATCCATTTTAGAATAGGGCTGTAACATAAAATGTGGAAAAAGTGAAGCTCTGTGAATATTTTCCAGATGCACTGTAGATTTGTGCATAGAAGCACTGTTATGCTGGAACAGAAAAGGGCCTTGTTGCCACAAGGTTTTAAATGCACAATTAAAAAACATCTTTTGATGCTCTAGCATTAACAATAGCCTTTACTGAACTTCTTCACATTGGGATGTCCACATATCTATGGTTGGAATTGTGGTGGAAATAGTGATTTTGCCCCAAATGAAGAAATGTAAAAGGGCATTCCTTGACCTTCAGTCGAGATATGTGGAATGGAGTCTTCCCTAGAAGATATCTCTCGTAAAATGTTTCTATTCATGGTGGTGATATGTGGAAATTTCACAGACGGTATGTGTTTGGCCACGATTGGAAATATGCAGGAGTAGCTCTTTACCCTCATCTAATAGGTATCTGGGATATACTATTCTTACGCAGACATATTGAAATTCGACTCTTTGGCCCCTTCAAGCGGGCGATCCGATCCGCCTGTCGTTTTTTCAGATGGACCAGATGGGATCCTCCATGCATCCCTATGGGGCAGCGGATATCAGCAGAGACATCTCCGCTGAAACCCACTGCTATCCGATTCTGATCCTGTCCGTGAAATCTGGATGGATGGACACCCTATTTTCCATCTGGCTGGCAGATCGGATGAGATTGGACAGGCGGTCCGTTCTCACCTGATCTCCCCATAGAGAATGGACTGGCGGTCCGTTCTCATCCGATCTCCCCATAGAGGACAGCATGGATCTGACAGCTCCGTCTCCACACACAGAGCAGAGATGGAGCTATCATCCGCCTGCTCAGCGGGGATCAGCGGATCGATCCCCCCGCTGAGCAGAACAGACTCTGTTCCGTGTAAAAGGACCCTAAGGTGTGTAGTAGTAGAGATATGCGAGTATTGATGCACTTTTATCTCTAGTGGAGATGTGAAGCAGTTGTACACTCCTGCCTCTGGTGGTGATATGTGGAATTACATTCCCTATATATTTGTAATTAAAGTAATTGTATAGGGAAAAGTTTTTTTTTTAAAATAACAAACATGGTATACTTACCTCCTCTGTGCAGTTGGTTTTGCTCAGAGCAGCCCGAATCCTCCTTTTCTCAGGGTCCCCCACTGGCGCTTCTGGCTCCCCCCTGCTGGGTGCCCCCATAGTGAGGCACTTGCTTGTGGGCTCGCTCACTGCTCACTGGCTATGATTGACTGCAGCAGGATCCAATGGCACCTACCTGCTGATGCCTCTAAGCCTATAAGGAGAGAGAGAAAGAGAGGTGCTTCTGGGCACAGCGCTGGATAGACATCAGGCTCAGGTAAGTATAAGGGGGGACTGGGAGGGGGGGGGGGCTGCAGACAGAAGGTTCTTTACCTTACTGCATAGAATGCAGAAAACGTCTGCCTTTAGAACCACTTTAAAAGTCTCTCACTTCTAATGATAATGTATTGGAATGATGCTCTCCAACCACTTATTGTGGATCTGTAAGGATGACGTGTGTTGTCCTGAATTTAGCATTTAGAGGCTGATGATACAGTAGGTTGTTTGCAGTGCACATACCATATATGATCCAGAATGTCAGGATGACGCACTCTTGTCTCCAGACTTAATTTACAGGTTGCCAAAAGATGGATGGCAGGAATACGTCTTTGTGCATTGACTGAACTCTGCGCCCCCCCTACCCAATTTAATTCATAGAGATAGCTCTTGTACAGATTACCTAATCAGTTTCTCATCCACCATCCCCAGGGATGAGGTCAAAAGATCAGCGTGTTACATAAACTGCACCCTCCACTTAATTCTATCATATACAATTACTGTTTTCACCTCTATTTCACTTCAGTAGAACCAATAAAGAGGGTACCTGTCATGTACACACAGTGAAAGCAGTCATTTTGTAGGCTCTCTTCTACTTCCCAGGCAGCTTGTAGGCACTGTGGCAGCATGATGTACAGTACGAATATACAGTATGTGATAGAGCTCACTAAATAAGGATATATATATGTTTTTTAATGTACAGATTGCCTTCTATTGGGTCATTGTGTGCTTACCCCCCTAAGCTTTTAAGTTTAAATAAAGTGCCAATGACTAGTGTAAACCAGAACCTGCTGACCTCGCTATAGCACACAGAAAGGCCCTGCTGCTTGTATCTATGCATTTGCAAAAATGCAACCCCACACTTGCAAGGAACCTCCACCATGCTTCACTGCTGCCTGCAGACGCTCATTATTGTACCACTCTCTAGCCCTTCACCCTCAAACTGCCTCCTGCTACAGCCTAATATTTTAAATGTTTACTCATCCATCCAGAGCACTTGCTGACATTTTTTTGCGCCCAGTTCCTATGTTTTTGTGCATAGTTAAGTCCCTTAGCCTTGTTTCCCCTTCGGAGGTATGGCTTTTTGGCCTCAATTCTTCCATGAAGACCACTTCGGGCCAGTAGGTGGGTGTACCAGGGTCCCACTGGTTTCCACCATTTCACTGTTGGACATCTTCCAATGTTGAAGGCAAATAAAAATGATGTGTATTTCATCTGCGGCATTATTACCTTGGCTGACCACTGCTTCTATGGTCTGAGGTCTCATAAGTGAGATGTTAGGAAGTTTTTGGAGGGGAAAGAGGGCTGTGAAGAGAGATGTGTGAAGGGGTGGGGGAGAGTGGTGCAAAGGTCAGAACCGCGGAGGGGTGGAAGTGAGATGTAGACAGCCTGTAAAGAGAGCTGAACCCTGCACACTGTGCATAGCACTCCCTTAAACCCTGCACTCTGTATGCAGCCCACTCCTCAACTCTGCACACAGTGCACCACTGAACTCTGCACTCTGCGCATAGAGCACCCCTGAAGCTGCACTCTTTACATAGCACACCTCTGGACTCTGCACATAAAGTACTCTTGGTATTTATTGCTGCTTTCAGAACCTACTGATGTTAGTACAATTTGGCTACACCCATCATTCGATGCGGTTTGGCAGGAGGCGGGGGGAGGTAGCATGGTTGAGTTCCTGCACCTATCCTCTGAGAAAGAAAGCCCTGGATAAATGTATACAATCTTACAGATACAACCAGCCCTTTAAAGGCAACCATTATGCTGATGTGGCCAACAACGAAGTTGAGTTAGACACCCCTGATCTATGGCCTGCCTTACCTTTCAGCATTTCTTCACACCTGCCTAAAACCTTTGCACTTTTGCGGTGCAGATATTTGTTTGAGGGAGTACCTTTTCATGTGGGTTTTGCATTTTGTTTTTGTTTGCCTTGTCTTTGCACTCGGTGGTACTGATTTGTTCTTGAGGATCAATGTTACAATCACAACAGTGTACTTTTTCAGAAAAGTTCCACCTTTCATCATTAAAAAGCTACCCTTGAGCTCCTGTTAAGTGACTTTGCCAAAACTGCCAATGTCATCACTCTACTGCAGGCAGGAGGAAGCATTTTCTCAGTCTCTTGTCTCCAAGAGATCAGACAGGAACATTTTAACTTCACGTCAAATAACACGACCAGAGACTAATCTGTGTAAGGCATTTATGGTCACAGTCAAGGACTGCACAGGCACCAGGAGTTACATGGATTGTGTTATCTCTGAGCTGGCTTACCAGTCCAGGAAGTAGATGGTGACGCTGGATGATGCCTAAACAAAGACAGTGCTATTTTTCTGTAGTAGAAAGCAGATGGAGGCGTTTTCAGGGGAAGTACTGCAATCTCTATGAGAAGTAATAAATACCAGGAAATTATATGTTTGCACATAACTTGACATGCATGTTAGTGATCAACCAATATCGTTTTTTTAAAGCCGATACCGAAATTTTGGCCATTGAATATCGGGATCGGCCGATATTGGCCGATATTTTTGTACATTTAAAAAACATTTTATTTTTTTTCTCGACAGGTACTGTTGTGGAGGGATCTGGGGGTCTAAAAGACCCCAAACCCCTCCTTTGCACTTAAAAGCATTCAAAACACCAAGTTTGGCTGTTTTGAATTCAGCCATTTTTTTAATTTGGCGCCGAGTACCCGGAAGTGATGCATCACTTCCGGGTTTTTACATGGAGACCTGATCAGAGCCGAATGCGGCTTTGATCGGGTCTTCGGCGGCCGTGCAGGATGGTTGCCCGGGTCTCCCGGTGGGACGGGAGACCCAAGCGAGCCGTGGAAGGTAGCGGGAGGGGGGGCGTCCCCTCCCACTCCTGGTAATGACAGCCGAGCGGCTTCTCAGCCGCATCGGTTGTCATTACAAGACAGCTGACCATCGGCTATGGACGCTGGTACCTGGGTGATGGCTCTAGCTGCAGGCATCACTCCGGTACAACACTTTCCCGAAATTTCGGCAATATCGGTAACCTCCAGGGCCGATTCCGATATTTTGGGGAAAGTGCAGATCGGCCCCCGATACATCGGCTTTGCCTATATATCCCTAATGCATGTATTTGACCTGAAAAATACGTGCAAATTCTAACTTAACTTTAAAGGATAAGTTCATCTTTGTTCCACCCATTTTTGAGGTCCGATCTGCTGCATCTAGTGACAGCGAGGCAGGGACCTCTCTCTCCCCCCCCCCCCCCCACTCGCTGTCACAATTTTTTTTAAGATGCAGCCATGTGGGACTCCGCCCACCCGCCGCGTCATTTATTCACAGAGTTCTGTGAATGGGAAACTACAAGTTCTGACATCTTTTACAGGTGTTGGCTTATTGTTCTCAATGAACCGCCATGGCTGTTGAGCGCTGTGGTAGTTCAATGTCTCTTCTTGTCAGTGTGTATCTGCCTGCCCGTACAAGGTATGAGCAGACAGATACACAGACAAGTCTACAGGAGTCCTGCATGGCACCTGCGATCTGCAATGTTTTCCAGGCTTCTGTTAAAAAAATAAATAAATGCACATTTTTTTTACCTGCAAAACGATGTGCATTTATAATTTTTTTTTAAATGGTGAACTTCTCCTTTAAACAATACTAGGTTTCTTCCTAAACTGTCTTTTTTTTTCTTCTGATGGTTCACCAATGTGCTGGATTTGCCACCCTGTCCAACAAAGTGTCTTGAGGTTCAATGAGATCACTATTTCTGTTTCAGCTTTTAAAATGGCCTCAACTGGGTTAAGGCGACAGGTGTACTTTATGGATGTTGATTAATCGCCTCAATACTCTACACACACAGCTGTTTACTCTGAGTTCCATGGCATAGCTTTCTCGACAGCTGACAACATTGCCAGCGTACCGCCTTTGTGTTCCAACAAAGTACCCATTTTAGCAACAAATCGCTGCCCGCAGGTAATACCAATTCTGCAACAAAAGACAAAACTGCTGGGGCGTTTAACCAGCAAGAAGGACCCCGTGCTGGCTTCTAGCAAACCCTTTATTTTGGGAAAAAAATATACAAAACTGTAACCAGCAGTGGGCATCTCATCATGGCAAAATAATGGCCCCAATATATTTCAAGTAAAAATGGAGCCATTTGAATTGGGGACAATTTTCCAAGATAAAATAGGAGGTAATAATGCTGGCAAACTGCAATGTGACTGAGTCATTAGCCTAACCGATGCAGTGTTTGTGTGTTTTTATTCCTTGCTTGGCTCTGGAACAAGAAGTAATTTGCCCATTATGTGTGTGACATGAGGGCCGGGTGAAATTTTCCTTGTGCCGCTGTGAAGCGCCCTGCTGGGATTTGGGGTCAGGGGTGTCGGGATAGTTTGTGAAGACGGAACATTCTATAGAATCCCTGCAGCAGGGGACTGTCCTTCCCTTTGGTAACGCAGAGTGCGCTATATCATTAGGCCCAGCAATGTCACTTTATCCTGGGGCGGTTTTGCTTTATTGTAAGCGTGACAGACTTCAATTGTGCCTATTATGTGCGTGTGGCTTTTTTTGTTTCCCCTCCGTGCTTTTCAGACACCTAAAATGCTGCTCATTTTTATTTTATAGTTTTGTCTTTTAATCGTGACTGTGTCTTTTAAAACTGAATGTGGCCTTCAAGTGAGTTCTTAAGAAAAAAGACAGTTTGTTTTGCAATCAAAGTTTATTTTTATAAGCAAAATATAGCAAGTTAGAACTTTTACTTACTTCCTTGCAATGTGGAAATTGTCACGGTTTTGCCTGCAGTTTCCCTCTTTGCTGCAGTGGTTTTCCTGACCTGTAATTCTACTCACATGTGCTGCTGGCTTCTGTGTTCACCTAGACTAGGTGGTGAACTAGGGTGAATTAGGCTTCGGTTCAAACTTTGAATCACATAGGAACGTACTGCCCAGTCCTGTGCAATTCAGTGCAGTGCAATTTGAGCCCATTTATTTAAAATGGGCTCATATTGCACTGCATCGCACCAAAAGTAGTACATGCACTACCATGTGCGTCCGCAGAACTTTTTTCAGGGGGGGGGGGCATCATTTTAAGGTCACCCATGCTCTGCCCCTTTTCAACAATGTCATGAAGGGGAGGGGCTTAGTTATTATACTTATTTTGAGTATTTATTTTTAAAGAGCAAACAGAAGCATTTCTTTTTAAAGCGTTTGTTAACCTAAACCTTTAACTTAAAAGAAAAAAAAAAGAAATTGATCCTGTTTCCTTAAAGCATGTTATACAGCACAGTGATTTGATGTGTAATTTATCCCCTTCTATCACCTAAAATACCTGGCTGATCCTGCCTGGCTATGTCCTCCCCTCTGTAAACTGACCACAGTATACAGTACCATGGCTGCTGAGCCCTGACACCGTGGTCAGTTTACGTGCCTCTGTCATCTGCAGCTCTCCTGTCCTCCTCTGTCCTCTCTCCCACCCTCCCTTTCTGCCTGTCTGCCCCTGTGTCAGTGCCCACCCCCGCTCTCCTCCTGCTGCTGTAGTTTCATTTAAAGTTTCATATCCTGTCTACAGTCTAGTTAATAATCCTGTGTGCCCCTGTCTGTGTTTTATAAAAATAAGCCGTTCTTTACAAGTTTTCAGAGCGCCACTCACCGCTCACGTGACCCGCCGCCTCTCTCCTCCTCTCCCCCTCCTCTCCCAACTGACATCAGTGAGGAATGCTCTGCCCCGCCCCGCTGCAGGCAGATGTCAGACGGGGAGAGGAGAGAGCCGGCAGGTCACAAGAACGGCAATCGGCCCTCTGAATACTGGTAAAGAAAGGCTTATTTTTTTTAAAACACAGACACACCGGATTAGTAAACAGGCCAGACAGGATGGTCTAAAGTGGCTTAACAACCACTTGAAAGGGGAAGTTGAGATTCCAAAGGGGTGGGGGGCATTTTCTCCCCTTGCCCCTACCTGCGGACATCCGTGTGCACTACATTTGGAAATGCACTGCAACCAAATCGCATGGTACTTTTTGTACCAGGTGATCTGGTGGAGGCAAACACACAGCATTTATGAACTGATTTGGGGGTTAAGTGCCGGTTTACATATATGTGATGTGGGAACCCTGCAAATCCACTGCCGGTTACCGCATCAGATTCAACTTGCAGGCAGTTCACACTGCTATGTGCAAATCGCTGGGGGTGTAAATACAGAGTTAACAACACCCCCAGATCAGTTTGCATATCGCAGTGCGAACTGTCAGTTCGGACATAAATCGGATCGTATAGGTGTGAACACCCATGCGATCTGATTCTGGTGCGGACCCAAAAAAGGGTCCTGTGCGTGTTGTGTCTGAATGTGATGCAAGTTCAGCCATAGAATCTGTATACAATCTGTATGGCTGAATTCGCATCGCACTGACATTGCATGTGATTTTCAGAGCAGTGCGCTCCGAATCACATGCAATGTTTGTCATCACACAGATGTGAACCGGGACTAACTTAACACTTACACCTGTGTTTTAAAAGCGGTCTAGGAAAATTTCCAGAACGCGGGTTTCCCACACAGTGTTCTAGTGTGAATCTAGCTTAAAGTTCACATTGTAAAACAATCCCATTCAGTTTAAAATAGAAGTGAAAGGCAAAACATTTTTGTATATATATATATATATATATATATATATATATATATATAAAACATTATAAATACAATTTTCCCCCTTTTTTTAAATAAGTGATCACATTCCCAATGCATAAGAGCTGGGGGGAGGAGAAGCAACAGCACACTGAGCTTCCCAGTGAATGGCTGTGCAGTGGGGGCCTGTCAGGACAAGTCCGATCATTGGAGGAGAGTACACTGAGTTCCCAGCATAGCTAGAGAACAGACTATGATGTGTTCTCCTGCCTAGTGTGGTCAGTTTTTAATAGGAAAACAGGAATGGCAGGAACACCGGGAATTTCACACAAAGGAAGCAATGCAAAGAGAACAGGATCATTTCTCATACAAGTACATGGTACAGCAGGCACATATCAGGAATAGGAAGTGTTGGGGTAACAAACCCTTTAAAGGAGAAGTACAGCCAAAGCTTGTTTGGCTGTACGTCTCCTGTGGATCGTAGGAGTGCAGCTTGTTTGCACTCCTGTGACCCGTTTTCAGTATAGAGTAGGCTGAAGTCCGCTCTCTGCTGAAATCACAGAGCCGGTCCAGGATCGGGCTTCATCACGACCATGGAGTCAGGATCCACCTACGCGCCTGGACTGGCTCAGCCTCTCAGCGAGACACTGAGAGCCTGAGCCGGCCACTTCCGCCCCCTCCACAGCCCAGCGCTCCAGTGAGGAAGGAGGGGGCAGAGCAGAGGGCGATTACTGACAGTCAGCAGCTCTCTGCTCACAGAGCTGTGAGAACCGAGTGATCAGCTGTGTTTGATCGCTTGGTTCTAAGTGATAGAGGTGCCGGGGGACAGATGAAGCATTGGACCAATGCTGCATCCACCTAGGTAAGTAGAATTCTAAAAAAAAAAATACCCATCTCTTATAACTGTTACATAATTGTAGTCGAGAAAAGTCAGATCACTGGGCTTGCTTTGCTGTCTATAATTAGGGCATTGCAAATCTCAGGGCAGAATGGCCATCAATACAAATCCTTTGGCAGGTAAAAAGATTACCATATACTGTATAGTTACTTAGTTAGGTTGAAAAGTGATCCAAATCTATTTAGTTTAAACAATAGAAAAACATAAATGGAATAAATAGAAAACGGGCATATACAGAGTCCTAGAGGAAGAATCCAGAAGGAGAAAACCCCTATAAGGCATGGTCCAGTTTGCTCAAGGAGGGGGAAATGTACTGTATGGTAAATGCAGCTCAGCTTTTGTTGCATCAGAGCTTCAGACCTGCTTGTGGGTGTTGAGTGGCCATATTTAGGTCATTGTTTTCTTAATTCTTCCACCTGTGCCTGACAAATGTATAGACAAAACACCCCCAAGGATACTGGAAAAACAAAGTGGGATTAGTAAAAGCCAGAGCAGAAGGGATAAAAGGCCAATCTGCAGTAAGCCTTATAATTATGAAATAGGATACAGTATATCCAGTGGTGTATTTTGGTTTTGTGCTGCCCTAGGCAAAACTAAAATTGGGTGCCCCCTCCCCCTCATATGTAAATTTGCCCCACTCCTTCCTTTTTAATGGATGTGACTCCCTCCAAAAGTCCCAGTATGAACCCCTGAGATCTCACAAGAGGGGGGGTGAGAGTGGGTAGGAGAGGGAGAGGGGGGTGGGTGAGGGAGGGGTGTGAGAAAGAGGGGGTGGGTGAGAGAGGGAGAGAGAGAGGGGGTAAGAGGGAGGGGGGGATGTGAGAGAGACAGAGAGAGGAGGGGGTGAGAGAGAGAGGGGAGGTGAGAGAGGAGGGGGTGAGAGAGAGAGGGGGGGGTGAGAGAGGAGGGGTTGAGAGAGACAGGGGGTGAGAGAGAGGGGGGTGTGAGAGAGAGAGAGGTGAAAGTTAGAGGTGAGAGAGAGAGAGAGGTGAGAGAGAGAGAGGGGGGATGAAAGAGAGAGGGGGTGAGATTGAGTGAGAGAGAGAGGGGTGAGAGGGACGGCTCTAGCAACCAGTGGCCAATAGAGTCTCAGGTGAAGGGGGGCAACTTTTTTGCTGCCCCCCTGGAAAGTGCCGCCCTAGGCCTGGGCCTTGTCGGCCTAGGCCAAAATACCGCACTGAGTATATCCATACAGGTTTTGGTGGGAGGGAACTAAAAAGCCTTCTGGCTGAAGCAGCGTGTAGCACAGAAAAACCTTTTTTGGAAGGCTTTAGTCTCATTGTCATCACATATCCCACAAAATAAAAGGAAGATTCCTCATTTCGGGACAGTAGGCGGAGCCATACAAATCATTCCTGTTTGTCCCATCAACCAGATGCATACCCAGAATTGCTGGTGTACAGTGCTAATATAATCTAATATTATACAGCCATGTATTCCAAACTGCAGCTGTTTTGGGTTTTTTTTGGCCATCATCAATGCAGTGTGTGGAAAATATGGCTTCTATAGAGTAGGATTTAGGAAGTAATGTGACAGTAAAAACCTACAGGCTATGGTGGATAGGGACCAAATCACTAAAAGAATCAAAAAGGCGTCCAACCAAAGCAGTGTGCAGCACAGTAAAGCCTTCTTAGAACAGAAGGTATTCACATGCCTTATGCCATCAGCTATGGAAATAACAACAATGGCACTGTCCAACAGGAGGGGAACTCCAGCTTAAACAAGCAGTTCTATAGTTTCCAGTGACTGAGCTGTTTTAATCCCTAAATATAAACATCTAATGGATAGATTAGAAAGATAGGCTCTGCCCCATACACCAAAAATGCTGTGAACAATCCATAATTTAATTAAATAAAGTAATTATGAAAAGATTAACATATGTAAATATAAACAGCCCATATGTGTGAAGATGTATTGCCAATCACTGTGCTTCTAAGAAAGTGTACAATGTGCCCAAATCTTCAAGTCTGGAACCCATGGACATTACCAAAGACTGGGTTTCCTCCTTTCTGGTGCTTTGCCGCCAGGCTCTAACTGCAGCTGTCTTCAGTTGTTCTTTGTTTGTGGGGCTTTCTGCCTTTAGTTTTGCCTTCAGCAAGTGAAATGCATGCTCAATTGGGTTGAGTTTAGGTGATTGACTTGGCCATTGCAGAATATTCCACTTCTTTTCCTTCAAAAGCTCCTAGGTTGCTTTTGTAGTGTGTTTTGGATCATTGTCCATCTGTACTGTGTCTGTGAAGCACCGTCAAACCAACTTTTTTGCATTTGGCTGAATCTGGGCTCACAGTATATCTCTAAACACTGCAGAATTGATCCGGCTTCTTCTGTCTTCTGTTACATCATCAATAAACACCAATGACCCAGTGCCACTGGAAGTCATGCATGCCCATGCCGTCACACTGCCTCCACCATGTTTTACAGATGACGTTGTGTGCTTGGGATCTTGAGCTGTTCCAAGCCTTCTCCACACTTTTTTCTTCCCGTCATTCTGGTACAGATTAATCTTAGTTTCATCCGCCCAAAGAATGCTTTTCCAGAACTGGTCTGTCTTTTTTAGATGTTTTTTTGGCAACGTTTATTCTGGCTTTTTCTATTCTTTAGCCTAATGAATGGTTTGCACCTTGTGGTGAACCCTCTGTATTTGCTCTCGTGAACTCTTCTCTTAAATGTAGACTTTGACAATGATACGCCCACCTCCTGGTAAGTGTCCTTCACTTGTCTGGATGTTGTAAATTGTTTTTTCTTTACCACAGAGAGGATCCTGCGATCATCCACCACTGTTGTCTTCCGTGGACACCCAGGCCTTTTTATGTTGCAGAGCTCACCAGTGCATTCTTCTTTCCTCAGAATGTACCAAACTGATGGATTTGTTTAGTTTTTGAAGCCTTACAGTGGCCTGTTTCACTTGCAGGGAGAGCTCCTTTGAACGCATGATGTAGGTTCACAGCAATAGATTCCAAATGCAAATACCACACTGGCCATACATGGGTTGAATTTCGAAAGAATGTTCTTTCGAAATTTAGAAATTTTGTGCGTTTTGTGTGCCACCATTTGATTTGAAATTCGACCAACCAAGCCTTCAATTTCAGCTCATATTGCTACAGAAAATAATTTTTGTGCCTGGGAATCTCATTTTCTTTCCGGAAATGTTCTTTTCTTGCACTCATGCTCATTTCTTTTTCAATTGTATTTCTCGCACGATTCTCCCATCATTGATTGGAAAATCGTTAGTTTTTCAAAAAATTTCCAACGTACCCGATCACTCAAATTCGGTGACTGCAAGAAAATCGGCTGTTGCTGCGGCCCACTAATGGTGCAAAATTATTTAGAAAATTCTTAAATAAGATTTTCCAAAGAAAATTTTTTCGAAATTCAACCCATGTATGGCCACCCTAATGCTGGTCATACACTATACAAAAAATCGTTCAAACTCATTTAAAAAAAATAAACACTTGGCCGTGAGAGCAAACGATCGTACCATCATGTAATGACCAATACATCGTTTTTTCACATATACATAGTGCAAAGTGTTTGGAGGAGAAACACATTAACCTTTCAATTTATCGTTCCTTTGGCAGAAAAATTTACAAACTTGTCCTTCGTTTTTTCAGCTCAAAAACATCACAACTGTTTACCGATTCATGCCTGTTAACTTGCCGAAAAACGAAAGAACTGTCCAAATGTCAGAATTTCGGTCGATTTTTTTGTATAGTGTATGGCCAGCATTCGAATCAACTCCAGACCTTTCACCTGTATAAGGCTCCTTTCACATGGGCTTTATGATCCGGTCCACCTGTCCGTTTTTCAGGCAGACCTGATCGGATGCTCCATTCACCTCTATGGAGCAGCGGATTTCAGCGTATACATATTCTCTGACACCTGCTGCTCTCCGATCCGATCCTGTCCTTGAAGTCCGGACAGATGGAAACCCTAATTTCCATCCATCTGGAGGATAGGATCTGATGAAAATGGACAGGCGGTCCGTTTTCATCAGATCTCCCATAGAGGAGAGCAGGGATCTGACAGGTCCGTCTCTGCAAAGTAAGCTGAGATGGAGCTGTCATCCGCCTGCTCAGCAGGGATCGGCGGATCGATCCCCGTTGAGAAAAACGGAGTCCGCCGAGCGCACCGCTCATGTGAAAGGACCCTAACTGATGAAGAAATAACGAAGGAGTAGCCTACACCTGGCCATGAAACAGCTTTTGATTCAATTGTCCAATTACTTTTGGTCCCTTGAAAAAGGGGGATGGCTATTCCTAAAGTGGTTGTATCCCCTGTGTAAAAAAAAAAAAAAACCCTGCAGGTCAATGTCATAATGTGCTAGTATGCATAGCATACTAGCACATTATAAAATACTTACCTTAGAATGAAGCCCCCCACACGGTCGCCCAGACACTGCTGAGGGAGCTGACATGTTTCCTCAGCGTCTCTTCCGGGTTCGGGAGCTCCGGAGCTGTGAGAGGCTGGAGCCACGATGACGTCACTCCCGCGCATGCGCGCGGGAGTTCACTTTCCGGCAAGATACAACGGACCTTCAGAGCGCATGCGCCGCTGGTGTCAGCGGCTGCATGCAGGGTGAATATCTCCTAAACCATGCAGGTTTAGGAGATATTAATTTTACCTACAGGTAAGCCTTATTATAGGCTTACCTGTAGGTAAAAATTTTAAAAGCAGAGTATAACACTGCTTTAAGAGCTGTAATTCCTAAACCCTTCCTCCAATTTGGATGTACATACCCTCAAATTAAATATAAGAATGTGCACTTTCAGCCCATATTCATTATCTAACTATAGCTTGAATATGTTTTGGTAAATACCTGAAAAAACTTGTGCCTGTGTTCAAATATATATGGACCTAACTGTATATTCCTCAAAGATCAGTGCCGCTGAGAACACGCACAACATCCCCTGCAGCTGGAAGCTGCTGTTTAGTACGGTTGATGGAGTTGTTGTTGTGTGACATGATTCAATTGTTTGTTCAGAGAGGTGTGTAAATAACCTGATATCACCAATATTGCACGTTCCATCAGATATGACAGAATACATTTTATGGAGCAATCTCCATATAGAAACTCATAAGAACTTCATCACGGCTCTTTGATTATTTTGATTTCAAGCAAACACAAGAAAACATGTACTTGCGGTGAAAGCCCCATTTCACGTACCTGGTCGGTACTATTTAAATAACATGGCTGTTATTAAATAATTTGGGGTACTGAAGCCCTGTCTGGGCCCTTTTTTTTTTTTTTGATGGCCACATACAGGTTTGTGGCATTTTATAACTGATTAACTCTAAGGGCCAGTACACACCCTGCGTTCCCCATGTGTTTTGCATGCATGTTTTTTATGCATTTTGAGGCGTTCCTGTGCATTTTAAAGCATTCATGCCGTTTTTTACTTTTTTTTTTTCTTTATTTCAATTGAGGACATGTGCATTCCGGAGCGTTCATGTGTTTTGCTGCATACAGAAAAAAAATGCAACGTGTTCTATTTTTGTTGACTGTACTTGACCGCACTGCACTGGTGTGAACCTGGGCCATTGGAATAGGGCTGGTTCACACCAGATGCAATCCAGTGCATTTTTACTGTGCATCAAAAAGGCACGTATTCCATGTATTACAATATCCCTAGTTCACACGAGTGCAGTGTGTTTCAGTGGAGTCAACAAAAATATAACATGCTACATTTTTTTTCTGCATGGAATGCATCTGGAATATTGCAAAACACATAAGAAATGCACCCGAATGCACGTTCTCAATTGAGATGAAGAAAAATAGATGAAAAAATGCATTGGAACGCATCAAAATTGGACCAGAATCCACATATCCTGAATAAAAGGGGGAAAACGCAGAAAGCATCACAAATGCACCGGAATGCATCAAAAATGCATATGCAGAAACACATCTGGAAGGCAGAAATTGTGCTGTGAACCAACCCTTAAAGTGGTTCTGAAGGGTTAAAGTGGATGTAAACCCCATTCATGAAATCTGACCTGGGCACATCTATCTGTAGTGTTTACCGATCTCTCTCCAAAGCCCTAAGTCCTGTGTCTCTCTACTGCTCCGTTCCTCTGTTATCAGCATGATAACTTCTGACAAGTTCTCAACACACAAAATAAAAGCAGGTGAAAATGGGCGGGGAGGGAGCTTAGAGACAGATTAGCAGAGAGCTGGTCTATTCACAGCACAGCAAGTTTGTTCATTCCTCTGCCTATGTGGAGGGGAGGGGGAAAGGGGGGTGTGCCTTTCCTCCAATCAGCTCACACTCAGTGTTTGCCCAGACTCTCCTCCCACTGGTAAAACAGGAAGAAATATTTGTAATAGGATGTGCATTTTCTAAAGAATATAGAAAGCTGAAGACAACAGATATACATGTAAAACCTACTGTAGATTTGTTTAATCTCTGTGTATCATCTGAGGCTGTTCACTTCACTGGGTATATGTGAGGTTTTACATCCACTTTAGGGCTTTTACCTTCATGCAATCTATGCAGGAAGGTAAAAACCCTTCTGTGTGCAGCAGCCCCCTACCTAAGCCTGATCTTCGTCCAAAACTGTGTACGAGAGCCTCGGCACAGTCCCCCTCCAGGGACTCTCCCCCTCATTGGCTGAGACAGCAATGGGTGCCATTGGCTTCAGCTGCTGTCAATTCACAGCCACTGAGCCAATGAGGAGAGAGAGGGGCGGAGCCGGGCCACAGCGCATCGGCTATGGAGTGAGCCTACCTGGGGGCACTTGGCAGGAGGGAGGGGCCAGGAGCACCGGTGGGGGGCTTCAGAAGAAGAGGATTAGGGCTTCTTTGTGCAAAACCACTGCACAGAGCAGGTAAGTAAAACTTGTTTATTATTTTATTGTAAAAAAAATCTGAAGCTTTAATATCACTTTAAGGATAAAAATAAAATTGAGCTCCCTCTGTTGTGTGCTGTGCTAACTGCCGACATGATGTAATAGTGGTGGGCAGCCACGAACACAATATTTTTTAGTGTCAGGCACAAGACTGTAGGCTAGCTGCTCCCACATTGCAAGGAAAAAAGGCAAACTGTTGTATCTATTGATTTAAAAATGTCTTCCTATTATAAAACAACATCTTGGTTTTCCATTCTTTAGTGCCAGTTCACACTATAGCGATGTCAGACATCCCCACCGCACTGCTGTGCAAATCACATGCGATGTTTGTATGATGCAAATTCAGCCATACAGATTGTATGGCTGAATTTGCATCGCGTTCAGGCCAAAGTCGTGCAGGACCCTTTTTTCGGTCCGCACCAGAATCGGATTGAATGGGTGTTCCTGTCCTAATTGACAGTTCGCACTGCGATTTGGGAACTAATCTGGGGGTGTCATTAACTTTGTATTAACACTCCCAGCAGTTCACATTTGGCAGTGTGAACTGCCTGACATGCGGGTACCCGCAGTGGATTTGCAGGGTTCCCGCATCGCACTAGTGTGAACCGGCGCTTAAAGTAGAACTACAGGCAAAATTTTTTTTTTTTTTTATCATTTTTGAGTAAGGGAGGGTTATAGCCCCTATCAGGTTTGTTTTTTTCTTTTTTGTTTTGTCATCTGTGTCTCATTGGGGAGATTTGCCTTCACTTCCTGTCCCATGGAAGTGAGAAGTAACCCCTCCAAAGTTAGGGATTTACCAAAACTAGTGTCCCCATTGGAAGATTTCCCTTCTATTCATATTCTGGTGACAACCCTAAATTAGTCATTTTCCTTCACTTTCACTCTAGTGATAACAATAAATAGAGAGTGTGAATCTCCCCAACTGGGTCGCTGACAGCAATAAAAACCCTACATGTTCTAATCCATTTCCACTGTATCCAAGACTTAAAAAAAAAAGTTTTGTCTTTAGTTTTAGTTTTATTATCGGTCAACTTCCTAATAGGCAAGGCTTACAAAAAAATGTGTGGTTGTGAACTCTTACAAATCACACTTAACCACTTACCGCAAAGTGACGTATATTTACGTTGGCAGACTTTGCGGGGTTATACCGGGATGATGCCTCTAGCTAGATGATGCCTCTTTCCGTCGGTAATGACCGTTGCGGCTTGGGAGCCGCTCGATCGTTACCTGGGTGAGCGGGAGGGGACGTCCCCCTCCCACCGCCTTCCGTGACTTTGCCCGGGCCTCGCCTCCCACCGGGAGACCCGAGCACCCAGCCGGCGCGTCCGCCGGCTGGATGGAGTCCCGGTCGAAGCCGAAAGCGGCTTTGATCGGGTCTCCCGATGACGTAACCCGGAGGCGGCGTCCATGACGTCACTTCCGGGTTACTCTGCTGCAAAAGGCGGCAGATTTTAAAAACGTCTGTATGCAAAATTGCAGTTTTCGGCGTTTTGCATACATGAAAGTGTAGTGGAGGGGTCTTTTAGACCCTCGATCCCTCTATAAAGAGTACCTGTCACTGCATATTGGTGTCACAAGGGATGTTTACATTGCATGTGACAGCAATAAAAGTGATCAGATTTTTATTTTTTTTTTAAAACCTGTAATAAAGTATTAAAAAAAAATAGGAAAAAAAAAAAAAAATTTAGCCGCCCCTTTCACCATTACCTTGCGCACGAAAGAAAACGTATACGGAAGTCGAGCCGCGAATGAAATCGCTGTTCAAACCACACATGTGAGGTATCGCCGCGATCGCCAGAGCGTGAGCAATAATAACAAAAAAAAAAAGCTACACTCTAAATCTAAACTGGTAACCGTTAAAAATTTTTAAAGTGTCGCCTATTGAGATTTCTATTGACCGTAGTTTGTCGCCATTCCACGTGTGTGCGCAATTTTAAACCGTAACATGTTGGGTATCTATTTACTCGGTGTGACATCATCTTTCACAATATACAAAAAAAGTGGGCTAACTTTACTGTTTAGTATTTTTTAAATGTAGTGAAATGTGACTTTTCGTAATTTTTCCAAAAAAATGGCGTTTTAAAGACCGCTGCGCAAATACCGCGTGACAAAAAATTTTGCAATGACCGCCATTTTATTCTCCAGAGTCTTTGCTAAAAAAATATATATAATGTTTGGGGGTTCTAAGTAGTTTTCTAGGAAAAAATACTGATTTTAACTTGTAAACAAAAAGTGTCCGAAATAGGGCTGGGGCTTAAGTGGTTAAGTGACTGGCCTCAGATGATACACAGAGATGAAACAAATCCTCCTACATAAGTTGTACCTGTTTGTCTGCAGTCTGTTCTCCTCTACAGCCTCCTAAAGCACAAATTTTACGCAGAATTTCTGTGCTCTAGGGGGCGGGGATCTAACGTCACATACAGCACAGCATGGAGCAGGGAGCTGAATGTATTCTGAGACCTGAGTGCAGGGAATTGACACCTCCCCCTTCCCCTACACAGCCTTATAGGGAATGCATAGCTCATTTATATTTCTATTTTTTTAGCCATTAATATTCAAACTTTTTTTGTTTTTATTCATTTTGTTTGTAAATGCTTTTGGTGGCGTATTTACAAAAAAAGCAAGATTGAAAAAAAAAATATCTTTTATATTAGCAATGCTTTGTATCAGAAGCATCATTTGTGTTGTTTTAACCCCTTCACGCCAACTTAACACAAATATGTGGCCCCACTAGACTGGGCTTTTTTCCATGGAGTCACATATTTGCGTATCTTCCTTTGTGCTGGGAGCGTGCCACACGGCGTGCTCCAAACACAGAGTCCGGGGTCTCATCACCCGTATTAGCGATCGGGACTTGGAACCGTCTCTGGGTCACCTGATCGCTGTGTTAGCCTCAGGCTAAGTCACTATGAAGCCCGCCCCCGTGTTTTCTTTCTCTATGAATAGATACATCGTATCTCTCTCTACTTGCAGAGGGAAAAAAAAGTGTGTGAAAAAAAAAAATTAAATAATGATAATAATAAAAAAAATACCTAGATCAAGGTTTGATCTAGAGTTAGTGTTTGGGTCAGGGTCAGTATTTTTTTGGACAAGATTTTTTTTTTACTTTAAATTAGTATCCGTGTTAAGGTAGGATAAAAAGAAAGCAAAATGCGTACTATTGTTTTTGGCCTGTACTACGGGTTCATACAACTAACATACACATATGTGGTATTGCTGCGATCGTCAGAAGCAGGAAAATTTAATTTGGGTTGTCCCTTGGTGGAAGATTATAGTAGTACCAAGAAATATACAACTACATTTTAAAAAAATATTTTTTTTTGTTATTTTGGGCTAGTTTTCATTTGATAATAATAAAACAAATCAGAAGATATCCATTACCATCTACCACCAAATAAAAGCCCAATTTGTTCTGAAAAAAAAAAAATAAGGTATAATCCACCTGGATGTACAAAGTAGTTGTGATAATATGTACGGTTTTGCTAACACATGTCAAAGTTGCAAAATTGTGTTTAGGCATTAAAAATATAATAAAATATATGTTTTATTACTTTTTTGTCCAAAAATGTCATTAAAACATGCAAGTATTGCCGGACTATATCAAATAAAAAGGAAAAAAAATATAATAATATAATAACATATGTATTACTTTGTTACCTAAAGTACAAAGTTATTTCTGAAATGTAAAAACTGCTCTGGTACATGGGGGGGGTGGAAAGGTGTGAGAGCTAATATGGTTAGATAGAAGTGTAACTGCGAGGAATGCACAGCTTGTATGTTACAAGGAAGTCTTATAAATTTGCCCTTTAACAGACATTATAATGATAGGACTAGATAGTTCTAGTTATTCATCTGGTTGTCATGGCAAAATTCCACAGTCACTTATGTTAAGGCCACAGCTAGTGATCATGTGTACCAAGACACTTTATAAATGACCAGACCTGATAGACGATGTCCGTGCTGTCATTACATTTTGTGTAAAGTGAACCTGTCATGTGATTATAGTACTGTAGGTAAGATGACCTGATGAGTGAACAGCGGCTAATAGGCGATTTACGGGGCATCCTTTTTTATATTCAAAAGCACTTTTACCCCTTCCCACCTCGTTCCCATGGCCCTGCAAAGATACAGAGTGGCTTCCTAATCACCTGACGACTGTGGTTGGTTCCCAGTGTGGTCACATGATCAGGAGTCCAATTCAGAGACAGCTCAATCCGTGTGCCGGGAACACGCAGTGGGTATGCTCCCAGCCCACATCCTCAGACCACCAAGGATGCATATGTGTGTGGCGCATTGGCGTTAAGGGCCACTTTCTCTGCCTCTGCATATATGCAGAATGCAGTCAGAAAGAGGTTATACTTTGCTTGATTTGTTTACACTTAACGAGTTTCCTAAAGTTTAACATCTAGTTAAGCATCCTCTGAGCATAACTGGTCCTCCTAATCAGATCAAGAGACAACAGGGATGTCAAATTGTAACATATCCCTAGGATAATGTAAAACCAGACTTATGTCGCCAACATTTTTTCTAATGACTGTCATCATTTTGGTTCTCTAACTAGTAGATAGGGTTGTAGCAGAACTCTGATCTTCTAAAGACAAGGTTGTGAACAAGCTCAGACCCTCTAACCAATAGACAGAACTGTGGCAGATCTCTAACTAGTAGATGGGGTCAAGGCAGATCTCTAACTAGTAGATGCTATCAAGGCAGATCTCTGATCCTCTAAATAGTAGATGGGGTTGTGGCAGATATTTGACCCTCTAACTAGAAGATGGAATCATGGCAGAACTCTGACCCTCAAACTAGTAGATACGGTTTTGGCAGAGCTCTGATCCTCTAACTAATAGATGGGGTCATGGCAGAACTCTGACATTCTAAATAGTAGATGGGGTTGTAGCAGAGCTCTGACCCTGTAACTAGTAGACAATGTTGTGGCCAAGCTCGTGCCCTCTAGCCAACAGACATAATTGTGGCAGATGTCTGACCCTCTAACTAGTAGATGGGGTTGTGGCAGAGCTCTGACCCTCTAACTAGTAGATGGGGTTGTGGCAGAGCTCTGACCCTCTAACTAGTGGATGGGATTGTCGCAGAGCTCTGATTCTTTAACTAGTAAGCAGGATTGGGGCCAAGTTCTGACCTTCTAGGCAATAGACAAAACTGTGGCAAAACTCTGACCCTCTTAACTAGTAGATGGGATTGCAGTAGAGCTTTTACCCTGCAAATTCTAGAGAGGCTGTAGCCAAGCAGTGACCCTCTAGCAAAAAGACATAACTTTGGCCTTCTAATTAGTAGATTGGCTTGTGATAGAGCTCTGACCCACTAACCAATTGACACAATGTGGCAGAGCTCTGACCCTTTGACCAATCGAGGCAGTTGTAGCAGAGCTCTGACCAGTAGGCAGGGGTGTGGCAGAGCTCTGATCCTCTGCCCAATAGGCAGGTGTATGGCAGAGTGCTGATTGATGGGTTTTGACCTTGCAGATTTATAGAAGTATATGAAGACACCTTTTAAAACCATTTTTTTGAATGACTATTTTGCCAATTTCTACATGTCATTACATTCTGAGTCATTAACCTGGGATAATTATGTAACCAGCAAAGTCAGGTGTCGCATACCGGGTAGGAGACTGAAATGATGAGGCTGGCCTCTCTCTATCTCCAGCCCAGGCCCCACTGAAGGTGGAACGGATGGTGCTGAGGGACAGGAGGAACACGAGTGCTACCAGGTGTTGATAGCAGAACTTGCAGCAGGAGATGCAGACTCAAATGTTTAGGCAGGACGTCAAATCAGGAGCAGAGACATTGCAGGGTAGACCAGCTGAGGTTAAATGGTGCTCTGTCGGAAGTGCAGGTTCTGGATGTGTGGCTTGTCAGAGCTCCCTGCAGGCTTGAATCAGGAATGTACTGCAACAAGTGGAGCTGAGATGGGGAAAGCCAGAGCAGGCACTCAGGGATAATGTGGAGCCAAGCCAGAGACAGAAGCGTAGTCAGAGGAGCAGCCAGGGTCAGCAACGAGCAAGCAAGGAGGTAAAGAAGCATCAGACAGGGATGAGGTCATGAGCAAGCCAAGGTCAGGAACAGATGAGCAAAAGCAAAAACAGGATCCAAGGTCAGGTCAAGCACAACCCAGGTCCACAACGCATATAATGCAGGATGCAAGCAGGACACACAGCAACAGCTGTAGACCAGTCAGCACAGAGCATGGATCTGAACATCCTTTAAACAGGCCAACTGGTGCTAATGGAAACCTTGGAAGTGCTCCTGCATGCGCATGCATTCCCATGCATATGCACACGTCTGGACACCATTCCATTACCAATAACATGCATAAGTCTGTGCTCCTGTTGTCTCAAAGTAATTTCCTGTCATCAGGATTCCATCAGGATAACAATCACAGGCCAGAAGAAAGGATTTTCACACATTAACTAAGACCAGCAGCCACCTTCTTCTTTCATGACAGATTCCCTTTAAGTGAAACAGTTGCAATTGTCAGTATCTCACTTTTGTGCCTTTTTTGTGTTTTTCAGAATCTGCTTTTCAATCACGGCTAATCCATCCAACATCAGCGCAAAAGAAGGTGGAGGACCATGTTGACTGGAGATTCATCATGGGGAAAATGAAGAGTTTACATACTTTGATTTTTGAAGAAAGAGCTATGACATTTTTTTGCTGTAATAGAAAATCCTGCCAAGGGTGCTTTGAGCCAACATAGGAGGCGGCCATTTTGTTACCCAAATCTGAATCTCACCCTGGGCAATAGGTTCGCCCAGGATGCTAAATGGAAAAAATGCCATGTCAGGATGGTCCTACTCGACCCAATATTTGTAAGCGGAGCAACCAGTTCCAGCATCGCTTGCTGCAATTGGGCTGTGTAGGGCTAACTACTGACCAATACATGGCGTTTGCATAAAAATCCTTAGGAGCGCAAAGACCTTTCGGTGATTAGATTGTGTACATTCCGTGTGTCATCGGTCTGTGCGTACCTTAATTTTGGCTCACAAAATGGCTGCTGCCAAGGTAATACATAGTAGGTAGTTTTTTTTTTTTTTAACATATTTTTTTATTGCACTCTTTGTTTATTTAAAAGAAAAGTTCATTACCATTGCCGTCCATTCCATTGAAATGCCTATATGAACCAGCTGCTGGCTTTCATTATTTTGATTTTGCACTGCCAAAAAAATAGCTGCATTCTGATTGGTTGATGTGGAAACAAAGACTGTTTTCTTTCTGCCAGTTATTTACAGCGGCCCCTTTTTCAGATTCACCAAGATCTGACAGCTTGCATGCTTTCTGCTACAACTTTTTGTAGATGCCATGTATTTCCTTGTGCCTTTAGTCTGAAAATGTTAGCTTCACAGTAGAAGGGGTTTTGATCTCTATGACCCTATGTATAGTCGGGTTTGCCGTCGTCCCTGGTCAAATGTTTTATAGGTTGTTGGTACCTCAGGCCAGTAAGAAGTGGGACTTTTAAGGCAAGTATGGAAAATACGAAAAAGTACAAGAAAAATCGATAATAATAGTAAAATGGTATTTAATCCTTAAAACATATGTACAGTGGAGTACAGTAGCGTGAGAGGGTTATAGACCCTTGTGAAAGTGTGTAGTAGATGGAGGATTAGTGACACGTGGTAAATGGTGACTTTTAAGAGTATATCTGTCATTCCCTGCTGTTAAGCTTGGGTTGCCCAGATCAGAGATGTCTCCTATATCCTACGCGTTTCGGCCCCTTAAGGAGCCTTTTTCAAGGTTGATAGTCACCATTTATATTATTTTCTTTAAATCCTTGTATGTTGGAGTGGCTCCCTATTTAGCACAGCGAGAACCTATGCGGTTTCATAATTAGCCATATTTCATATCTGGGGTAGATCATGTGAGTCTCCCCTGGTGGCTATTTTTGGTTCCGGTATGTATGAAACCGGTCCCTTTCAAGGATGTCCTTGTGCCTTTAAATGGTACAAATCTTTAATCTTGATTTGCAACAGTGGAGTCCCTTAAGGTTTTGTCTCCCGCCAGATCGCAATTTGCTTTTTCAGGTGCGCCGCTCTTGGTCCTCTCTCATCCCCGTTCAGTTGGGGAAGGGAATGACAGAGATATACTCTTAAAAGTCACCATTTACCACGTGTCACTAATCCTCCATCTACTACACACTTTCACAAGGGTCTATAACCCTCTCACGCTACTGTACTCCACTGTACATATGTTTTAAGGATTAAATACCATTTTACTATTATTATCGATTTTTCTTGTACTTTTTCGTATTTTCCATACTTGCCTTAAAAGTCCCACTTCTTACTGGCCTGAGGTACCAACAACCTATAAAATGTTAGCTTCACATGTCCCTGTTCAGGCAGTTGGGTATTTCCACTGTCCTTTGATATTTTCCTGTCTTCTGGCCTGTACAGGGAGCTGATTTGTGTCAAAATGCAGAAAATCATAGATATAAACACCTTTGCTGGTCATTGCCAAAAAAGAAGAAAGAGCTATGGAGTTAGCTGCAGAAGGGCTTGGCGATGGTAATCTTTTAAAGTGTAACTCCAGCCAAATTTTTATTTTTTTTTTGCAGTTTAGGACAATGTAATGGAGTTAAAATCTCTGCCTGGTATTTAATTCTAGGCATTTGGAGAAAGAAAAAAAGAAAAAAAAAGCACACCACCAACGGTTTTGGCGTCCAAAATGTTTTTTTACATCACAAAAAAAACAAGATAAAAAAGTCAGTGCATTTTGGGGATTTAAACTTCAGCCCCCGTCCCACCCCATTCATCAGGGCTTGCAAATCGAATTTGGATAAAAAAAGAAATGGCTGTCTCAATTAAATTTGAGAAAATAAAGCTGCTCCTTTTTGTTTAAAACATATGGAATAAACTTGGACTACCAAGCCAAAAGAGTTTCAAATTCTTTAGTACTTCTTTACCAACATTACATCCAAGAATTTAGAAGGACACAACTTTCACGTTCATCGGGTCAAAATTGGACTCGGGAACAATATTTAATCTCTTGCCGACCTTGTAACACATACAGTATGTACGGCGGCAAGAAAGGTGGGCTTTAACGCCCATCTGCCACACATAAACATACGCGGCAGACTGTAGGTCCGCTCACTTTGCACTCCCAGCACACTGACCGAACTGTCACTGACAGCTCTTGGTTAAGGATTCTGAGCGATAACCAGCTGAATGAGTTCTTTATGTGTCTATGGTAGCACACAACCTAGTTCAGGAGTGTGCCCACACAGGTGCCCCCTTAGCAGCAAACTTGCTAAGGGGGCAATCAGAAGAAAAAAGCGGGCAGCACCAGTGTGGAACCACCAAAGAGAAGGTAAGGGACTGCTCTGTGCAATATCGTTGCAGATAACAGGTAAGTTTAACATCTCTTTATTATTTTCATAGAAAAATTTCCTTTAATGCCACTTTAACAAAACATTTGCATTCAGACGTGTATTAGGATTTCAAAACACGCGTTAGCAACTTTATTCTTGCAGCCTCCCTCAGATTGTTCAATTTTCCAATCCCAATCAACTATGTGAGCCGTGCTGAAGTTGATAATAGTGTTTAAACCCCTAAAACATGTTGGGATTTTTTTTACCCTGGATTTTTAAACCCATTCTGGACTCTAAAATCATTGATGTTGTACTCCTGTTTATTTCAAACGCCTAGACCTTGTTCAAGGTGCTTTCTGAGGCCCTTTCATATTTAAAAGCTGCCTAGCCAGAGCTACTGCATTCTACAATATAGATTCCAATCTGCTCTGTAAAACTGAACTAGCGGTAGATCCAGCACTTCTCAACCATGCCTTCCAAATGTTCTGTCTGTGATCCCGTTGGGAAGATTTGAGGACAAAGCCAAGGAGATTTTTGTAATTGTGTAATTTATTCTTATTTCCTCTATAATTAAAGCTGATCTCCAGCATGAAATAAAATAAATATATTGTACCCCACCCCATTTTTTTATTACTTTTTAGAATCTACCGGCCACATTTACCTACCTAAACAAGCGGTCACGTGATGTCCTGGGTCCCCAGTCTTCTTTCTTCTGCAGAGTGGGAGGGCCATTCTTTAGGTGGTACATGTTGCTCACCTGTGATGTGGACAATTCTCATGTTTTGTCTATCAGCAAGGTTCTCAAAGGGTCTAGAAAACACCAGCTACTTGATGATGTTACAAGGGGCGGTAACAAGACATGTCAGCCCAGACTATGGAGGTGGATTACCAGTCTTCACAAGCCGAAGAGGTGGTGTTGGGGGGTCATGTGATACCAGACTCCAGATGGACTTTTTGGGGTTGATTTACTAAAACTGGAGAATGCAAAAGCTGACACAGCTCTGAATAGAAACCAATCAGCTTCCAGTTTTTTTTTTTTTAGAAAGTTAAATCTGCTTTGCTACTATGTACAGCTGCAACAGATTTTGCACTCCAGTTTTAGTAAATCAACCCCTTTGTGTGTAAATGGATATGGGCAATTCTTTTTTTTTTTTGGGAGAGGAGGTTGCCGAGAAAAGGGCATTAAACCCTTCATGCCTCCTCCCCATGGCCCTTTCAGTGGATTTTAATGCAGGGAGGTAGGATGGCTTACAATTTACAGGACCACTGTGATTGGCTCCCATAGTGGTCACAAGATCAGGAGAACTTCCTCCTCCCAATATGGAGCTGTAACCAAGAGCAGTTGGCGACAGCTCAGTCTCAGCATGCAACTCCCCACCACCGTGGCTGGGCAAAAAGGCCAGCTTTTTCTGCCTCTGCGTATATACATGGCACATTCTGGACTTCGCACACTGAGCAGGTTTCTCAAATTAGATAATCAAAATCTATATGAGCACTGCCTGAGCCTCCTAATTAGATTGAGAGGCAACAGGGATGTCCCTAGGATTAGGTAAAACAAGGCTTATGTCACCCAAGGCCATTCTGTATGACATTCTGTCTGACTGGCATAAATATTACATATTGTTATGAACATTTTCAGTTCCTTTTTAAAACCGAAACATCAATATAACAATATTACACACACAGACACCAAAATTCAAGTGCTTACTGGGAATAGACACAGAGTACGACTGCTGTGTGCAATGTCAATATCAATATTGACTGCAGCATCGGTATAGAAATCTCATTCATTGTGATTGTGGCAATGTACAGGGGGAGTCAAGTGACAAACAGGCTTCTCTTCCCAGCGTGTGTGTATGAGCCCGTAGGGCAGCCATAGACTAGTGCTTAGACATCTGTCCATCCTCCTCCCAGGGATGCAGCTGATGGATGTAAAAACTTCGATCTAGAAAAGGAAACATTCGGCAGTCAATGCGTTGGAAAGTCTTTTGCAAAATAAATATTTCAGGCAATCAGAAACACTTGTCAACATGGCTAGATTGTTGCAAGTGATGCTATAATCTAAAACACATATAAGGAAACCTGCAAGGGAGATAGGCCAAGCTCCATCCTGGCTTTGGTGCCGATCTGCAGACATGCCTCATGAGTACATGCAATTCCAGAAAAATGTAGATGGCACACTGATGGTTCAGAATTTCTCAGAACTACAAAATAATTTCTGGTATGGCTATTTTATACAATGCTACATCTGGCCAATATAACTATGTATTTACCATACCTGGCTGATGCCCCAGGAAGCTGGAAATCAATGATGTAGACACCGCTACTGCAGCATTCTCTGCTTGCTTTCTACATAGTTACATAGTAGTTGAGGTTGAATAAAGACAACAGTCCATCCAGTTCAACCTGTGTAGGTGTGTGTGGATGCAATCATCTCACATACCCCTTAATGTTATGATCCTTGAGATGTACGTCCAAGAGTCTTTTAAAAATAGCCATACTCCCTGCAGTTACTACCACTTGTGGTAGAGAATTCCACAATCTTGTAGCCCTAACAGTAAAGAACCCCCTGCGCAGCCTAAGGTTAAATCTCTTCTCCTCTAATCGCATTGTATGGCCTTGTGTCCTCATGCATTTGTTGCAACTGAACAGTTTTTTTTCTATGCTGAGATCACCGTTGAGGTACTTGTATATCGCTATCATGTCCCCTCTCAGATGTCTCCTTTCCAGGGAGAATAAATCAAGCGATTGTAAGCGCTCTTCATAATTAAGGTCCTCCAATCCCATAATCAGTTTAGTTGCTCTCCTCTGGACTTTCCAGCTCCAACACATCCCTTCTGAGGACTGGCGTCCAGAACTGAACAGAATACTCCAGATGTGTTCGGACCAGTGATTTATGCTTCTGCTTCTGTTCAGAGTGGTTGCCTTGCTGTATTGTGAACACAGAAGGTTGGCCGCTTTGCACCAGTGCCATTCAGAGAATGCTTAGCAGGACCTGCTGCCTGATTGGCAAGGAGGAGAATCTGTGTGACAATAGTGAATATTCATTTGCTATTGTCACACAACTGGGTGGGCTCAGGGCGCAGTACTCTGCGCCCCGAGCCCACCCTTTTTTGAAGCCTATTAGAGCCTCTGGCTCTAATCACGTGCTTCAAAAAAAAAGAAAAAATCCCCATTGGAATCTATGCGTACGGCGCCCTGCATGTAGATTAGGGGGCTGGACTCATGGATAGGGGTGGCAGCGCCCCTGCGCCCCAATGGACGGGCCGCCACTGCCCTAGACAAAAATGAGTTCAGCTTCAAGTATATCTAAACCCAAGAACAAAAATGTAATATATTGCAGCTTACCATTCCTTAGATGTAGTGGCTGCATTAGTTTTCTTTTTAAAGCCTAAGAACATTAACTGCAACTACAATAAAATACCTGTTGACCCTATCAGAAATCTATTGTCTTTGTAACTTTCTGTGTACTGAAGAGAAAACTCATTGTTATCAGCTTTCCCTGTGAACTACAAATCAACTCCCATCTATGTAATCCAAATATCGAAAGGAAGCTGTGTTTGTAGTCCATATCAAGAGAGCTCCTCCCTAGATTACAGTGCTGTAAGCGAGCGTTGTCACTCTAGGACAGCCAGCATGTTAGTGGTAGTTTCACCAGGTAAAAATAAAAGGTGAAAAAAAGCCAGGAAAAGAAAAGAAATGCAGCCACCACATCTAAGGACTGGCTGCAATATATTATGATTTTTGCTTAAGTTTAAATACAACTTAAGCCGTTCTGGTGAACTACTTTGTACCCTTTGCGATAGCTGACATAAACAAGTTCCTACCCCAGATTGTCGGTATGCGATTCTCAATCTGATGCGATAATCTGCTGTATCTGGCCGTGTGCGGTCAGCCTGGGGAGGAATCTGCTGCATAGTGGAGTAGTAGTAGCCGGTGTGCTTCCACTGGCAGTGCAGTCACCGGCTCGTGTCCTTCTGCTCTGATCAATACAGCACTCACCCCTAAATATCATCAAGTGGAAGTGGAACACCACAGCCTATTATCGACGCTTAATCACAAGTCTAGACAGCTGATTTGCTCGTCAGCACGCAATATCTTCTATACTCCAGCCAAACGTAGAAAGCCGTCCTTTAATCCAGTTATGTATTTATTTGACAACATTTTTATGTGAATACTGCCATTGGAATTACCTGCAACCTCTATATAGCTGAAAGCTATATAAAAAAAAATTGCATCCTTTGAAACCTGCAGGAAGGAAATAAAATCCAAATATTCCTTCAAAGGAATAAAAAGCCCTAGGCAACCTTATATTCCAAGCAATCACATTTCTTCATATTAACTTCCTATAATGGTCAGCACACCAGAAATCAGGTCTGAAGTACCAGCCAATTAGGCTGTATATTTTTTTTTTTTGCACAATTCTTAAATGTTTCAGGCTCTGGGTGCTGGATAGGTCCCTGTTTAGACAATACAGGGTCAGTGGAGAGCACAGGGAGGAGTTTACTGCTGCAGTGTTCAATCATAGACCAAGGAACAGGCTAGGGGAGGGGCAAAAAAGTAGATTCTAAATGTTGGTGTCACCCTCTTGCAATAGAAATCTAAAGGTAAAATTTGGAGTAAGGGAGGACTTACAAGTTTTTCAACATATTGCGGTCTGGGTATCCGCTGGGGAGATTTATCCTCTCTATTGACCTGGTGACCATTGTCACTAGAACTGGATCCAACATTTTATGTCACAATTAGAGAAGGCTAAAGCCTAGTACACAGACGTCACTCGTTTTTTTTTCCGGTCAACCTGAAAAAAATCTGCCAGCTCAAGTCGAAGCCGCTGTACTAACAACCTGATGTTAGTACAGTACATGGAAAAATCCCCGGTTATTCGGAACCCAGGATGTCCGTCCCTAATATAAATGCGAAAAACAAGGAAGCCCCCCCCCCCCCCTTGGGGTTAGACTATGTAGGCTACCACACATCCAATTAATATAAAAATATAATTTTATTTGATACATTAAAAATGATCATCCCTTGGGGAACCAAAAGTATGTGATTGAGTATGTTAAGAGATGCATATTATTTGTAATGATTAAATAATTCTGTAATAAAGAGTATTTAAAAAAAATTATCTATAGTTGGTCATATTATGTAATAACTTAATAATATGTACAGTACAAACAAACATAGAAACAAATATATAACCTAAATTATTAGGATAAAAACAAAACAACGGCTTGTATTAGGTATAGGTCACAAATGTGAATGTAACAACGTGGAACAGGGTTTGGAGGATTTCTATGTTGTTAAATTCCCATTTGTGGCCTATACCTAATACAGGCCGTTGTTTTGTTTTTATCCTAATAATTTAGGTTATATATCATGCAATTGCCTCTGTCTGTTTATACTGTACATATTGTAAGTTATTACAAAATATGACCAACTATTGATCATTTTTAATGTATCAAATAAAATAATATTTTTTATATTAATTGGATGTGTGGTAGCCTACATAGTCCCACCCCAAGGGGGGCTTCCTTGTTTTGCGATGTTAGTACAGCTATCTCCCCTGCTGTTCTACTGAGGGTGACATCGAGGGTGACGCCCCCCTCCCCCACCAGAACACCTTGGTCAACGCGCTCAGCCATTGGCTGAGAGTGCTGCTCCGAAGCCGGACGGTTGCTGATGCTCCAGCATGCTTGTTCAACAGAAGTTGGACCGGCTGCCATACACACGGGCCGAATGTTGGCCAGTTTTTAGTGAACCGGCCAATGCCGCCTGACATTCGGCATGTGTTTTCTAGGCTTTAAACATAGGGCGAGAATTACTGCGCTAACAACACATAAAAAAAGGGGAGAGCTGCTATGGATCAGCGACAAACATGGATAAACCGAATCCCAGCTGATGGAAACTCTCCAACCCAGCAAGGAAGCCTGACTTGTCCTCCTTGCTGGGTTGGAGAGTTTCCATCAGCTGGGATTCAGTTTATCCGTGTTTGTCACTGATCCATATGGACTCCTTTGAGGTCTTCACATCCATCTGGGACATCCACCTTATATTCCAACAGCTTGTATGACCCACATGCTATATGGTATCTGGGTCCTATATATCTGGTAAACGCAATCTATTAACCTTTATCGTGTTGGGATTTGCTGCACATTGTGATCTCGTTATTTATGTTGGATCCTCTTCATCACACTATTCACTTGGGACTTTCATTCCTGATGGACTTTTTATTGATTTCCATTTGGTTTATATGATTGGACATTCAATATTTAATTTTACATTTGTTTTTTGTTTAATCACATTCCATTGGTATTAGCGCTGCACATTTTCTTGTTTTTTCTAGGCTTTAGATGGGATGTCTCCCAGTGCTGACATGTGTTGCATGACAACTGTCTAGGCTGTGCCAATAGGCTGCAATGCACCCCAAGGCACAAACATTTAGTGCAGGTTGCATTTTGCAATCTACACTGTTTGGTTCATTGCATTGCATGGCAGGTGCATTGGGTACCATTTGAAATAATGGCGCAGCATCACATTGCACCAACATATGTATGATGTGTTCCTGAGCACATTTTACCACATACTACCAAAACGCACATGGGTAAAAGGGCCCTAAGAGAGGATTTCCTTCCACTTCGTGTTGTCCCTGTGGGACAGGAAATTAAAATGGCAGAAATAAATCTAATAGAGGTTTTAAGTATTCCGTAACAGGTGCATCCGAACTACGACCTCTTGTGTAATTCCTTGTCCGCCTCTGAAACACTGGAAAATCCCTGCAAACCTCCATATAGGGACATTGCAAAAAGGGAAAGGTTGGTGCCATGAAAATCGGCTAAAACATGATTTTTATTGATGCAGGTAAACAACAGCTAAAAAAACTAACGCGTTTCGGCCGTCAGGCCTTAATCATGGCTAACCATTCCTGTCTCCATCCAAAACTGGCTTTAGATATTAATGACAAAGCATGGGGCTCAGATTGTGTGTTCATGTCTAACTGTTCTGTACAGTCTAAGGCCTCTTTACATGTACTGAAATTTGCTGACTCCATACATCAATTGTTTACTTTTATAATTTTTTACATTTACATTTTTTATGTTTTTTTGCTATTTTGTGGGTTTTGCTCTGTCCTTTCATAGTATGACATATTTAGATCTGCAGCAATACAATTTTTTAAGCTTCAAGTAAATATCACAGATATATTCAGTTAAGGTATTCTTACCAAAATATTGTATTTTAGAATAACCTAATCCCAACAGCCGATACTGTCCTTGGGTTCACATTAAAGTGTGCTGTGTTAAGGTAGCGTGGCCGGCAAAGCACCTCAGTGCGCCCAAAATGGCACCTGACCTGTTTTTGGTGACGCAAAGCAGGTGAGTCGTCTTACGCCTGTTCACATGTGCAGCTAACACAGCCGCTTGTGTGAAAAAAAACCTACTGCATTTGAAAGGCAATGAGCAGATAAAATGTCTCACCACCTGTTTTGCTGCATCACGATGTCGTAACAATGTGCATTGCATGCTGTTGTGGCGTGGCCCCATTCACTTGGATGGGTCACATTCAAGGGAGGTGTCACTAGCTGAAAGCAGGATGCCATTTCATTTTTGCCATGGCATGTACACAGCCCTAAGTGATTGCAGGTCAGGGAGCAGTAAAACCGTGGCTCAACCAACTTTACACAAGCAGCAAAATGATGCTTAAAGAGTGCAACACAGTCTTAGTCCGTAAGGTTCAATATTGAGTTGGTCCACCCTTTGCAGCTATAACAGCTTCAACTCTTCTAGGAAGGCTGTCCACAAGGTTTAGGAGTGTGTCTATGGGAATGTTTGACTATTCTTCCAGAAGTGCATTTGTGATGTCAGGCACTGATGTTGGGCAGGAAGGTCTGGCTCGCAGTCTTCGCTCTAATTCATCCTAAATGTGTTCTATCGGGGTTGAGGTCAGGACTGCGCAGACCAGTCAAGTTCCTCCACCCCAAACTCGCTCATCCATGTCTTTATGGACCTTGCTTTGTGCACTGGTCCAAATCATTTGGTGGAGGGGGGGGGGGGGTTATGGTGTGTGGTTGTTTTTCAGGGGTTTGGCTTGGCCCCTTAGTTCCAGTGAAGGGAACCCTTAAGGCGTCAGCATACCAAGACATTTTGGACAATTTCATGCTCCCAAGTCCAACTCTGTGGCAACAGTTTGGGGGTGGCCCCTTCATGTTCCAACATGACTGTGCACCAGTGCCCAAAGCAAGGTCCATAAAAGACATGAGTGAGTGAGTTTGGGGTGGAGATTCTTGGCTGACCTGCACAGAGTCCTGACCTCAACCCGATGGAAAACCTTTGGGATTAATTAGAGGGGAGACTGCGAGCCAGGCCTTCATGTCCAACATCAGTGCCTGACCTCACAAATGCCCTTCTCGAAGAATGGTCAAACATTCCCATAGACACACTCCTAAACCTTGTGGACAGCCTTCCCAGAAGAGTTGAAGCTGTTATAGCTGCAAAGGGTGGGCCAACTCAATATTGAACCCTACGGACTAAGAATGGAATGCTATTAAAGTTCATGTGTGTGTAAAGACAGGCTTCCCAATACTTTTGACAATATAGTGTGTATATATTATATCTATATCTATATCTATATCTATATCTATATATATATATATATAGGACTGCTTGCTCTAATCTTACTGGTCCTTTGAAATAATAAGGCAGTATGTAAAAAGTACACTATTCATGCATCAAGGTGACACATTTAAATGCGGGCAGTAATCATAATTCTCTTGTGGGCTTGGTTGTTAAAATCCGTTAAGTTTATCATCTGCGGAGGAACCTGTCTGTAAAATGCAGCAACATAATGTATAATTACAGTATCGCAGTGTAACCATGTGTGTTTAATGTATATGTGTAAGAGACTGAAATATGTGAGCACTGCAGCTAACATCTTTTTCATGGAGTGATTAAACTGCGCTTCTTCTGAGCCTTCGAGTCTGTTGTGTGAATTATTCCACTGTCTGGGTCAATCTGACAATTGTTTTAGACTAAATAAACAATGTACAGAAACTGCCGGCAGACAACGTCTAAGAAAGGCCAGTTGTTCTCCAATAATGGCCTTCTAGAAATGAGATTCAGCAAAAGGCAAGAAAACAATAGAGCACTGGGAGTAGAGTAAACGTTAAATGAACTGACACTTTAAAACAATCAAAAAAAAAATAAATTGGTAATGGTTTATGTATAGGGAGTGACTTTTTAAGAACAGATGCTCGTGATGAAACTACCAGCAGATAAGGACTAAGAATGGTCTTCTAGATGTGAGATCCAGCAGTATGCAAGAAAATCATACAACATTAGAAGTAAAATAAAAGTTAAATGGACTTGCACTTTAAAAGAGGCAAAAAATGGGCAATGTTGGTTAATATATAGCAGGGGTCTTCAAACTATGGCCCTCCAGGTGTTCAGGAACTACAATTCCCATCATGCCTACTCATGTCTGTGAATGTCAGAGTTTTACAATGCCTCATTGAATGTGTAGTTTTGCTACAGCTGGAGGGCCGTGGTTTGAGGATCCCTGATCTATAGGAAGTGGCCTGAAACATACAGTGGGTATAGAAAATAATCACCTCCCTTCAAAATAATCACATTTTGTAGCTTTGCAACCTGAAATCAAGACAGATGCCGTTTTTGTTTTATCCAGTGCAATTTATAACATCCAAGTGAAAGATAAAACCTGTCAGGAAAAAAAATAAAATTCAAAAGCAGAATCACTGAGTTGGAAAAAGTATCACCCTCTCCATAAAAAGACATGTAAACTCAATCTGGTATAGCTCATCCTCTTCTCAATGGCACACAAATCCATTTGGCTTTCAGCTGTGGTCATTTTTATTAGCTCAGCATGAAAAGAGCTTTCCTGGAGCCTTTCAGTCACTGATAGTGCAACTGAAGCAAACCATCAACTATGTATGGGTGGCAAGGCACTGTCAAAGATTTCCAGGATAAAGTTGTGGACAGAAGATGGATAAAAAAAAAAGTCAAAGGCTTTATCAATACCATTCTGCACTTGACATTAAAGCTTAACTCCACTTTTGTTGGGAAAAAAACATTCCCCTCTTGGTGATCTCTGTACATTGCAGGGATTATAACAACCTTTGTTGCAGATTCCTACCTTTTGTTATTCTGAAGAAATCGCTGTTTGTTCCTCTGTGCCCCTGTGCTAGGTGGGTCTAATGGGAGTGGTTTCATAATTATCTATCAGCTGTGGCAGCTGCAGGGCTCCAATGAGGAAATCTGCTGGGCCTGCATCCCTTTAGACCTGTTCCTATTGGGAGTATCTCACCAAAAATTAAATTTTTGTTGCAGGGGATGCCAGAAATCTGACTTGTATCTTAGGCAGACTTCTGTGAAAATCGGTGAGCCAATCACACAAGCAGGAAATTATGTTTCTGGGGTGTGGTCAGTATACATTCTGTGTACAGAACAGCTCCAGACGGCCATATTGTATTGCATTTCAGAAAATTACAGTGGCTGCAGGTTGAAAAGGAAAGGTAATTTTTAATAACATTCAATTAAAATATGATTCCTGTCGCAATTGTTTACACTATTATGTGTTTTCTTTATTTACTACTTTTTTTTCACCACGAACGTGGAGTTACCCTTTAACAATAGATCTGATAACAGATCTTCTTTACTTTTTGCATACTGATTGGATAAATGCTGGCACCTTTTAAATACCTACACATACTGTACATGCAGATTGTTCTGTTTATTTAGAAGTATCGACTTATCCGGGATGTTGGTCCATCGCCCATGTGTCTTCTTCTATAAGGCCACCCTTCATATTTTTGGACCAATCTGGAGCTAGAAGAAAGGACAAGCTAACATAGTTCATTAGGTCAGCGGTTGCATAATGGAGCAGTTCTCGATCCGGGGCTCCTCGGGTGCCATAGAAATCCTCAGGTATGTACAGCACATCTCAGTATCACTATTTCATTTATATTAGTTTACTGACAGGTTTAAAGGTGTTCACAGAGATATGATGGTTGTTGACTGTTTATGGTCAGATCAGGAAATGAGCATTTTGTTCTGGACTGTCCATGACCTCTGCAGACACCCCCACTTCTGATCCCAATATAAGAATCGATCGTACAGAATACATTTTCCCAGCCAAATGCCATATCTTCCCCAAGCGATGGCCAAGAAGAGTACTAAATTAATTGAGAATATTAACAGGGTTTTTTTTTTTAATGTTCTAGTAGATTTAAACCCAATCCACAAAAATGTCATAAAAAACATGATAAATTAGTTGTATTCATTTTTGACCTCCAGTCTTGCAGTTGTACAGGCTGCTTTCCTGTACGGAAAATGTTTACTCTGATTTCACTGCACACTGAGAGCTTCTCACAATGTGCATTAAAAGTTGCAGCGTGTCAGACAGATCCACCTTATTTCCTGGCTTACAGGTGTCCAGCATCTTCCCCAGCCTGACTGTCCCTGGACCGCCCCTTTTAATAGATTGGATTTAATTTATTTTAATCATGGAGATTTGGCATCCATTGTGGGCAGGGCCGTCTTTAAGGCAGGGCAAAAGGGGCAGCTGCCCTGGGCACAGTCATTGTTGTGGGGCCTTAAGCAGCTGCCCCTTGAGCCTGCACTGCCTGAGAATAGTTCATAAGTGGATTTGGGAGGGCCCAAGAAAATGTTTGCCCAGGGTCCAATCAATATTAACCACTTTAACACTGCTCACATTGCTGCTGCTGCAGCAATGTGGCTCGTTATCGTCCAGCGACATAGACCTATGTCGCTGGACTCCGCCCCTTGTGTGCGCCGCGCGCCGCCGGAGGCTCGCTCCCACTGTTTTCAGTCACAGCGGGAGTCGGGCCAGGGGAGGAGCAGCGGCGATCGCCGCCGCTCTTCCCCGATCGTCGGGGAATCTAGTTTGGAGATCTGCCTGCTTGTGTAAACAAAGCGGGCGGATCTCCTAAGTGACAAATAGTGACAGATTGCAGTGTTCAGCATAGCTGAACATGCGATCTGTCCTTGTGTCACTCAGTCACCTCCCCCCCCCCCCACACGTTAGTAAGCACCAGGCATACATTTCCCCCTCCCTCTCCAATAAAGTTAACCCCTTCCCTGCCAGTGTCATTTTTACAGTAACAGTGCATATATATAGCACTGATTACTGCAGTAATGTCACTGGTACCCCCAAAGGTGTCAAAAATGTCAGTCAAGGGTCCGATCTGTCCGCCGCAATGTTGCAGTCCCGCAAAAAAATCGCAGATCGCCGCCATTACGCCTAAAAAAAAAACACCAAAAATGACAAAAATCTTTCCTTTAGTTAGTAAACGCAACAACTTTTGCGCAAACCAATCAAAAAACGCTTATTGTGATTTTTTTTACCAAACATAGGTAGCAGAAAACAAATTGGCCGAAAATTAAAAAAAATTTAGATTTTTACATTTTTTGGGGGGGGGGGGGAATTTCATATAAAAAAATGTTAAAAATATTTTAATTTTTTCAAAATAAACGCTCTTTTTTTGTTTATAGCGCAAAAAGTAAAAATCGCACAGGTGATCAAATACCACCAAAAGAAACCTCTATTTGTGGGAAAAAAAGGACGTACATTTTGTTTTGGGTACGGCATCGCACGACCGCGCAATTGTCAGTTAAAGTCACACAGCGCTAAATCGCAAAAAGTGGCCTGGACGTAAGACAGCAAAATCCTCCGGTGGTAAAGTGGTTAAAGACGGCCCTGATTGTGGGTGTTACCTGGGGGGGTCTGAATGCGAATACACATTGCCTAGGAACACCCACTTCTCAAGGTGAACACCCGCCCATCAAGGCATTTTGATATCTGCAGAACATCCCCTAAGAGCCAGCCCACTGCTTGCATCAGCACTAGGCTCTTTAGAAGAGTACTGGGGCAGTATACTGTATGATTTCACAAAGTTATATACAGCACTCTGCTGGCCCCTCCCGCCCAGCCGGATCTGCCCACATTACATCGAGAAGCACAGAGACTCAGTAATGACATCACTGTGTCTAAAATAAGGGGTGTAATGAAAACAGGATTAACCAAGGACCGGGCATATTTCTGACACTTGTTAAAATCAGTATTTTTTGCTAGAAAATTATTTAGAACCCCCCCCCAAACATTGTAAATATATATTTTTTTAGCAGAGACCCTAGAGATTAAAATGGGGATCGTTGCAATACTTTGTCACACCATATTTGCGCAGCGGTCTTCCAAATGCAATTTTGGAAAAAATACACTTTTTTTTTAATTAAAAAAATAAGAAAACAGTTAAGTTAGCCCAATTTTTTTCTATAATGTGAAAGATAATGTTACGCCAAGTAAATAGATACACAACATGTTATGCTTCAAATTTGTGCACGCTCGTGAAATGACGACAAACATTGGTACCTTAAAATCTCCATAGGCGATGCGTTAAAAATTTCAACAAGTTACCAGTTTAGAGTTACAGAGGAGGTCTAGAAAGATTGCTCTTGCTCTCACATGTGTGGTTTGATTACCGTTCACATATGTGGGCGCAACTTGCGCATGTATTCACTTCTGCGCGGGAGCTCGGAGGGATGGGTCGCTTTAAATTTTTTTATTTTACCTTTTATTTTTACTCTGTCCAAAAAAAAAAAATGTGATCACTTTTATTCCTATTACAAGGAATGTAAACATCCCTTGTAATAGAAATAAGCATGACAGGTCCTCTTTTTTGTGAGATCTGGGGTCAAAAAGACCTCAGTTCTCACATCTACACTTAAAGCGGTAGTATCACCAATTTTACAACTTTGCATAATCAAAATGATCTGTGTCCGTATTATTTTACCAACCTTTTACCCTGCCTGTCACTTCAGCCGTTCTCCTTCGATTTAGATCGCTGCAGTCAATTACGTCACTCGCGCATGCTCATTGTGATCTTATTTTCCGGCAAGATAATGAGCTTGCCGGAATAATTCAGTGTCTATTGCGGGGCTGCGTCATTTCCTCTGCTAGACGTCAGCCCCGTGCTCCCGCGAGACTCCGACCTTCCCCCATGAAAAAAATTCTCCACTACCCCATGTGACTTGCTACGTCACAGGGGAGATAGTGGACAGCCTCCTATTGGCTGTCCAAATGGTGAATGAAACCAAAACGAGGCTTGGTTTCGGCGTCTACTGCGCATGCGCGGGATTTAGGAACAAACCCATACTGTGGGCGGAAATACAGCAGCAATCAGCAGACGAAAACCACAGCAAGGATGGCGGCGCTCGACATCACAGAAAACCGAACAGAAAATATGAAATTATACAGGTTAGGAAAACGTATAATTGATTGCTTTCATTCTATTATATTGAAAAATACATGTTACCGGTGTTGATTGCATTTAAATGATATGCTATGACTGAGTTTACTACCGCTTTAAAAGCAAAAAAAGAAAAAGTCATTTTTTTTTCAACATAAAAAAAAAAATGGGCCCTTTAAGGCCGTTGAGAGGAAGCGACATATGACGTCGCTCTGGTCTCCCGCTGCCCATAAAAGTGACCCTGCGGCGAATTCGGGGGGATTATAACCCCTGTTTTATTTTTCTACATCTGTGCTCCTTTTGGGAGATTTACTGTCACTTCCTGTCTCATAGCTAAACAGGAAGTGAGGGGAAATCCCTGCAAATTAAGGGAATTCCTTGGGGACCCCCAGGCAACCAAAACTAGTGTCCCCATTGTAAGATTTTACCTCTTTTACTTTTCTGGGGACAACCCAAAATGTAACATTTTCTTTCATTCTCATTATTAAATACAGAAAAAGAGAAAAAATAGAGAGGGTGAATCTCCGTAATGGGAGCACAGACAGCAATAAAAATCTGACATGTGTTCTAATCCCTCTCCACTCCACGTTTTGCTATTATACTTTAAACGTCACCTTTAAACCTGCTGCTGCAATTATTGTTGTTATAATCAGTGGCAGCTGGTGCTCCATGGGCCAGGGGAGGGGCGGCAGACTGACCGCACAAACCCCCCCCCCCCCCCCCGACCACACCAGGCCGCACACCATTCCCCCCTCCCCCCCGAACCACAGCGAGACAGGAGAGACAGAAGACGTGGGAGAGGAGAGGACAGGCAGGACCCCCCCCCCCCCCGCTCACTCACCCTGCCTGGATGCAGCAGTAGGCCATGGCGGCTTTCGCTTCTTCCCCCTGTCTTCTGTGTCTCCAATGGCATGGCTTCTCCTTTCGGCCAATCGGGAAACAGGTGCACTGCTCTGCGCCCTGAGCCCACCCTTTTTTTTAGCCTGTGAGAGCCTCTGGCTCTAATCACATGGTTAAAAAAAAAAAAAAAAAGCCCCATTGAACTCCACGCGTCCGGCGCCCCGCATGAAGATTAGGGGGCCGAACGCATGGATGGGGTTGCGGCGCCCCTGCGCCCCATATGACCAGCCGCCACTGGTTATAATACAGGATATATATATTGCCAACAGTTTGTGCAGCACTTTACAATATAAAGTGAGATACGGTGAGGAAAAGTATTATTTTATCTCCTGCAGATCTTGTAAGTTTGCCCACTTACAAATAAAAGAAGGGTGTATAATTTTTATTCATAAGTGTATTTTAAATAATAGAGGCAGAACATCAACCAATAATCTAGAAAAAAAACATGATACAAATGTTTTAAATTGAGTTGCAGTTCAGTGAGTAAAATAAGTATTTGATCCCCTACCAACCAGCAATAATTCTGCACCTGCAAGGTCCCCCTTCTCAAGAAGGTACATGTATAGGCCCCTCTGAATTTGCCCATGAACATCTAAATGATTCAGAGAAGGATTAGGAGAAAGTGCTGTGGTCAGATGAGACCAAAATTGGAGCTCTTTGGCATTAACTTGACTCTCCGTGTTTAGAGGAAGAAAAATGCAGATAAGACCCTAAGAACCCCATCCTCAGAGTCCAGCACGGAGGTGGAAACATGATGCTTTGGGGCTGTTTCTCTGCTAAAGGTACAGGCTGATTTTGCCACATTGAGGGGCGAATGGACAGGGCCATGTATTGTAAAACCTTGGATGAGAACCTTCTTCCCTCAGCCAGAACACTGAAGATGGGTCATGGATGGGTCTTCCAGCATGACAATGACCCAAAACATACCGCCAAGGCAACAAAGAAGTGGCTCTAGACAACAAAGGAGTGGCTCTAGAAGAAGCCCATTAGGGTCATGGAGTGGCCTAGCCAGTCTCCATACTGCAATCCTATAGAAAATTTATGGATGGAGCTGAAACTTGTTGCTAAACAACATCTGTAAAGAAGAGTGGACCAAAATCCCTCCTGAGATGTGTGCAAACCTGGTCACTAACTACAAGAAATGTGCTTCCCAACAAGGGTTTCTCCACCAAGTACTAAGTCATGTTTTGCTTGGGGATCAAATACTTATTTTACTCACTGAACTGCAACTCAATTTTTAACATTTTGTATCGTGTGTTTTTTCTGGATTTTTGGTTTATATTCTGTCTCTGTCATTTAAAATACACCTATAGGCCCCCTTGTTTTGCAGTCCTGAGTTCTCCCCTGGACTGACTCCGATGCCATTTCTATGGTGGCTTGACAAGGGCCTTTTTAGGCTAGGTGACTACCTCAATGGGAATCAACTATACTCCTTGCTATATTTTAAAGACGCATTGCAAATGCCCTCTAGTGAAATATTCCGGTACAATCAGCTTATCTCTTTTGTACGACCCCTTGCACTTACAAATTTTGAATCAACTTGTCAAACCAAAGGCCTCCTACGGGGCTGGGTATCTAGGGTATGCCCCACTCTTACTAATCCGACTACTAAACTCCCTTATATGAATCAATGGGAAACGGGACTTGAATACGACTCTTGAATTATCTGACTGCCAAAATTTTGCCTAGGCTTTACCAAAATATCCATTAACACAACACTATTTGAAGCAAATTATAAAATGCTCCTACGTTGGTATTTGGTCTCGACCAGAGTTGCGAAGATGCACCAATCTGAATCCTCCATTTGCTTTAGGTGTTGTGGCCAGATGGGTACATTATATTATGTTTGGTGGAATTGCCCGGTAGTCACCAGATTCTGGATTTGCATATTTAACTTGATACATTCAGTGACAGGGGTTAATACCCGTAGATCCCCGGAACCAGCGCTTTTTCAAAATTTTCCTGAGGAGGTCCCCCATCAACAAAAAAAAATCCATAAATCTCATTACATATATACTTTTAGCAGCTAGAATAACTATTGCTAAATATTGGAAGCAGTTGACGGTTCCTCTTGAATACGTGAAGAATAAACTTAACTGGATCATGGTTAATGATGGACTTACCTGTATTCTCCGCAATTCTATTAAAGAGGAAGTAAACCCTCCTCTACAACTTGTACCTATAGGCAAGCCTATGATAAGGCTTACCTATAGGTACTGTAAATATCTCCTAAACATGTACCGTTTAGGAGATATTTACCTTACATGTCGCCAGTGACGTCACTGGCGCATGCACTCTGAAGGAACGGCCGATCGTGCCGTTCCTTCAGAGCCCCGTGCCGTGACTGTCGGCTCCCGCGCGCGTGCGCGGGAGTGACGTCACCGCGGCTCCGGCCAATCAGATGGTCGGATGCCGCGATCCCGGAAGACGGGCGACTAGACATGTCGCCCGTCATAGAGGTGAGTGAGCGGCACGGCGGGGGCTCGTTCTGAGGTAAGTATTGCATAATGAGCTAATATGCGATGCATACTAGCTCATTATGTCTTTCTTTTGCAGGGTGTAAAAAAAAAAAAAAAAAACCTCAAACGAGTTTACAACCTCTTTAAGACATTCGATGCGACATGGGATCCATGGATACGATACTTATCTGTAACCTAACGAATTGGCTTGCTGGCCCTCTTTTTCCTCTCTTTCTATCCTTTTCTTGCTTTTCCTTGATCTACTCCACTTTTTTTCCCCCCTCTTTCTTATAATTTTCTTTTGGTTTGTCTGATTTCTCCAATAGTTACAAGATGTTCTGATGGAACATAGAGTTCTACGCTGATGATACTTATAGGAATGTATATTGGGGTTTCCTCCTACTTGGCTTTTTTTTTTCTCTCCCCCCTCCCTATTTCCGAAACACCCCCCCCCCCTTTTTTTTTTTTTTCCTTTCTCCACCCCCTATCTCTTTTCCCTATGTCATAACCATTACCAATATCACATATCGAAATGGCTCAATGGGATATCATGCAGTCAGTCCCTAGCGGATTGGACATATATTCTTTGACCCTATTGATAATAATTTGTATTTTATTATACGGTTTTGTTATCTCTACTATTATTCCAACCAAGATTGTTTAATGTTGAGATCTCTCAGTTTAATATTAGGAGGTTTTAGGTCTATGAATATTTTGAGGGAAAAACATTCCTGTATTTATGTTCAGTTTCACATCTCTTTGTACTATTGTTCAAAAATTCTGCCTTATATGGCATTGTCTTATTACTTCAATAAAAATAGTGAAATCTAAATAACACCCATGATAAAAAATTATACACCCTTCATTTCTTTGTAAGTGGGCAAACTTACGAAATCTGCAGGGGATCAAATAAATATTTCCCCACTTTATTACCGTAACAATTCAATGCAAGAAGATTGGGAGGGCCCTGCTCCTGCAAGTGTACAATCTAATATTTTAATCCCTAGTGATCCTGCCATTAATGTCCTTGTACTTCCTGTGATAGAATGACAGTTGTCCCTGTATCCCAATTGTGCTTTGTTGTCTATCTGTCACACATGCATCTGCTGGAAACTATATTTAGCCGTTACTGATCTTCAATGTGCAGGCATGGCCTATTTACTTCAGCATCAGGAAACCTTCCTTGAGCAATGCCATGCAGCCGATATGCAATGCTATGCATCGCATACTAGCTCATTATGAAATACTTACCTTAGAACGAGCCCCGGCCGTGCCGCTCACTCACCTGTATGACAGGCGACATGTTCAGTCGCCCGTCTTCCGGGATCGCGGCATCCGGCCATCTGATTGGCCGGAGCCGCGGTGACGTCACTCCCGCGCGGGAGACGACAGTCACGGCACGGGGCTCTGAAGGAACGGCACGATCGGCCGTTCCTTCAGAGCGCATGCGCCAGTGACGTCACTGGATGCATCGAAGGTAAATATCTCCTAAGCGGTACATGTTTAGGAGATATTTACAGTACCTATAGGTAAGCCTTATCATAGGCTTACCTATAGGTACAAGTGTCAGAGGAGGGTTTACTTCCTCTTTAATGTATTAAAGCGGTTGTATCCTCAAAAAAAAATAAAATAAAAAAAATAGCAAACCCTGCAGGACAAAGGAATAATGAGCTAGTATGCATCGCATGCTAGCTCATTATGAAATACCTACCTTAGAACGAAACCCCGACGCGGTCGCCCGGACACCGCTGATGCAGCTGACATCTTCCCTCTGCGTCTCTTCCGGGTTCGGCGGCTCCTGGGCTGTGAGTGCCCGGAGCCGCGATGACGTCACTCCCACGCGAAGTTCACTTAACGGCAAGGAGCTCTGAAGGTCCCTCAGAGCGCATGCGCCGATGGTGTCAGCGGCTGCATGGAGGGCGAATATCTCCTAAACCGTGCAGGTTTAGGAGATATTAATTTTACCTACAGGTAAGCCTTATTATAGGCTTACCTGTAGATAAAAGCTAAAAAGCAGAGTATACTACCACTAAAAGGTAAAAAAAAAAAAAAAAATCTTTCAGTAGCTGTTCCTCCCTAAATACTTACCTGAGTCACAAGACTTCTATATACTGCTGATAACAAAAGGTATTTAACAAAAGAATTGAATCCCCATGTTCTGTGGGAGACCAGATATAGTGAATGTAGGGTGCTGGGTTTAGTAACATTTTAAGGTAAAAAAAATTTCCTGCTTTAATAACCACTTTAAACCCAAATTCAATTAAACATAATTTTTTTTTTTATAATTGGAGAATAAAGACTTTGATTAGGGTTTGTATTCTCGGACATCCCTGAAAAAAAAAAAAGGGACATACCTTCAAACTGGGACTTTTTCTGAAAATCAAAGACAGTTTGCCAACTCTGTGTTCCAAATCCCCAGCAGCGTACAGCCAGGCCTGCGGACTTAACCCTCTGTCTGCCTGCCCAGGGTCCATAGGTATTTGTAACACAATAGGCGACAGCTGGGTAATTACAGCAGAGCCGTGCACATCCAGCTCTGCAGCATGGCCATTAATCTTCACCTCCCAATCGCCACTGCAAGCACCCACATGGGAAATAAGAATAAAGCTTCATTAAAGGAGGGATGACTGCCTTGCTATTGATTTTGGTTGCCTTCCTGCTCTGGAGTGTGTGGGAATCTACGGCGAGGCCTACACGGGGCCAGCTCCACATTGGGCCTGCCTGTAATCTTTTACAGACCCATTGTGACAAATCACAATTCTATACTATGCAAATCCCAACCTCTTTCTTTGTTTTCATTGTGATTTGGCCACAGAAAAGAAAGACTCATGAATAATAATTTCCCTGGATTTGTTTTATTGTTCATACTTTAAGTATTGCTTGATCATTTTTTTTAAATTACATTTTTTTACCATGTGCACTGCTAACCCAGAAGAGAGAACAGGCCGGTGGCAGGCCTGAAGCCGTGATATGAATTAATAAACGTAATTGTGTTCTAATGAGGTTGAATTCAAGTATAGAATCTGTCCTACCCCATAAAAAGTGCAACAGAAAAAAATATGCATTTAATATAAAAGTTTAGTAAAGGTTTCCAATTAGAAAAAAAGCACACACACACAAGGGCAAGGCTATCCATTCACTATAGACAGGGGGCATCACTGAGAATGCAGCCTATCCATTCACTATAGACAGGGGGCATCACTGAGAATGCAGCCTATCCATTCACTATAGACAGAGGGCATCACTGACAATGCAGCCTATCCATTCACTATAGACAGAGGGCATCACTGACAATGCAGCCTATCCATTCACTATAGACAGGGGGCATAACTGACAATGCAGCCTATCCAATTACTATAGACAGGGGGCATCACTGACAATGCAGCCTATACATTTACTATAGACAGAGGGCATCACTGACAATGCTGCCTATCCATTCACTATAGACAGGGGGCATAACTGACAATGCAGCCTATCCATTCACTATAGACAGAGGGCATCACTGACAATGCTGCCTATCCATTCACTATAGACAGGGGGCATCACTGACAATGCAGCCTATCCATTCACTATAGACAGAGGGCATCACTGACAATGCAGCCTATACATTTACTATAGACAGAGGGCATCACTGACAATGCAGCCTATCCATTCACTATAGATGGGGGCATCACTGACAATGCAGCCTATCCATTCCCTATATACAAGGGGCATCACTGAGAATGCAGCCTGCCCATTCACCATAGACAGAGGGCATCACTGACAATACAGCCTATACATTCACTATAGACAGAGGGCATCACTGACAATGCAGCCTATCCATTCACTGGAGACAGAGGACATCACTGACAATGCAGCCTATCCATTCACTATAGACAGAGGGCATCACTGACAATGCAGCCTATACATTCACTATAGACAGAGGGCATCACTGACAATGCTGCCTATCCATTCACTATAGACAGAGGGCATCACTGACAATGCAGCCTATACATTCACTATAGACAGAGGGCATCACTGACAATGCAGCCTATCCATTCACTGGAGACAGAGGACATCACTGACAATGCAGCCTATCCATTCACTATAGACAGAGGGCATCACTGACAATGCAGCCTATACATTCACTATAGACAGAGGGCATCACTGACAATGCAGCCTATACATTTACTATAGATGGGGGCATCACTGACAATGCAGCCTATACATTTACTATAGATGGGGGCATCACTGACAATGCAGCCTGCCCATTCACTATAGACCTGTAACATCACTGGGAATGAAGCTTAGCCATTCACTAGAGACCGGTGACATCACTGAGAATACAGCCTAGCAATTTGCTAGAGACTAGTGACATCCATATTTTGCAGCCTATCTATTCTTCAGAGACCAGTGACATAAGAATGTAGCCTAGCCTACCTAACTCCGATTCGCATAGCTAGATATCGCCCCTCCCAATCTCTGGACTCAACTCGCCTAGGTATGCAGACTCTCGAGGAACATTCTTCCACATGTTGTGGGAATGCCCAGCCATGCATGCTTATTGGTCACAGTTTCTTCATGACAAAATGGGTTCTCCCCTTACAGTTGACCCTAAACCCTGCCTATTATGCCTCCTACTTGTTCCAGAGAAGGACAATTTTGAAATGATCTTCCTTACAGGAAGACCTAGTCACCGCCAGGAAGCTTATTGCACACTATTGGATGCAGGTATCCCCCCCCCCCCCACCATACAAACATGGCGTCAGGAAATAACGCTATCTTACCCTGCAAAAAGCTTGTTTACATGCACTGTGGGTTCCTTACCAAGTATAACAAAATATGGGATCGTTGGCTTGCCATCCCAGGGATGTGCTTGTAACTACTCACTGCTTTAAAGTGTTACTAAACCCAGGAGCCTGCATTCACTATATTCGGTCTCCCACAGTACACAGAACATGGAAATGCAATTATTTTAATAAATATAAACTGCTAAATACCTTTTCTTATCAGCAGTAAATAGCAGTCTTGTGACTTCTATCAGTACCTAGTAAAGTTTGTAGGAGGAGTTTTCATTCTCCCCCCGATCCTCTGTCTGGATAGTACTGATTGGCCCTGTGCGGATCACATGCACTCTCCCAAGAAAATAAACTCTCTAGCAATACACACCAAACTGAGCATGTGCAGCCCGTCCCCTGGCTCGGTAAATATCAGGTTATTTTTTGGAGATAGTGAAAGAAGAGGAGGATCAGAGAGACATTGTGGGTTTAGTAACACTTTAATTTGAAGCTACTGTTGTCAATCCCCCCCCCCCCAGGAGTACAGCCTTACAATGTCTGTAATGACCCTCGCTCAGTGGGTCTGACCCTGTCCTCAAAAGACACATATGGCTTTTTTACCCCCTTTTTTTATTCTTTTTTTATTTATTTCCCTTTTCATTAACATAGTGGTTTCTATTTATTTATTTTTTGTTACCTACTCTTACAGTCATGTTACCTCTACTGTTACATATTTTGTACTCTGTGGATTGAGTTAATGCTTACAGTGGAACTCTATAGTTTATATGTTGTATGTACTTCATGTATACCAGATGCAATTTGAAATGTACTTTTATATATAATTTCAATAAAACACTTTTGAAAAGTTAAGAATGCAGCCTAGCCATTCACTAAGAGTCCAAAAACATCACTGAGTGTGCAGCCTATCCATTCACACGAGGGCCATAATATCACTGAAAATGCAGTCTATCGATTCATTCGAGACTGGTGACATTACTGAGTGTGCAGACTATTCTTTCACTAGAAACCCTCAACGTCACTGAAAATGCAGCCTAACAATTAGCTAAAGACCAGTGACATCACTATATTGCCTCCTATCCATTCACCAGAGACTGGTAATATCACTGAGCATGCAGCCAATCCATACACTAGAGATCAATGGCATCACTGGGAGTACAGTCCATCCATTCACTAGAGCTTGGTCACATCTCTGAGAATGTAGCCTATCCATTCACAAAAGACTGATTTCATTATTGGAAATGCAGCATTTTTTTTCTTAAAAAAGCAAAAGTGTAGTTCTCCTTTAGTAATCTGGATAAAGTGATTGTGCTGGTCTCCAATCCTTTCACTACTGCCCATCACAGGAATATTTTTGTATGAAACTTCAATATGGCATAGTGTCACAGACCAGCTCAACGTGTGCAGCTGCTGCGGCTGTCCCTACATCAGTGTAAAGAGTGGACAGTCACCCCTCCTCTGCACATGGACTGTGTGCGGCCTATTGATATGCTGCTCTGTGGGTCAGGAGCAATCATTCGCTCTGTGCCTGTCGCCTCCCCGCTGCCGCGTGCCCCCGAGCTGTGTATTTCCAAACTCCACTCACAGACTGGTGACTCACTGCAAAATGATCTCCTACGAAGAATCAATATCTTCCCAGGATGAAATCCCCGCAGACCGCTTTGTCAATGGCCTCTGGGATCAATGCAATTATTTTAAGAAGGGCCGCGCACATTAAGCCCTGCTATATACGGCTCTCTTATTAATTTGTACCTTTGTGACCTGCTGTGACAGAGTGACGTGACCCCAGGCTTTCTGTACCATAGACAAGTTTGTCTGGAGCAGAATGTCTGTGAGCGAGGTACAGCAGGCAGGCCACGCAGACATATGACTGGGAAAGTGTAGACAGATCTGCCAGATTGGAGGAGATTGCCCTTTAGTTAGCAGTAGTCACATAGGAATGCAGGCCGCACCTATAAAAACCTCTCTCAATCAAAACATTCCCCAAAGACAACCAATAAATAAATCAGGGCTTGTGCAAGGATTTCTGACACCCGAAACCAAATTTTGCCACCCTACCCCCGCCCCCTTCCCCCTGGCGGTGGTGGGATGGGATGTGATGAGTGGCAGCGGTGGTGGGATGGGAAGAGATGAGTGGCAGCGGTGGTGGGATGGGATGAGTGCAGTGGTGTATTTTAGTTTTGTGCTGCCCTAGGCAAGACTAAAATCGGACGCCCCCTCCTATGTAAATGTGCCCCACTCCTTCCTTTTTATTGGATGTGACTCTCTCCAAAATTAAAGGACTACAAGTCCCAGCATGAACCCCTGAGATCTCATGAGAGAGGGTGGGAGAGAGAGGGGTGGGTGGGTGAGGGAGGGGGAGCGAGAGGGGGGGTGAGAGAGAGAGGGGTGAGTGAGAAAGAGAGAGGGGATGAGAGAGAGAGGGGGGTGAGAGAGATGGGATTAGAGACAGAGAGAGAGGGGGCGAGAGAGAGAGAAGAGGGATGATAGAGAGAGAGAGTAGAGATGATAGAGAGAAAGAGAGGGGGGTGTGAGGGAGAGAGAGAGGGGGGTGAGAGAGATGGGATTAGAGACAGAGAGAGAGAAGAGGGATGATAGAGAGAGAGAGTAGAGATGATAGAGAGAAAGAGAGGGGGGTGTGAGGGAGAGAGAGAGGGGGGTGAGTGAGAGAGGGGATGAGAGAGAGAGAGGGATGAGAGAGAGGTGGGTGAGAGAGAGAGAGGGTGGGTGAGAGAGAGAAAGAGAGAGAGGTTACGTGAGAGAGAGAGAGGGGGGTGAGAGAGACATCTCTAGCAACTAGTGGCCAATAGAGTCTAAGGTGGAGGGGGGCTTTTTTGACGCCCCCCTGCAAAGTGCCGCCCTAGGCCTGGGCCTAGTCGGCCTAGGCCAAAATACAGCACTGGATGAGTGGCAGTGGTGATGGGATGAGATCAATGACAGCTGTGGTGGGATGGGATGAGGGGCAGCAGGGGTGGGATGGGAGGAGTGGCAGCAGGGATGAGGAGGGGGAAAGGGATCAGTGGTGATGGAATGGATAGGATGAGTGACAGAGGTGATGGGGGGTAGGGATAAGATCAGTGGCAGTGCCACCGCCCTCTCCACAGGTCTCATCCCTTCCCCCCTCCCCCATCACCTCTACGGCGGGGGGGTAGGGATGATACCTGTGGTGGGGAGGGGGACTGGCAATTATTCACTTTGTACACCTGGGAACACACCTGGGCTAACAGCCCCTTATATAAGGACCCCCACACCTTCTGGCAGGTTCCGTTCAATCTGATTGGACACAATTTTACCTGTGCAGTAAGGTGTGGAAAATTTAAAGTGACAGTGCACAGCTTAAATACACATTACATTTAACGCAAGTAATGCCCTGACTGGCCATATGTAGAAAAAAGGAGGGGGGGGGAGGGCAGCCACATGCCCATGCAAGTGTACCCAAATAGATTGAGCACACTTGAGAATTCTGCTAGACTTGTTTTGTAAGCTTGGGGATGTTTCATAGCGTGAAAGTTGAGGGATCACCATGTCCTTTCTGACACTCATTGAAAGTGGCTTGGAGAAGCTTGAGATGTCTTCATCAGAACAAGTCCAGTTGAATGTGACCAACTACTACTTGCTGACCAGGTCTTTTTCTGACATTCTTTGTTTACAAGTAAAAATGTGTATTTTTGTCTAGAAAATTATTTAAAACCCCCAAACATTATATTTATATCCACACAGTATAACCGCGCTAGTAAAAAAAATTAAGAAAAGCAGCAACTTCTAGTGAGATAACACAAAATAACAAACAATAAAATACAAGCTGCGCTAAATGATAGGAGTAATAATAGATAGTATTAATAATGATTATTAGAGTAGTGAACCCCAACAAAAAAAAAGCATCAAAAACCGTGCAAATACATAAATCAAATATATAAATGAAAAATTAGAAAGTAGGTAATAATGAAGTGCTGTGTATATTCTTCACTCACAGTGCTCAGATCCGCCACCTCATGCAAGTCTGCTTACCAGAGGCCATGTATAGTAGGGCCTGTATACACCACCAAAGGCAAATATGATATCCGGAAACAGCAGGGATCCAATTAGCCAAGAAAAGCCTGGGGAAGTATCCGCAACTGGAGAAGGCCAACTCTATATGTCACCCCTGTGACCGTGAGTATCCCACTCACAATGGTCCTCAGATGAATGCCGCAGTCATAATAAAAGGAAACAGAGGCTCCATAGTGTAAAACCGAATATACAATTTAATATGGTAGAGAAATACACTTACATGTATGCAGAGTATAAAGAGCTTAAAACAAACACAAGCTGGCCTGCATCTATGTCCGCCCGTCCTTCTGGGTAACGTGGGTGACGTCAGCATGCCATGACCCGATGCATTTCGTCACAACTGACGTCTTCATATATCAATAGGCCGTACCCCAGGAAGACGTCAGTTGTGACAAAACGTGTCGGGTAACGGCGTGCTGACGTCACCCACGTAACCCGAGAGGACACGTGTGTATATCAGCAGAGCAGTGGACGGTGTCAGGTGAACAAAGATTGGTATCAGTAGGGCAGTGGACAATGTCTGTAGTTTTTTTATTTTTATTATGTTTTTATTATTTTTTACAATTTTTAAAATAATTTTTTATTATTTTATTTACAATATTTTTTATGAGCCCCATATTGGGTATTTGGTGAAATATCAAGGGTTTAAACAGACCCCTAATGTCTCACTTTTGAGACAGAGAAAGAAATTTCCCTGTCCCTTTCTCAGCATCCTGCAGTAAAAATACTTTACTATGCTTTAGTTAAGAATGAAGAGAGAAGCGATCGGTACAGATCACTCACTGTGTTTATTCTGAAAAGGAAGGGGCTGGTTAATTAAACATTTACCAGCCCCTTCCCTGCTCCTGAGAGGAGGGGAGGGAAGCTGGCAGCACTGTAAGAGGGAGACAGGAAGCAGGGGGAATTGGCACCTCACGGGGGGATTAGGGTGTGCCCAGGCACACCCGACACACCCTGTGCACATGCCTATGATGACAATGCAAACTTCAATCCAATCAGCAGCTAACAACTAACAGTGATGTTAATTAAACAGTAAGCTAATTAACAACTAGTCATCCAGACAATGCTTTAATTATTTAGAGATCCCAGACAGTCCGGCAACAGTCTGAGACAAAACTCATACAATGTTCCAGCAGTCTGAAAAAGTAAAATTAATTTATCTTCATAGATTTCTTGAGGGATATAGTTGATAAATACTTCTGTCCCAAGTGGAGGAGGATGCTTCTTCAACCCAGTCTGCAGGAGGGCCACCATATTTCCTCTGACCATTAACCTGTTCAAAATTAATATTACACCTTTCCATCTACTCCAGAACAGAAGCCTTAGTGTCTTCAGAGAATTAATTCAATCCTCGCTCTCAGTGTTCCTAACGTTGTTGTCCATCATTAGAGAATGATCTGCTCTCTCCATGCGATCACAGGCTGAACTGAGCTCACTACCATGCTCTGACAGGGAAAAGTAGACAAAATTTCCAATCTCCTCCATGGGCCATAATCAGTGGGCAGAAGGTAGGCTAGCCCCTACTCCCCTCCAAAAGCCTCTGTCCCAGTTGTTTGTCACACTCTGGACTTAAGGGTAATCTTGCAGCAAAAGCTGGTTTTGTTATTTTATTTTTTAAAGCTGAATTCCGGTAATTGAGCCATCTTTTGAAATGTAAACATACATTATGAGTTAACCAACTAGGTGCATGACATCTCCTGTACCTCTCTTTTATTTAGATTTGTCAAGTTTATTGCTCTACCAGAGAGTCTGGAGAGAGACACCAGGTGATCTGACAGGAGAGAAGCGCACACAGCAGCTCTGCCCACCCCTCCCTTCTGCTGGCCATTCACAGAAGCCTTTGTATTTTGTGAATGAACATACATAATACCAAGGCTTCTGTGATTGGTCAGAAGGAGGGGAGGGGTGAGCAAAGCCTCTGCAGCAACTCTACTGTTGAACATGCAGAGCTCAGAAGGATCTGCATTGTGTCCCGAAAATACAGCGATAGCTGTCTTCCGGTAGAACTATAAACCTGCTAAAGATAAATATAAAAGATAAGGCAAGGAGATGTCATACACCTCCTTGGACTTAACTCATTGTGTGCCTTCACTTCATACAAAGAAGCTGAAATTCTTGGAATTCAGCTTTAATAAGCTATTTGGGTTTATCCTATTATTTTTGACTGTTGTTCTGCTTTAAAGTATACATGAAGGCTAATGAGTGTATATACAGCACAATGTTTACCCACAATCCTATGCTGTTCGTGAAGAATGCATTGCAATCGACAAAGTGGAGAAAAACTTTTCCCATCTCAGAACTCAGATATCATCTGCCCTCTATGTCACCATTAGACAAACATGTAAGCGCATGAAACGCTAAGATCTTTTTCCATACAGCGCCGAGAAACAAGATCCACTGATTGGCCATCTACTCTGTTATCTGGATTCCCTGCTGTTCGATATTTCTATCCCCAACATAAAAGCTTGTTAGATGACTACGAAGCAGGAAGGAGGTTACAATACATCCACCATGACTGACACGAGGGTCTATTTTTATTTAATAAGGCAAAAAGCAATGTGCAAAGTGTAGCAGAGATTAATCACCTTTGTTTGTTCTGTTCTAAACGAATGACAGCTGGAATCCCATTGGCTGCCATGGACCCAAGCAGAAACTTTAACACAGCACAACCTAAGTGGAATGCAACATTTTTTCAATGCTTTTCGATACAATTATAAAAAAGATCAACTGAATATAAATATTCTTCTCAATCTGTGTTCATTAAAAAAACATTGTTTCTGTGTATCATTTATAATGATGTTAGTACATAGAGGCAGTCAAATTTGTTCATTACATATGCAAGCACTGCTTCCCTCTTTGCAGTGCTGTACAATGGGTGTGCTTTACAGTTGCTTCACACAATGCAAGCCTGTACGTTGACCAGCTCATTTAAGGCCCCTTTCACACTAGCAGACTGTTCAGATCCGCCTGTCAGTTTTTCAGGTGGATCTGAACGGATGCCCCATGCATCTCTATGGGGCATCAGATGTCAGCGGAGACATGTCCACTGACATCCGATCCGATCCATCAAATTTGGACGGATAGAAACCCTATTTTCCATCCGTCCAGCAGATCAGATCGGATGAGAACGGACAGACGGTCCATTCTCATCCGATTCCCCCATAGAGAACAGCCGGGAACCTGACAGCTCCGTCTCCGCACACAGCGCGGAGACAGAGCTTCCATCTGCCTGCTTAGCGGGGGATCGGCGGATCGATCCCCTGCTGAGAAAAACAGAGTCCGCCGACAGACTCTACAGTGTGAAAGGGGCCTAAAACTACACAATTCCTGTATTTTGTTGGACATTCTACAACCATGGGCATCATCATTATGAAGGATGCCCCCCCCCCCCCCACACACTTTTGCCTCTACTCTTTCTAGGCTTTCCATAAGATTTTGGATGCTTTCTGGATAAATATGTGTGCATTCAGCCAAATGATCAAGGTAATGTAATGTAAGGGCAGGTACGGAAGTTTGATGAGATCTGGCTCGCAATTGCCATTCATCTAGGAGGTGATCAGTAGGGCTGAGGTCTAATTGAGCAGCCCAATTGAGTTTGTCCACAACAAACTGGTCAAACCATGTCTTTTTGGAGCTAGCTTTGAACAAGGAGGAAAAATCATGGCGGAACAAAAAATTACCTCTCCCAAATTGTTACTAAAAGGAATACAATTGTCTGATACGTCTTTGTATGCTGTAGCAATAACAGTACCCTTCACTGGAAAAATCTGAACTCAGGGCTAGTTCACACCACATGCAGTCCAGTGCATTTTCTTTTCTGCTTTAAAAACCATGGAAAGTAGGTTATATGGTTTCCAATGCCATAGTTGACACCAGTGCAGTCAGTTCCAGGTAGTTTCAGTTCCAGAAAAGAAGTAGAACATGCTGCATTTTTCCTGCACTGGACTGTACTGGAAAGCGGTAAAACGCATCAAAAACACACTGAAATGCACTGGAAGGCATCAAAAACGCACTGGACCTCAGTGCAGTGAGAAAAAAAAGAAGAAAAAAAGCTTTTGGAATGCATCCGGAAACGCATCAAAAACGCACTGGAATGTGTTAAAAATGCACATGCAGAAACACATCTGGAACGGATCTGGGGTTCGTTTTTGTGGTGTGAACCAGCCCTCATTTAATTTAATTTTAAGCGGGTCCACATATTTTTGCCCATATAGTAGGTGTGATGGTCAGGTGGCCATGTATGGACACATAGTGTATTTTACCAAAACCGTTAAGTGAATTTCAAGGTCCAGATCTTAATCTGCGACCCCTGTGATGTCTGGCTGTGGCTCTTCTTGTTGTACCAGCTGAAATACCTGACAGTGCCCTATCTAATCTCTTGGAACAATTTTTCCTTTCTGGTAAACCTTGATCTCTTTACTCCTCCCATGAATTTCTTGATTTAAACCGTGTCTGTCCTGTGTGCTAGATTATTGTGCTGTGTTGTACCTGCAGCTGTCCTTCAGTACTACTCGTTACTGACCTTTGGCTTGTTCCACGACTACACTTCCACTCAATCCCAGCCTGCAACCACTTGTTAACGACCTGTGGCTTGTTTACTGACTATGCTTCTGCTTGATCCCTACCTGCAATATTTGCTACTCAGCCACGGCTTTCTCATCTCCTGGTGCAGAGGTCTTGCCGACCGTGACCTGGTACTAACATGCAGCAAAACCCATCTCCAACATCAGGCACTCTGGTGAATACCAGTTAATGCTTAGACCCTGCACCTTGGGTGAGCCCTTGTCATCTGCTTGTCGGTGGGAGCCTGTCTACTGCTATAGCTATTGGCTTTCGAGACTGACCCCTGACCATGACAGAGAGTAAGGGGCCCCGAATGCGGTTCAATATTTTAGCCTTGGTGGCATTACAAGCTTCACCCGACTCCACAAAAGTAAATTTAACACTTGAATGAGACTGATGGAACATTATCAGCCGAATAGTGACTTCATCCTATTAGATGCAGTCATTATTTCCAAACCCCTTCTGTGGCTGCTGGAAGCTATACCTCATCAAAGAGAAGTTGAGTGAGCAAAACCCCAAGCTGAACCTTCTGCTGACTTAACATTTGTGCTGAAATTTCTGGTGGGAGTGCAGTACTGAGCGCATACACGAGTGTGGGTAAAGCTGTTTACAGGGTCTCCAGACTAAGGGACATCTGTTCCTTTATGAAAAGTCTGTACTCACCAAAAATACCTGTATATAACCTATACTAAATCAGTTCAGCAGCAACATTATATTCCATTCCTTGCGAGTGCAGCGCCATTGTATTCAGGCAGCTGCGTGGATGGGGGATTCGATTAATTTCTCATACAGCCCGTAGACTGAACAAGAGAAAATTGAGCTGTGTGTGGCCTAATTGCACTCACACTGCGGCCGATCTACAAATCATTTCATTTGATACAATTTCATAAATATGGAAGACCAGATAAGTAAAAATGGGAGAGTCATAAAAAAAAAATATTTTAAGGTTATCACTGCAATAATGGTGTTACATAGTTACATACTGTAGTTGCATAGTAGTTGAGGTTGAATAAAGACAATAGTCCATCCAGTTCAACCTGTGTAGGTGTGTGTGACTGTAATAATTTCTCCCTGAATGTTTTGATCCTTGAGATGTATGTCCAAGAGTCTTTTAAAAGTAGCCATACTCCTCGCAGTTACTACCATTTGTGGTAGAGAATTCCACATTCATGTAGCCCATACTGTAAAGAACCCCCTTCGTAGCCTGAGGCTAAAATGCTTCTCCTCTAATCGCATTGTATGGCCTTGTGTCCTCATGCATTTCTTCGGACTGAATCGTTTTTTTTCTATGTTGAGATCACCGTTGAGGTATTTGTAAATCGCTATCATGTCCCCTCTCAGGCGTCTCCTCTCCAGGGAGAATAAATCAATCGCTTGTAAGCGCTCTTCATAATTAAGGTCCTCCAATCCCCTAATTACTTTAGTTGCCCTTCTCTGGACTCTCTCCCGCTCCAGCACATCCCTTCTGAGGACTGCGACCAGAACTGGACAGAATACTCCAGATGCATTTTGGACCAATGTTTTATAAAGTGGTAGGATTATAGATTTATCTCTGGAATACATCCCCTTCCTTAAGCATGTGCTTACTGAGAGTAGATTATACTTTACCTAGTAAACCTGTCATTATTATTATTAATATTATAAAGGATTTATATACAGACAAAAGTTTGTGCAGCACTTTACAACATGAGGGCAAACAGTAAAGTGACAAAACTATTCAATACAGGAGGAATTTGAGGACCCTGCTCGTTACAGCTTACAATCTAAAAGGGAGGGTCAAGTGATACAAAAGGTAATAACTGTGGGAGAATGAGCTAATGGAGAAAAAAAAAAAGTACAGGTGTTAGGCACGGGCAGGATAGGCAACATAGGTGCTACCATTTCTGAACCCCTTTAGTTGCCCAGCGGTTATGCTGGTTTCAAAATCTTGTGAGCCAAGGCAAGTATGCAGATCAGGAAAGACGTAAAATTGAAAACATTTTTTGCTGAATTTTTGGTAAAATTTGGGAGATTTCTACAAAATATTGTCATTTTGGCAAATAAGTGTGTTTTGGAGATTTTTAAGTGAGCAATAGGATTTAAATTACCTATGACAGCTACGGAAGCTCCTTTCACTTATTCCAGACCTGTTCTTCACAGATGAAAAAAAAAAAAAAAAAAACCTAAAAAGAAAAATAGAAAAGTGTAAAGCGATAGTACACAAAGAATGATCAAATTTAAAGAAATAACTATAACATAATGGCCATGGTTGCTATTGTTTACATGTAGAAGAAAAAGGGCAAAGGTCTCGGACTGTGCAAGCCAGTAAGAGGAGCATACAAAATTAGATAAAATGTAAAAAAGTTTATTTTAAACAGAATAAAAGGAACATAAATAAACTAGGTGCTAGAACATCTATATTCTATAAAATCCCCGTAGAATACTGAGTGTGAGGTCTTCCAATGTCAACACGTTTCGTAGATTGCTTCATCAGAGCTGCAAAGACCACATAGTACTCCTCTATGGGGAATGACAACATCATTTACAATCATGTATAGATGACAATGTTCTTATTTAATTTCATAAGAATCATCTATTAAGATTATTGTCAGATGCAAACATTGATCAAATATGCAAAAATGGGAATTAAAGAACAAAACAGAACACAAAGAAACAAAGAACACTGGGCAGCACAGTGGATTAGTGGTTAGCACCTCTGCCTTGCAGCCCTGGGGTCCTGGCAAGGACACTATTTTCATGTGGTTTGAATGGTATCCCTGTGCTTCCCTGGGTTTCCTCTGAGTTTCCTGGTTTCCTCCCACACTCTAAAGACATGTTGGTAGAATAATTGGCTCCTGTCTAAATTGGCCCTAGTACAGTATGTGTATGTATGTAAGATAGGGCTCTTTGAGGGTGGGGATTGATATTAATATACAGTAGGTAAACCACTGTGTAAATTGTATAAGCTATGTAAATACTTGTAATAAACACCAAGGAAATGTACAGGAATACACAAAAAACAACCCCACAACCTCAAAATAGAAAAACATTTTACCTAAGCAGCTCAATGTTTTCACAAATTTTGCTGCAGGCAAAATTAACTTTGCCAAAGTCACTGTGCTCATCCCTATTCGGAAGCTCTTTTCTGCATTTTTGTTCTGGGTCACTGCCTCAAAGTATTGAATCAACAGTGTCAGCATGAAGGCCAGACGGGCTGGTATTTTCATAAGCAGAGGTCATCAATGAAAACCTCTATGTCTCTATCAAGACAAGTTTCCTTTGTCACTTGTTCAGTGAATACACACACGTACCAAATGTGAGCTTTGCGTTTGCTCCGAGCTCTCCTACAAGGATATCCAACTACGATGGACGTGAGGAGAGCTGACTCTTCTATACGTTTCCAACATACATCAAACAATCACCACGGCAGTTTCTGCAAGCAGAATTCAAAGCGGCCGACCCAGCCGGAGCAGATCAATGTTCAATAGCTTCTCCCTGTCCTGCTCTGCTAACAAGCTCAATGATTTGGCAGGAGGCAGCTATAATTGGGGAAGGTTAGCAGGGGAACTGGCACTGTCGAATACATTTCATAAACTGCGGGATAGGAAGAAAAATGGGATGCAGTGACTTTATAAAGAGATGTCGGGCTGTCTTTGTAAAGAAAAGCAAGCGGAAGATGCATAATTATAACATTTCAAAAGCAAACGCGGCAGAGCGATAAAGATCTTCCAATATCATCATGCTGACCCTAATAAACAGCATACATGTAAACAAAGACGTGCAAGATAGCAAAAAGATTCATTTCATCATGTGTATTCACCAAACAATAATGAGGAGCTGAAGTCAGAAACAGCAAAATATTTACTTTAAAGCTCCACCCACGAGGGACTATGGCCTCCTATTAAAAAATATGTTCGGCAACACATAAAGTATGGACTTTATAAAAAAACAACCATCCATATGTAGCACCCTCCTAGGTAGGTACTAGAGAGAGAGTATAGTTTTGAATCCTGTCTGCTTACCAGAGGGATTGCAAGTAAATCTATATTGTTCTCTGCCTACCAGAGAGCAGGATCTGCTAGTGAGGTCTGCTCAATGTGCTCAGGTGCAACTCAGTCTGTCTGAGTGTTTCTCTTTGGTCCAACAGGGAGGCATATTGGTCAGTATTCTTTAAATAGCGGCCATTTGTAGTGTGATATCGGTGTGGAGAGAAATAGAACAGGGCTCTGTTCAATGCTACTAGAGAGTTATGCCTCGTACACACGTTCAGATAATCGGATGACTTATCGTTCGCATTATTTTGCATGATAATAATATCGAATTCAACAATACATACAAATGTAGGATTTTTTTTCGTACGATTCCGGAAAAGCTTCCTGGTTGCATAGCTACTTATCAGATGATGCAAAACAAATACAATGGCAGCCAGGCTTTTTCCAAGCTATTTTAATGTTTCTGATAATGCGCGGCCTTTGTCGATCGATTTTTAGCGGACGCATACTGTACTGATTAAACTATTGTCGTTCGCTAGGCTATCCTACAACTGAAGTTTTCCTATTTCTCCCTTCAGATTTTGTTGGACGAACTGTCGTGATCGGCTGCTGAAAGCTGTGTAATAACAATCAGATTATCGTGCGATCAGGACTAAAGCGAGTTTTATCGTACGATTATCTGAATGTGTGTACGAGGCATTAGTGTGCTATAGTGTACTATTCTGATTCTATTGTCAGCAGTGGCGGCTGGTGAATAAAAATTTGGGGGGGGGCGGCAAACCCAAAACACCCCCCCCCCGGGATGGATGGCTGGCCTGCAATCTGCTCTACACCCTCCCCCTCCTTCCTCCCACCTCCCAAACGGATGACTGGATGGCTGGCTGACTGCCGAGCGCCGCTGTGTATGTCCCCTCCCTCTTCCTGGCCAATGGCCAGGAAAATCAGGTCTCTTTTTAGCCAATCAGGAAAGGGGGTCTCACGACCTGCTTCCTGATTGGCTGGGAGGAGAGTCAGTATGATAATAGCGCATAATCATTCGCTATTGTCATACAACTGGGGGGGCTCGCCCTTTTCTGTAGCCTATTAGAGCCTCTGGCTCTGATCATGTGCTTCATAAAAAAAAAACCCCTATTGGTATCCATGCGTCCGTTGCCCCGCATGTAGATTAGGGGGCCGGACGCATGCATAGGGGCAGCGGCGCCCCTGCGCCCTCAATGGAGGAGCCGTCCCTGATTGTCAGTGTAGAATATTAGTTTAGTGTGAATCTAGTGATAGTTCAGTCAGTGCGAGTGTAGTGACCTGACCATTCATTTTTACTTTAGTGTCAGTTTGTTTTGTCAGGGCAGGTTAACTGTATTATAGTTCAGTGCGTTAGTGCACGTTTAACAAAGTATATTTCTGTGCGTTACTGCATGTTGAACACAGTAAATTTATGTGCGTTACGTGCCATTTAACGCAGTATATTTCAGTGTGTTACGTGCTGTTTAACGCAGTATATTTCAGTGCGTTAAAGCAGTATATTTCTGTGTTAGTGCACGTTTAACGCAATATATTTCTGAGTGTTATTGCATGTTTAACGCAGTATATTTCAGTGCATTATGTGCCATTTACCGCAGTATATTTCAGTGCATTAGTGCACTTTTAATATAGTATATTGCTGTGCGTTAAGTTCTATTTAACGCAGTATATTTCTGTGCGTTAGTGCATGTTTAACACAGTAAATTTCAGTGCGTTAATGCATGATTAACGCAGTATATTTCTGTGGGTTAGTGCACATTTAACGCAGTATATTTCTGTGCATTATTGCATGTTTAACGCAGTATATTTTAGTGTGTTACATGCCATTTACCACAGTATATTTCTGTACCATCATGTGGAAGGCAATGTAGTGGCGTCAGCCGCAAAGTTTACGTTACTGCTGACACGTGCTTCAGCAAACATGGTCAGGGACGCTATATTTTGTTCACAGCACACAGGGTAACTCTGCTTGCAATTTGGAAGGATGCAGGACAGGGCTCAGTGCTGCAGCTTGTTGTGCCACCACGTGATCATAGAGCTAGTGGTGATGCTGCGAGATTTGTTAGCTCTACCCCCTCCTCCTCCATGCCCTCCTCTGCTGAATTGTCCTACGAATCACAAGTACCCCCTAAGCGTTCAAGAGGCTATTCAATGAGTTAGGCTAAAAGTTGCCATGCAGTGCTTCAGTCGGTGTGTCTAGGGGACAGAAACCAAACCGGATTAGAGATTCTTGGAGCTCTGCAGGGGCAGGCCCAGAGGAGGTTCACGCCACGCCAGCTGGAGCCAGGAAAGGTGGTGTGTGATAATGGCACAAACCTCCTGTCTGCCCTTAGACAGGGAAAGTTAAAACATGTGCCATACCTGGCACATGTCCTCAATTTGGTGGTGCAGGCCAGAAGAGTCTGTAGCCATTTTAGGTGGTCATACACAGCCAGTGCTCAATTGGCTGAAATTCAGCAGGAATTGCGCCTGCCCATAAGCCGCCTGATTTGTGACATGCCCACCAGGTGAAACTAGAATTTGGCAATGCTGCAGCAGCAGCAAATGCAGCAGAGGGCCGTCAACGAGTAACTGTGTGAGCACAAGGACAGCCTCAGGCCGGCTCAGCTTTTTTTCCCCATGCCAATGGCTGCTGATAAAGGATGCATGCACTGTACTGTCACCATTTGAGGAGGCCACAAGGATGATGAGACGTGACAATGCATGCATCAGTGACACAATCCCTGTTGTGTTCCTGCTGGAGCAGACACTGTGAGACATTATGGACAGGGCACTCGAGCCAGAGCAGTGGGAGGAAGAGGAGGACTTCCTTTCCTCCTAAAGCCCGCTTTACGCAGACACCATTCTTCCTATGCCACAGAATGCACAAGAGGAGAGGAAGGAGGAGGAGTATTCTGGAAGTTTTGGAGGCATTGAAGCAGAGGAAGACATACATCAACCCTCAACATATGGTTTTATATCCCCAGAACCCTTGGGAGTAGTATACGTGGCTGGGAGGAGGCAGTTTCATATACTGTAATCCTCAGTGACCCCGAGGAGTCTGCTTCTCATGCCGCCTCAAACTTGTGGTGCATGGGCTCCCTTATGCCTCAAAGCCTGCAAAAGGACCCAAGTCGCATCAGGAAGAAGGATCACTATTGGTTGGCAACCCTCCTTGACCACCGTTACAAGGAGAAAGTCTCAGAACTCACCCTGTCCCTACAGAGGGTGCAGGAGATGAAATCTCTTGAGGACACTTTAAAGAGGAGTTTATATAATCCTTTTCCCGACTGGTAGGTTACAGTGTCGTGGAAAACGTAGTTTTGAGCCTTCTGATGGTCAAGAGAGGAGCAGTGGAGAAGGGGGCCGCTTAATTGATGCATTTCACATTTTTTTTTTATTCTCGCCGCCCAGGGCTCTCAGCTTTCACATCCCATCCACAGTGTCTGCATCATATGGTGGACTATCATCTAGGAGCGAAAACAGAGATGGAGAGCTTTCCAGTTGACAATCCACTGGGTTACTGGCTCATGAGAATAGACCACTGGCCAGAATTTGCCCAGTATGCAATTGAGCTGCTGGGCTGCCCTGCATACAGCGTGCTTTCTGAACAGGCATTTAGTGCTGCTGGTGGTTTTGTTACTGATAATAGAATGCGTCTGTCAACAGACTCTGTGGACCGTCTGACATTTATCAAAATTAATCAGTCCTGGATTACCAGCAGCTATGAAGCCCCTGATGCAGAGGTCACTAATTAAGTGTTTTTGGGATGTGGAATCTCTGCAAGACTTCTAGGCGGCCTAGTGATGTGGGTGTTGATTTCATCTGGAAGAATTTTGGTGTAAGTTTCATGGGCACAATTAACACCCAAAGACCATTTTTCTGCAACTGTTTGACAGGTGCATATCATTTCAATTTTTGACAGCAAGGCCAATTCTTATTTTTATCAAGAGTACCTCTATAGGGTTACGGTGTGAAGGCACCTTTGAAAATTATTTCTGCAGCAGCTTTTATACACAGTACAGATGTGCCACTTTACAGGTAGACTAAGGGGCCCCCCAGGCACTATATTGAATGACATTTTTCATTTTTATTGTTATTTCTCATTTTGATGCTTTCACTTTAAGCATCAGTATATCACTGCTCATTTAAAAATTACCTTTTTAAAAAACTTTTTTTTTTCATTGATACATGTCCCCCAGGGCAGTACCCGGACCCCCATATCAATGTATGCCCAATTACTTGCATATAAGCCTTCAAAATGGCTTTATTTCTAGTTCCGGTCCCATAGACTTCAATGGGGTTCATTATTCGGTTCCAATCTTTCGCAATATTCTAAAGCTCTGGTGCGAACCGAACAGGGGGTCGTTTGGTCCATCCCTACTCCTTGGTGGAATTAAAAGCCTCCAATCTTCTAGGAAGGCATTCTACAAGATTTTTGGAGAGTTTGGTTCATGGTTTGTCCTATGCTGTCAGTGTGGAGTAAGAGGGCAACCTTCTTCTAAGAACAGTAACCTATACCATTTTGGGAAGTTAGGGGTGTTGAATATAATGGCTGCATCGATGCATTGCAATTCAGACGTTTGTGATTCTACATTGGTGCTGAGAGTCAGCCGAAAAAATCGCCGATGACGTTATCCGGCGCTCCACTTAGTGCTCTGACTCTCCTGCAGAAACACAGAGGCAGAGCCTGCCTGGCAAATAAAGCCCCCTCTCCTTCCAGATGGACACTGGAGCAGAAAGTCAGCTGATGAGCTGACAGCCAGTAGAGTGAAGGTAGGGGAGCTCAAAGAGACCCCATGTCAGCAGAAGCATCACTGGAGGCACCGGAAGGGAGAAGGGAGAAGAGAGGCAGAGACACACTAAGAATGGAGGAGGGGGAAGGGACTGACACTGAAAGCAAGTGAGTGCCAGTGTCACTGATCTCTCCGCCCACCATCCCTCTGCCTGATCCCATTCCCCCACCACCATCCCTTTGCCTGATCCTTTTCCTCCACCATCATCCCTCTGCCTGACCCCATTCCTCCACCACAATCCCTCTGCCTGATCCTATTCCTACACCACCATCCATCTGCCTGATCCCATCTCTCCCACCACCATCCCTCTGTCTGATCCCATCCATCCACCACCATCCCTCTTCCTGATCCAAACAATCCACCACCATCCCTCTGCCTGATCCCAAATCCTCCACCACCATCTCTCTGCCTGATCCCATCTCTCCACCACGATCCCTCTGCCTGATCCCATCCCCACCACCACCATCCCTCTGCCTAATCCCATTCCTTCAATGCCATCCCTCTGCCTGATCCCATCCCCCCCCCCCACTACCATCCCTCTGCCTGATTCCATTCCTCCACCACCATCCCTCTGCCTGATCCCATCTCTCTACCAACATTCCTCTACCTGATCCCATCCATTCACCACCATCCCTTTACCTGATCCAATCCCCCCCACCACCATCCCTCTGCCTGATCTCATCTCTCCCACCACCATCCCTCTGCCTGATCCTATCTCTCCCCCACTATTCCTCTGCCTGATTCCATTCCCCCACCACCATCCCTCTACCTGATCCTATTCCTCCCACCACCATCCCTCTGCCTGATCCCATCCCTCTGCCTGATCCCATCCATTTACCACCATCCCTCTGCCTGATCTCATTCCCCCCCACCACCATCCCTCTGCCTGATCCCATCCATTCACCACCATCCCCTTGCCTGATCTCACCCATTCACCACCATCCCTCAGCGCCTAATCCCATTCCCCCACCACCATCCCTCTGCCTCGACCCAATCCCCCCCCCCCCAATTCCCCACCATCCCTCTGTAACTGTCACTTATATTTTGTGCATTTCGAACAGAAACACATTTTAGGTCTTTGTTAAAACAATCTACTGAGCAGCCCAAAACTAGTTTTTGAGAGAGTCAGTCTATTCCACATTTTCACAGCTCTTAACACAAAAAGCCTTTCTGTTTTTCCTCTAGATGTAAAGAATGCTTCTTTGTTCTCCGTAATGAACTGAAAGTGAATAACTTATAGCCCTCTTTTGGGATGGTTTTGAGAATTACCCTCCCCAAATAGGATATTGCGCTAACAGCAAATGAAAATTAAAAAATTGAGTTCTTCTGACTGCTTGAATTTTTGGATAAAAACCATGTGCATTAATCGTGATGCATTGAGTGACATGATTGCTTTCCAAATGTATGTCCTATTTTACAGGGATGACATTACCTTTCTCCAGATATAAGTTCTATTCTACAGGGGTGACATACAGTGTACAGTATATACATACTGTATATAAGTGTCAGTTCTATGTGAGTGGTACCACCATTCTTTCAGTATAAACTGTGTGCTATAGTACCAGTATCACTGCCTGTATTTTAATCCATGTGGAGGCCTTTTCCCTTTGAAGTCAAAGTTTATCTCTCCTATCATGATCGGCAGCCACAACTTGCCAGCACTTCTCCCCCCTCCGATCGCAGACACTTCTCTATTTATGAGACGCAGCGGTGGGTGAAATTTGGTAAAGGTGGGATATAGTGGAATGAAAAGAAAATAAGAAAATGTGTGTGGGTAGAGATGTTTACTGGTGCAAGCATCAGTAATTTTTAATTTCCTCTTTACCTGGAAATGTATTTATTTATCTTTATTTTTATACTCAGCGTTGGTCCTGCATTGTCCTTGATTCTCATATTAGCAAAAAAAAAAAATTCAGGATGGGGTCCAATATGAAAAAAAAAATGTTCTTGTCTTGGAAGAACTTGTGCAGGCAAGAGGCATAGAGGCAAATACAAGATGTCAGAAACACACTGAACCTTAGAGCAGAATACTGCATTACACAGTGATGAGTAACCTTCGAGTTTTATGGGTGCAATTCTGCAGCCTTTGCAATCCAACGTTAGTAAACCTATTTAAAGTGAAGCTTTCAGTTACTTTACAGTCACAGGACCCTTTAAAAGTATACAAAATGTCGACGCACCCCAGTTTAAAATGTGAGAAACAGAAACAAAAAAAGTGAGCTCCCCAAAATCCATACCAACCCATATTCTTGATAACGGTTTTAAGGGGGGATACCAGAAATTTTTTTTTTTTTTAAATAGGCTGGGTTTTCTCAAAAATCCATACTTAACCTTTAACTGAGTATAAAGCATGGGTGGCCAAGATTGGGGAGCAGTGGCCATGGGCCCCCCACCCCCACCTGAACCATACCAGGCCACATGTATTTACCATCAGGAAGGTGTCTAGTCAGGGCTGCCTTCTTCCCTAATTAATAAGTAAGATGTTCATAGTACCCCTGGTTACCCATTCACAAAAAAAATACAAATTAAATAAACACACAAAAAAAGTGCAAAGTCCAACACAAAACATAACAAATTGCCCAGGCGATTTGCCCTCAACATACTCTTGCTGAAAATTACATTTCCAAATTGTCAGACAAACAGTGACTGCATCTAGTTAAAAGCAGTCACTGTATGAATATTCAACAGCTGGTGGACCAATAGCTGGCAGAGGAGATTCTTTAGGGTATGGCACCTGTGTAGTTCCCCTGGATGGCCACAAGTCCCCATTGCAAAGAGAGTGAACCTTGGCTTCTAGAGCTGTCTGGATGACAATGGTAACTCTGCCTCTGTCAGTAGAGACATACCTTGTGATAGTGTTGGTTACATATCAAATTCTTCCAGGGTTGGGTGTTTGTAAAGTGAGACAGTGTAACCTCTGGCTGTCTGGGACCAGGATATAGAACATCATGTAGGCAGTAAACTCCAGGACTCTTACAACTGAAACTATTTGCATTCCCCCTGCTGAGGAATGTTGGGACTTTATTATTATTATTATTATTATACAGGATTTATATAGCGCCAACAGTTTGCACAGCGCTTTACAATGTGAGGGAAGACAATACAGTTACAATACAGTTCAAAACAGGAGGAACTAGAGGGCCCTGCTCGTTAGAGCTTACAATCTAGAAGGGAGGGTTAAGTGAAACAAAAGGCAATAACCGTGGGGGATGGGTTGATGGAGAAAATGGAGGTACATTTGTTAGGGGTTGGTAGGATAGGCTTCTCTGAAAAGGAGGGTTTTCAGAGATCGCCTAAAAGCTAATAGAGTGGGAGATAATCGGACAGATAAGGGTAAGGAGTTCCATAGGATTGGAGAGGCTCTGGAAAAGTCCTGGAGGCGAGCATGGGAGGAGGTGACGAGGGGGCTAGAGAGCAGGAGGTTTTGAGAGGAAAGAAGAGAGCGATTAGGTTGGTAGTTTGAGACGAGGCTGGTGATGTAGCTAGGGGCTAAGCTGTGGATTGCTTTGTAAGATGTTGTAAGTATTTTGAATTTAATTAGTTGGGTGAGCGGAAGCCAGTGGAGGGCTTGACAGAGAGGAGCAGCGGACACTGAGCGATTGGTGAGGTGGATGAGTCTGGCAGTAGCATTCATGATGGATTGAAGGGGGGATAACCTGTGTAGAGGTATGCCAATGAGAAGGGAATTGCAGTAGTCGAGGCGCGAGATGACCATGGAGTGAACTAGGAGTTTTGTTGTGTCTTTGGTTATAAAGGGGTGTATTTTGGAGATGTTGCGGAGGCTGAGGCGCCAAGATTTGGACAGTGATTGGATGTGGGGTTTGAAGGAGAGTTCAGAGTCCAGGACAACACCTAAGACCTTGGCATGCGGGGATGAGCTGATAGTAATGCCATCGATATTGACGGAGAAATCAGGGGAAGGGGCACGCGGTGGAGGAAAAATTATAAGCTCGGTTTTGGATGGATTGAGTTTGAGGAAGTGGTGAGACATCCAGACCGATATATCTGATAGTAAATTAGTGATACGTGAGGAGACTGAGGGAGAGAGCTGAGGGGTGGATAGATAAATTTGGGTATCGTCAGCGTAGAGATGGTATTGGAACTACTCTCTTGCCGGTTAATGGGTCTCCTTCTCTATATAAATTATCATTTTTCTGTTAACAGTTTGCCTTTAAATAACCATGTGCCACAGGCCTCATGGGTGCCTGAATTGCATATTTGAACTGTTGATTAAGTATACACGCAGAAAAGCCCATCCCTGTGTGGCCTGCTTGCTGATTCTACCAGAAGGGAACTTGGAAAAAGCCCTGTGCAGTAGGATCACAATAGGGGTCCATTGTTAGCAAGGCAGTAGTGGGTTGGAATCTGGGGTCCTGCTTACTCCAGGCTGGGTCACTCTCAGGGTGTCCCCCCTTCTGGTTGAACTGCTGGGAACCCAGTGGAACCCCATCCTAGAAGACTTGAGTTGGCCAGATGTGTCACCCGAGCCCTCTTTCACTCCTCCATGATGGCATCACAGAGCTGATGGATGTTTGAGACCTTGCGCTCCTCCACCTTCCATTTGCCACCTTTTCACAGATGCTCAATAGGGTTTAGGTCTGGAGACATGCTTGGCCAGTCCATCACCTTAACCCTCATCTTCTTTAGCAAGGCAGTTGATGTGTTTGGCGTCGTTATCATGTTGGAATACTGCCCTGCGGCCCAGTCTCTGAAGAGAGGGGATCATGTTCTGCGTTAATATGTCACAGTACATGTTGGCATTCATGGTTCCCTCAATGAACTGTAGCTCCTCAGTGCCGGAAGCACTCATCCAGCCCCAGACCATGACACTCCCACCACCATGCTTGACTGTAGGCAAGACACACTTTTCTTTGTACTCCTCGCCTGGTTGCCGCCACACACGCTTGACACCATCTGAACCAAATATGTTTATCTTGGTCTCATCAGACCACAGGACATGGTTCCAGTAATCCATGTCTTTAGTTTGCTTGTCTTCAGAAAACTGTTTGCGGGCTTTCTTGTGCATCATCTTCAGAAGAGGCTTCCTTCTGAGATGACAGCCATGAAGACCAATTTGATGCAGTGTGTGGCGTATGGTCTAAGCACTGACAGGCTGACCCCCCCACCCTTTCAACCTCTGCAGCAATGCTGGCAGCACTCATATGTCTATTACCCAAAGATGACCTCTGGATATGATGCTGAGCACGTGCACTCAACTTCTTTGGTCGACCACGGCAAGGCCTGTTCTGAGTGGAACCTGTCCTGTTAAACCACTGTATGTTCTTGGCCACCATGCTGCAGCTCGGTTTCAGGGTCTTGGCAAACCTTATATAGCCTAGGCCATCCTTATGTAGAGCAACAATTATTTTTTTCAGATGCTCAGAGAGTTCTTTGCCATGAGGTGCCATGTTGAACTTCCAGTGACCAGTATGGGAGAGTGAGAGCGATAACACCAAATTTAACACACCTGCTCCCCATTCACACCTGAGACCTTGTAACACTAACGAGTCACATGACCCCGGGGGGAGGTAAAATGGCTAATTGGGCCCAATTTGGACATTTTTACTTAGGGGTTTACTCACTTTTGTTGCCAGTGGTTTAGACATTAATGGCTGTGTTGAGTTATTTTGAGGGGACAGCGAATTTACACTGTTATACAAGCTGTACACTCACTACTTTACATTGTAGCAAAGTGTAATTTCTTCAGTGTTGTCACATGAAAAGATATAATAAAATATTTACAAAAAATGTGAGGGGTGTACTCACTTTTGTGAGATACTGTATATATATATATATATATATATATATATTTTTTTTTTTTTTTATCTGATAGTTTTATTTTTTTACATTTTGTTATATTTTACAAAAACAAAAAAAAACCCCACACACAATTAAAAAAAGGGAAAAAGTAGTAAAGGCACATTAAGGATCCTTTAGTATACACTTCCGCCACCGTCCTATCATGAGCAGCATACACAAACAAAATAACAGTAGCTTATCATATACGGAAGATATTTTTATTATCCGTATTTCCCATGCTCTCAGTCCCAGATGGTAGAACATATGATGTCCGTGAGAGGAAGGATGTGGCGTTCACCTCTGGCGATACAGGTGTCACTCCGCAAAGACAGTTCAGCGAATGCGGCATCCGCCTCGCTTTAGCAGGCCAGGTCCAGGGGGGGGGGGGGGTGAGGGAGCCAGAAGAGGAAGGGGGGTTGGCAGTGCCACTGGGGAACCGAGGCACAGAAATAAGAGGACGGTACAAGGTTAGATGCTGACAGGAAGCTCAGAATGCCCTGTAAAACAAATCCCAGGGGTACACTGCCCTCACCGCTGCCTGCCTCTCATGCTGTGTCTTCAGTTTCACATCGCAGAGTGCAACCTCTGTGCACCAACATAGCAAAACAGTAGAGAGATAACAGTGCCCGAGCAGTGTCCTTAATCAGCACTTTCAATCAGCACATTTTAGCTCTATAAATAATTGCTAAGAATATTAATGTTGATCTAAACTGTAACAGAAACAATCACCATAGCTTTTTTCTTCTCATAAAATACTGTTTTCAGCTTTTGTTATCTTTATTTTTTCCATCTCAGTGCTGCTGATCTCCTCCAGCTTTTTCAAGCCACTTTCCCACGTCTACAGGTACTTTCTCCAGAGTTGGCTGCACATCATTGCTCTGGACCAGCTTCCTTATAGTGATAATATTGGAACGTCCCTGTGCAATGTGTGTTAACCACTTCTGGACAGGAAGGATTTGCCCCCTTCCTGACCAGGCCATTTTTTGGGATTTGGCACTGCGTTACTTTAACGGACAATTGCGCGGTCAGGTAACGCTGTAACTAAATAAAATTGATGTCCTTTTTTCCCCCCGCAAACAGAGTCTGTGCGATTTTTATTTTTTGAGCTATAAAGCTAAAAAGAGTGACAATTCTGAAAAAAAAAACAATATTTTTCACATTCTGCTATATAACATTTTACATTTTAGGCCAATTTGTTTTCTGCTACATATTTTTGGTAAAAAAAAATCACAATAAGTGTATTTTCATTGGTTTGAAATTGAGATACACTCTCTAAAAAAGGAAAACATTATTTTTTTTTTAAATGGAAAAAAAGTCCATAAATAATACATTAATAAGGACAAAAACAAGTGAATATACACACAATTAACCCTCTAAAAAAAGAAAGAAAAATGTTTTTTTTTTTTGTAACCACATAAATGCTAGCCTGAATATACTTTTTTAAATTATTTTTGCAACAGAGCTTTCTTTTGGTAGTATTTGACAAACACTATACTTTTTATTTCTAAATACCCAATATTTTGTTTGCATGCATTTACCTTTTATTCCCTCACCTTAAAAAAAACAATCCTTCACCCACTGGTGGTTTAGGACACTTTAATCCCCCACACCCCCATTTAAAAACATCCTTCCATCATTGGTGGTCAATAACACTTTAAGATCCTCTGCCTAAGAAAACATTTACAGCGTAGCCTATTCACATCTAAAGCCCTGTTCTCACCTGAACATGTTTCCAGCTCGTAAAACGCTCATCTCTGAAGTCTCAAAACGCCCAACAAGCAAATTCCTATTCATTTCAATGGCCCCTGTGCACATCTGGGCATTTTGTCACCAGAAGCAAAACACCTGAAGCTCAAAAAGTACACAAGCTTTTTTTTTGGCATATTACAAGCGTTTTTGTTAGATGTCAATGCCCGCCTCCAAACACCTGCAAAAATCTAACAAAAACGCCTGAAAAAGGCCAAAAAAACGCCTGAAAATGATACGCTGAGGTGTGAATGGAGCCTTAGGAAACTTCCTCTATTGTGAATGAATTGAATGTTTAAAAACACTACTTGTGTTTACACTTGTGATGGTTATGATTGGTTCACAGCAACCACAAGGTACAGGGGCACTCTCTTTGGCTCTGTACATGGTGACTGCACTCTGACAGCCTAGATCACAGCCATCCATTTGCGCACTGGCCTCCCTTTTGTATTTTCTGAAGTGCCCTTTTATAAACGGCACTCCAGGAAATCGTGTCCACATCTCCAACATTTTTTTATCATGGTGATATGGAGGTGGTTAAGCAAATTTCGTCAAAGTAACTTAATGAATGAAAATGAATTTCTGTATTAGAAGCAATAATTTTGCATCTAAATCAATTTTGCCAAAATCCCCCTAATAAATATGCAGAATAAGGCCCCTTTCACAAGGGGCGATCCAATTCGCCTGTCAGTTTTTCAGGCGGACCTGATGGAATGCTCCATGCATCCCTATGGGGCAGCGGGTGTCAGCGGAGACATCTCCTCTGACACCCGCTGCTATCCAATTCCGATCCTGTCCATGAAATCCGGACAGATGGAAACCCTATTTTCCATCCGTCCAGCGGATGGGATCGGATGAGAGTGGACAGGCGGTCCGTTCTCATCCGATCTCCCCATAGAGGACAGCGGGGATCTGACAGCTCCGTTTCTGCACAGAGATCGGAGACAGTGCTGTCATCCGCCCGCAGAACGGACTCCGTCGGGCGGTGCGCCCGTGTGAAAGGGGCCTAAGGGCCTTTGGTTCAATTGATCTTTTTAAATGCCCATTTCTGGCATGCAAAATATGACTGCAATTTAATAAAAAATGTATCTAAAAAGTAAGACCCCCCCACCCTGCCAGCATCACGCACAAATATTGTGGTGGTTGACAGTCCGTAGGTTTGTACTAAGAATTGTCTAATTACAGAAAACATATTGCAAAGGGTTTGAATTGAAAACTTTCTATATTGTATACAGCTCCTATAAAATTGTATTCACCCCTTTATTATAAAATTATGTTTAATTATATTCAATTATGATACAAGTTATGTTTTATTCTCATAGAACATTGACTAACAGAGGAATCCATTGAATTCATTTAAATAACCCTGCAGAGATCTTTTTCACTTTGAAACAGCATATTACTGTTATTCAGTGTAAAGAAAAAAAAAAAACAAGTGGACCTATTTACAATATATACACGTCTACATGAAAACAGTACATTTCTGACATGTATCATAAACTTTCTTTTCCAAAAAAAGGCTTTAAAAATTTGTGCTGTAGTCAGTGGCTTTACCTAGGCTGAGATGATGCCATCAGTCTGCTGCAAGCAGAAGGAATCATTTGCTTAGACTTGGTTTACAGGATGGTGCTGAAGTGCATTAGGAAATGATACCGCCGCACGTCTGCCAAAGGGCTGTGTGTTTCTGTGCATGTCAGGAAAGCGTGAAATTTTGCGCACATTCCTGACACGCAGTTTTGTGAACCGAGCCTAGGTCTCCACTTGCCCAGTGATCAGGCTACTCGATATTAGGGATGATCGAACTTTTGAAAATTTCGGTTCGACCAGAACACCCGAACCTCCCAAAAGTTCAGGCCGGATTTCAGAACCCCATTGAAATCAATGGGACCCGAACTTCGGTAATCAAAAAACACAACTTTTTGGGCAAAAAGTTCTAAATTCGGCCGAACCTCAAACAGCCAAAGGACCCAAAAAAATGCCCAAAAAAACGCTAGCGCCAAAAAAAAAAAAAAAAAAACCCAGGTGTGTTGTTGCAGGCATTTTTTTGGGGTTTTTGGAGGCAGGCAAAACATTTGAACTTGTGTATAGTGGTATACATACACACATACTTTTTACATATGTATTTTACACTTAGACATATATAGGTGTTATAGGAGCGGAGCCATATTAGTGTAAATGATTTCATTAGCGCAAGCATATATTTCTGCTACTATTACACCTATATATGTCTAGGTGTATATATACATATAAGTAAGTGTGTATATATACCCGTATACACAAGTTCAGATGTTTTGCCTGCCTCCAAAAACCCCCAAAAAATGCCTGCAACAACACACCTGGTCGTTTTTTTTTTTTGGCGCTAGCGTTTTTTTGGGCGTTTTTTTGGGTTCTTTGGAGGCAGGCAAAACATCTGAACTTGTGTATAGTGGTATATATACGCACATACTTATATGTATTTTACACTTAGATATATATATAGGTGTTATAGGAGCAGAGCCATACTTTTAAAGCCCATTTCCTGTCCCATTGCATTTTGGTCGGTTCTGGTTGCCAAATTCCGAATTTTTTGGGCAAAAAGTTCTAAATTCGGCCGAACCTCAAACAGCCAATGTTCGGGTCGAACCGATGGTCGACCCAAACCGTTCGATCATCCCTACTCGATATCTGAAATTTGTGAACACCCTTACAACTGCAAAGGCACCAGGATTTACATGACTGTCAGCCAGCACCTAAATCCAGGAAGAAGATAGTGACTGCAAGAGAAGACAGGTCCATAGCAGTGGCGGCTGGTGCATGATAATTTGGGGGGGGGCGGCAAATCCACCACCCCCCCCAGCCGGCAGGCAGGCAAGCAAATACACCAAGCCCTCCTTCCCCAGCGGGACAGACGGACGGACGGACAGCCAGCATTCTTACCTCCTCCGGCCGTGCGTCTGCTCCCTCTTCCTGGTCAATGGCCAGTAACATCGCTTCTCTTTTTAGCCAATCAGGAAAGGGGTCTCACGACCCGCTTTCTGATTAGCTGGGAGGAGAATCAGCGTGATAATAGCGAATATTCATTTGCTAATGTCATACAACAGGGTGGGCTCAGGCACTGCGCCCTGAGCCCTCCTTTTTTGAAGCCTATTAGAGCCTCTGGCTCTAATCAGGTGCTTAAAAAAAAAAACCCTATTGGAATCCATGCATCCGGCGCCCTGCATGTAGATTAGGGGGCTGGATGCATGGATTGACGGGCCGCCACTTGTCCATAGTGTAGGTGGAGTTCCACAGCGTGCGCATATGCGCATGCGCAGACCAGCAACTGGCCAAGCAGATGTTCATACTCGTAGGTTATGGAGCACGCACAGGCGTACTCGCGCAATAATGCGCGCACCTGTCACTAATGCTGGCGCCAGGCGGCTATTTAAAGCATAACTCCACTTTTGTTGAGGAAAAAACATTCCCCTCTGGGTGATCTCTGTACATTACAAGGATTTTACCAAACGTTGTTGCAGATTCCTACCTTTTGTTATTATGAAGAAATCATTGTTTGTTCCTCTGTGCCTCTGTGTTGAGTGGGTCAAATGGGTGTGGTTTCATAATTATCTATCAGCTGTGGCAGCTGCAGGGGGTATCAGGACAATATCCCCCGGAAAACATCCCCCTGGACATAATCCCCCCAGGACAACATCCCCCTGGACATAATCCCCCCGGGACAACATCCCCCCAGATAATATCCCCCGGGACAACATCCCCCCGGCAATAAACCACGGGACATAGGGTTAGGGTTAGAGGGTTAGAGGGGGGATATTGTCCAGGGGGATGTTGTCCAGGGGGGATATTGTCCGGGGGGATATTGCCCTAGAATCGCTGCAGGGCTCTAATGAGAAAAGCTGTTGGGCCTGCATTCCTTTAGACGTGTTCCTATTGGGAGTATTTCATCAAAAATGAAATTTTTGTTGCAGGGGATGCCAGAAATCTGACTTTTATCTTAGGCGGACTTCTGGGAAAATTGGTGAGCCAATCACAGAAGCAGGAAATTATGTTTCTGGGGTGTGGTCAGTATACATTCTATGTACAGAACAGCTCCAGGTAGCCATATTGCATTGCATTTTCAGAAAATTACAACAGATGCAGATTGAAAAGGAAAGGTCATTATTTAATAATATTCAATTACAATATGATTTGTGTCTCAATTGTATACGCTATATTGTTTTTTCTTTATTTGCTAATTTTTTTCCCTACGAAAGTGGAGATACCCTTTAAACAGGCCTTCTGTATGGACTCATTGTGGTTTGGTCTGCAGCTTCTGTGTGTTGTTCCTGATTCCGTGTAACCTCTGATCTTGATCTTTCTTATCCCTAACCTGTGATTGTCTGCTTCATTACCTGACCCTGGCTTGTCTACTGGATTCCGCTTCTGCCTCCTAAATCTGCTTACTGTTCTCCTGGTACCGACTTGGTTTGTGACCCGACCATCCTGCTGTCTGCCGTCATTGTCCAATCTGCCCGACCATTACCAACCCGGCTTGTCTGACCCTGCATCCTGCTCATCCAGCCTGCTAAAACCGTCGGTTCAGCAAATCCTTCTTCCAGCTGCCTTCTACAGTCTGCCAAGGTCCGTGCTAGCTCTTTCACTACCAGGCTGCTTGCTGCCACATCTACCTGCTGACTGCTGCCGCGCAGACTACCGGACTGATTACAGGCACTCCTACGTCAACTTGCTTCTGCGGCTGCTGTCTCACTATCAGTGGCCCTCGAGCCGGAGCTGTATGAGAGGCCCTCCTCTAAATGTGAGGCTCACCGACCAGTTACGTGACAGTGACCCTTGGGTGATGCCTGATCAAAGATAGCTCTGTGCGCATAGGGCTTTATTTCAGCCGAAACATGCTGGAATGGAGTTCCACCACCTCTGGCAGTAGCCCCTTGCCCGCTGCTCACTACTGTTACTAGCACACACAGAAGCCCGCCTTCTTTGTGAACATGTGATAGGCTGATCTCCTGGTGGTGCGCACTCTGCACTATCCTTATGACAGCAGAGGAGAGAGGGGGCATGGGATGTGCACAGCTCTAGCCCAGATAGCAAGCATTTGTGCTGTAAGTTTAAAAATGACTGGGTAAACCATTGCTAGACTTGCCAGGCTTCACAAGTTTGTTGCACAAATGCAGCAAGTTCCCATTGCATGACTCCAGATCAACTTTCTTTGCAAACATTCTACAAGTCTGCTTCAAGTTCTGGTTCAGTTATGTTGTGCAATAGTCATCCCACCACAGGGGTCACCAGGGCCGCTGATAGGGGGGGACCACCAGCCCTCTTGTAGGGGGCCCGAGCACACAGGGGGGACCCACACAGAGAGGGGGATTAGTGATGGACAACAAATACAGAAATCTTCCTCCAGCACCTGAATCTGATCTGTCCCTCTCCCTGCTATCAGCTTTTATCTGTTGCCAAAGAGACAGTTGTCCCTCACTAATCCCCCTCCCTTGTGTGGCCCCCCCTCCCAGCACTTATCTCTGCCCAGGAGTTTATTTGTAAATTGTAACTTTGTTTCTCTCTCTCTGTCTCTCTGATCACTGAGCTCCAACTGCCCAGCCTGTATATTTTTCTCATCTCATCTTCATTTTTATTTAACATCGTTTTTTTTTAGATTTAGCAGGAATTATGCGAGTTATGTTATATTTGTGTCTGCTAATAGTGATTTTGTTGTAATTTTAGCTAAATATATCTTTATCTTATATAAATTATCTAATATTTTCTTGGGGGGGGGGGGGGGCAGGTAGTCTGTACGGAGCCCTGCGATTTGTAACAGCAGCCCTGGGGGTCACTGTGGCTGAAATTTCATGCTGAAGACTTGCAGAGCTCTTGCTGTAGACTCACCACTGCAACTTTGCTTTTTACTAAGGACCTGCTATGCAAATTTGCTACAAATTGTACAAGTGTCAACTAGAACTTGTGCTTCAAGTGCCCTGCAAGTGTACAACTTATCAGTGAAAATATGGAGCAAGTCAACAAACTTACAATTCAACACTGCCACAAATTTGTGGCAAGTTATCCTCGCTGTCTGGGAGTGTCTCGGCGGAAGCTCCTCCTAAAATCTGTGCTGGCAGCCTGCACACTGTTAACCACTTCAGCTCAGGAAGGTTTTACCCCCTTAACCACTTCTGGACCGGAAGATTTTCCCCCTTAATGACCAGGCCAAATTTTGAAATTCGGCACTGCATTAATTTAATGGACAATTGCGTGGTCGTGCGATGCTGTACCCAAATACAATTGATGTCCTTTTTTTTCCCCACTAATAGAGCTTTCTTTTGGTGGTATTTGATTACCTGTGCGATTTTTATTTTTTGCGCTATAAACAAAAAAAGAGTGACAATTCTGAAAAAAAAAAATAATATTATTTACATTCTGCTATAAAACATTCCCAAAAACAAAATGTAACAATTACAATTTTTTAACATTTTAGGCCAATTTGTTTTCTGCTACATATTTTTAGTTAAAAAAATCGCAGTAAGCGTATTTTGATTGGTTTGCGCAAAAGTTATCGCGTCTACTAACTACGGGAAAGATATTTATGTCATTTTTATTGTTTTTATTTTTACTAGTAATGGCGGCGATCTGCGATTTTTTGCGGGACTGCGACATTGTGGCAGACACATCGGACCCCTGACTGACATTTTTGACACTTTTGGGGGGACCAGTGACATTACTACAGTATTCAGTGCTAAAAATATGCACTGTAAGGGCCCTTTCACACGGGCGTTCCCCATGTCCGTATATCATCCTTTTTTTTTGCGGATGATCTACGGATATAATGTATGTCAATGGCATTGCGGATGTCAGCGGATGATCATCCGCTGACATCCGATTTGCGTCCTTTCAGTTCTGTTCCGTTTTTTGGAATGGAACAGAACCCTATTTTTGTTCCGTTTAAAAAACGGAAAAGAAGCAAAATCGGATGTCAGAGGTGTCACCCGCTGACATCCGCAATACCCATAGACTTACATTATGTCCGTATTTCATCCGCAAACGGATGGGAAGATATGTGGACATACGGAGCGGATGACACAAGTGTCAAACGCTCCGTGAAAAAAAAAAAGTGCAGGAGCGGATCGCAATGTGTGAAAGAGCCCTAATAATGACACTGGCAGGGAAGGGGTTAACATCAGGGGCGATCAAGGGGTCAAGTGTGCTCTTATGGAGTGCTTTCTAACTGTTGGGGGGGAATGGACTGACTGCAGGAAGAGAGAGATCTGTGTTCCTGATTGGTAGGAACACAAGATCTCGCTCTTTCTGTCTGACAGAACGGCGTTCTGTCATTCTCCTGAACAATCACAGGTGGCCGGCAGCGGCCAGACCCACTGATTGGCTCCCGCTATGTGCGCCCCCTAGAGCCCATCTACAAAATCACATACAGGTATGTGATTTTGCACCTAAGGGCCGCCCTGCCGCAGTAAATGTGCGTGGGGCAGTCCTTAAGTGCTTAATGTAAGTTTTGCCTGCCCTTCATCAGCAGCCTCTCTCTCCTATCTCTGGTAATCTTTAGGTGGGTTAGAGAGGATTTGGGGGAGAAAGAAGAGCTCTGTACCCGAGTCGGGGGGGGGGGGGAGCGCTGTACTGAGGGTGGGGGGCTGGTGATAAACTGGCCTGTGATACATGCATCCCTTTACTACTGTACATAGCATACTTCTGAGCAGTACACCCTGTATATAGCCCACTCTTTAACATTTGTGTGTGTACTGTATATATACAATCCTCAAAAAAATTAAGGGAACACTTTTAAAAATATCAGATCTCAATGGGGAAAAATATCAATGGGGATATCTATACTGGTATGGACTTGGTAATGTGTTAGAAAGGAAAGGATGCCACATCCTTTGACAGAAATTAAAATTTAAACCTACAGAGGGCTGAATTCAGTGAAAAAATGATGCAGCAGGCTAGTCCATTTTGTAGAAATTTCATTGCCGCAACTCAAAATGGAAGTTTGTATGGCCTGCTCCTAATGAGAAGACGGATGGTGTCCTGGGGTATTTCCTCCCAGATCTGGACCAGGGCAACACTGAGCTCCTGAACAGACTGAGGGGCAACCTAGCGGCATTGGATGGACCAAAACATAATGTCCCAGAGGTGTTCTATTGGATTTAGGTCAGGCACCCACTGCACCAGAGAAAAGGTCTGATAATGGGTCCAAGGATTTTATCCCGATACCTAATGGCAGTCAGGGTGCCAGTGTCTAGCCCAGTGGTTCTCAACCAGGGTTCCCCCAGAGGTTGCTAGGGGTTCCTTGAGCAATGGGCAGTTTCTGCCTCTCAGATAGGTTCCCCTGACACCATAGAAGCTTTTAAGCTATCTGGAAGAAGGTAATTCTTTCCAATGTCCACAAGTGTAAGGAGCATTCATCTCACTGACCATCAGGGGCGTTACAAGGGGGGAGCGGAGGGGGTGGACCGTACCAGGGTGTCCACCAGTAGGAGGGTGACACCCAGCCCGGGATTGGCCAATCGGGAGAATTCAGGACTGGTTGCTTAGCTGAGAGGAGGCAGGACGGAGAGAAGACATCCTCGGGTCTGAGAGGAGGCGGGACGGATTGCTTAGCTGGGAGGAGACGGGACAGAGGTAGAGAAAAAATTTAATCAGCTAGCTCTGCATTATTACAATTATCCTTGACCTCTGTCCCGCCTCCTCCCAGCTAAGCAATTCGTCCCGCCTCCGCCCCGCCTCCTCTCAGACCCGCGGATGTCTTCTCTCCATCCCGCCTCCTCCCAGCTAAGCAGTTCATCCCGCCTCCGCCCCGCCTCCTCTCAGACCCAGAGGATGTCTGCTCTCCGTCCTGCCTCCTCCCAGCTAAGCACTTCGTCCCGCCTCCGCCCGCCTCCTCTCCGTCCTGACTGTCTCAGCTAAGTAATCGGTCCCGCCTCCTCTGTCAGCAGTGACGTAATGGCGCCGGCGGGGCGCCATTTTTAAATCTCAAGTAAAATACTGCAGTGGCCCAGCAGTGGCGCGCGCCTCTCATCACGGCCAGGTAAGACCCCTCCACAGCCTCTAACCATCTCCCCCCTGTACCATGTCTGCAGCCTCTGACCATCTTCCCCCTGTACCATGTCCGCAGCCTCTAACTATCCCCCCCCCCCTTACCATGTCTGCAGCCTCTGACCATCTCCCCCTGTACCATGTCCACAGCCTCTAACCATCTCCCCCCTGTACCATGTCTGCAGCCTCTGACCATCTCCCCCCTGTACCATGTCTGCAGCCTCTGACCATCTCCCCCCTGTACCATGTCTGCAGCCTCTGACCATCTCCCCCCTGTACCATGTCTGCAGCCTCTGACCATCTCCCCCCTGTCCCATGTCTGCAGCCTCTGACCATCTCCCCCTGGACCATGTCTGCAGCCTCTGACCATCTCCACCTGTACCATGTCCGCTGCCTCTGACCATCTCCCCCTGTACCATGTCCGCAGCCTCAGACATCTCCCCCCTGTACCATGTCCACAGCCTCTGACCATCTCCCCCCTGTACCATGTCCGCAGCCTCAGACATCTCCCCCCTGTACCATGTCCGCAGCCTCAGACATCTCCCCCCTGTACCATGTCCGCAGCCTCAGACATCTCCCCCCTGTACCATGTCCGCAGCCTCAGACATCTCCCCCGTGTACCATGTCCGCAGCCTCAGACATCTCCCCCCTGTACCATGTCCGCAGCCTCTGACCATCTCCCCCCTGTACCATGTCCACAGCCTCAGACATCTCCCCCCTGTACCATGTCCGCAGCCTCAGACATCTCCCCCCTGTACCATGTCCGCAGCCTTAGACATCTCCCCCCTGTACCATGTCCGCAGCCTTAGACATCTCCCCCCTGTACCATGTGCGCAGCCTTAGACATCTCCCCCCTGTACCATGTCCACAGCTTCTAACCATCTCCCCCTGTACCATGTCCACAGCCTCTAACCATCTCCCCCCTGTACCATGTCCACAGCCTCTAACCATCTCCCCCTGTACCATGTCCACAGCCTCTAACCATCTCCCCCTGTACCATGTCCATAGCCTCTAACCATCTCCCCCTTGTACCATGTCCACAGCCTCTAACCATCTCCCCCTGTACCATGTCCACAGCCTCTAACCATCTCCCCCTGTACCATGTCCACAGCCTCTAACCATCTCCCCCTGTACCATGTCCACAGCCTCTAACCATCTCCCCCCTGTACCATGTCCACAGCCTCTAACCATCTCCCCCCTGTACCATGTCCACAGCCTCTAACCATCTCCCCCTGTACCATGTCCACAGCCTCTAACCATCTCCCACTGTACCATGTCCACAGCCTCTAACCATCTCTCCCTGTACCATGTCCACAGCCTCTAACCATCTCCCCCCTGTACCATGTCCACAGCCACTAACCATCTCCCATTGTACCATGTCCACAGCCTCTAACCATCTCCCCCCTGTACCATGTCCACAGCCTCTAACCATCTCCCCCCTGTACCATGTCCACAGCCTCTAACCATCTCCCCCTGTACCATGTCCACAGCCTCTAACCATCTCCCCCTGTACCATGTCCACAGCCTCTAACCATCTCCCCCCTGTACCATGTCCACAGCCTCTAACCATCTCCCCCCTGTACCATGTCCACAGCCTCTAACCATCTCCCTCTGTACCATGTCCACAGCCTCTAACCATCTCCCACTGTACCATGTCCACAGCCTCTAACCATCTCTCCCTGTACCATGTCCACAGCCTCTAACCATCTCCCCCCTGTACCATGTCCACAGCCACTAACCATCTCCCATTGTACCATGTCCACAGCCTCTAACCATCTCCCCCCTGTACCATGTCCACAGCCTCTAACCATCTCCCCCCTGTACCATGTCCACAGCCTTTAACCATCTCCCCCCTGTACCATGTCCACAGCCTCTAACCATCTCCCCCCTGTACCATGTCCACAGCCTCTAACCATCTCCCCCCCTGTACCATGTCCACAGCCTCTAACCATCTCCCCCCTGTACCATGTCCACAGCCTCTAACCATCTCCCCCTGTACCATGTCCACAGCCTCTAACCATCTCCCCCTGTACCATGTCCACAGTCTCTAACCATCTCCCCCTGTACCATGTCCACAGCCCCTTACCATCTCCCATTGTACCATGTCCACAGCCTCTAACCATCTCCCCCCTGTACCATGTCCACAGCCTCTAACCATCTCCCCCCTGTACCATGTCCACAGCCTCTAACCATCTCCCCCCTGTACCATGTCCACAGCCTCTAACCATCTCCCCCCTGTACCATGTCCACAGCCTCTAACCATCTCCCCCCTGTACCATGTCCACAGCCTCTAACCATCTCCCCCCTGTACCATGTCCACAGCCTCTAACCATCTCCCCCTGTACCATGTCCACAGCCTCTAACCATCTCCCCCTGTACCATGTCCACAGTCTCTAACCATCTCCCCCTGTACCATGTCCACAGCCCCTTACCATCTCCCATTGTACCATGTCCACAGCCTCTAACCATCTCCCCCCTGTACCATGTCCACAGCCTCTAACCATCTCCCCCCTGTACCATGTCCACAGCCTCTAACCATCTCCCCCCTGTACCATGTCCACAGCCTCTAACCATCTCCCCCCTGTACCATGTCCACAGCCTCTAACCATCTCCCCCCTGTACCATGTCCACAGCCTCTAACCATCTCCCCCCTGTACCATGTCCACAGCCTCTAACCATCTCCCCCTGTACCATGTCCACAGCCTCTAACCATCTCCCCCCTGTACCATGTCCACAGCCTCTAACCATCTCCCCCTGTACCATGTCCACAGCCTCTAACCATCTCCCCCTGTACCATGTCCACAGCCTCTAACCATCTCCCCCTGTACCATGTCCACAGCCTCTAACCATCTCCCCCCTGTACCATGTCCACAGCCTCTAACCATCTCCCCCTGTACCATGTCCACAGCCTCTAACCATCTCCCCCTGTACCATGTCCACAGTCTCTAACCATCTCCCCCTGTACCATGTCCACAGCCCCTTACCATCTCCCCCTGTACCATGTCCACAGCCTCTAACCATCTCTCCCTGTACCATGTCCACAGCCTCTAACCATCTCTCCCTGTACCATGTCCACAGCCTCTAACCATCTCCCCCCTGTACCATGTCCACAGCCTCTAACCATCTCCCCCTGTACCTTGTCCACAGCCTCTAACCATCTCTCCCTGTACCATGTCCACAGCCTCTAACCATCTCCCCCCTGTACCATGTCCACAGCCTTCAGGGGGAGGTCAGGGGGGTCCTTCATGTTTTGTGCACTGGGGCCCTGAAGGTTGTAGTTACGCCACTGGCTATGGGATATGATATTGTAATTTAAAGGTCATTTTAATTCTCCTAGTTATTAATGTCGCTATTTCCATTACATTTAGTGTTATATGCTATGATTTACGAAAAAAAACCAGAACAAAAAACATTATCAAAAGGGGTTGGGGTGACACCGTGAGTTACCGCACCGGGTGACACCAACCCTAGTGACGCCGCTGCTGACCATCACACTAATGTATCATGGGTTGTAAATATAGTCATTTTTAGCAGAGGTTCATTGAGACCTGAAAATTATTTCAAGGGTTCCTCTGTGTTGAAAAAGTTGAGAAAGCTGGTCTAGCCTGTATAGGTCTGTGCATCCCTTCCTCCTGGATATGCCTCCCCAGACCATTACTGACCCATCATCCAACCGGTCATCCTGGAGAAGTTGGACTGCCTGTTCAACCTCTATAGGGTCCAGGTACCTAATGCTACCAGTAGTGACACTGACCCTAGCCAAATTCAAAACTAGTGAAAAACAGTCAGAAAAGATGAGTAGGGAAAAATAAAATGTCAGTGGCCTTCACCTGTAAAACCAGTGCAGTTTTGGAGGTTGTCTCATTGTTGCCCATCTAATGCACCTGTTGGTGATTTCATTAACACCAAAGCAGCTGAAACTGATTAACAACCCCCTCTGCTACTTAACTGACCAGATCAATACCCCAGGAGTTTAATTGACTTGATGCTATGCTCTGAATAAAAAGTGTTCCTTTAAATTTTCTGAGCAATGTATATTTTTATCTATACTTACTTTAGGGTGCACACTCTAATGAAATAGGCTGTGGACACCCATGCGCTTATGAATATAAAAAAAAAAAAAATAAAAAAATAAAAAGACCTCTATTTATACCATACTAGAAATGAGAAGGCATGAATGAGTAAGGTAGTATGGTCTACAGTATTTTATTTGCCACAACACTGAACGCTGAAAGGTAGAGTGATGCTAAAGATGACAATAGCCTGGTCTGGTAGGTCAATCCACATTTGATGCATTTCCTGTTGGAAGCAGTTCTGATCACAGTGTCCATTTACCGAGCAGCAAGTCGCTGTTCTCCTGAAAGCTCAAATTAATACAAAGTGTTCTGCACTATTCTAAAAAGGAGGGAAAATCCGCATGAAACATAAAAAGGCTCAAAGCCTTGTAAAGTCAGCACCGCACAAAGAAACGTGAAATTATGACTCTTTAGAAGTGCTTGGCCATCCACATGACTGCGTCTTTCCAAAGAATCCATCGCACTTTACGCACCCTCCGCATTTTAGTTTTGCTAGTCACATCGTGTGACGCGGCCAAAGCTGAAGCCGGCAACTGCCACTTACTCGGCTGTGATAACGGAAAAAGTCAAGAGGTTTTCCAAAGAGGCGTAGTAGAGTAAAAAATGGAAGTAGAGCGAAAGCCAAAACTTTTTTTTTAGTTTTGGATAGAGCACAGGATGGTTAAAACTCTTGTCAAGATTTTTTTTTTTTTTTTCAGAGGCACAACAGGAGGTGAAAGAAAACATAGAAACACACTGTATAAGAGCGACAGCGGAAAAATACCACGCGTTCCCTCGAGTCTGCCCCTTTTTTATTTTTTCGTTAAGCTTTTTGTCTAAATATACAGTAAATCTATGTTTTTCCCCAAGCATGTTTAAATTCCCTTACTGTTGATTGACTCATTACCTCTGCTTAAAGTCTATTCCAACCACCAACTTCTCTTTTGGTAAAATAGTTTCTAAGGTTAGTTTTGAACTTTTCTCCCACTAGTTTGAGGTCATATGTTTATGTTTTAAATCATAGCTTCCTATTGAAAACCCTCCCATCCTGAACCTCATTTACCCCCTCCATGTATTTAAAGGTTTCAGTCATGTCCCCTTTTCCTTTTTCTTTCCTCCAGACTCCACATATTAGGTTCCTACAGTTTCTTCTGATAAGTTTTACCCCTCTGACCTTTCACCATTTTGTTGCCCTTCTCTGAACTCCTTCTGTTTTATCAATATCTTTTGTAAGTGAGGATTCCATAAATGGACACAGTATTCTTAAGGTCTAGGTAAAGATCTATATATGGCAGGTGTTGGCTGATCGCTGGCAGGGGACAGGTAGATCACGTCCCTTCTTTGCTGCCCCCCAAAACCTAGACAGGAGCAGGGACAGCATTTACAGCAACTGATTCCCTGTATTTTCCTCCAGCCACAGCTAATATCCGGCTTCCCCTCCTCTCCCTCCCACCATAATTTGGTTCCTGCAAAAGCAAAATGCAGGGGATTTGTTCCAGTAAATTACACCCCCGCTGCCCCTCCTGTCCAGGTTCCCCTTCCTTCTGCTGGCCAGGCTCCCTCTCACCACAGCGCTTATGACTTCCCTTTCTTTCCCTCCTGCCGGCTGCTGCGGGGGAATGTTTCAGGGTGAAGGGGCCAGCACATATGTCTACTGACAGACACCATCCACTGCCCTACTGACACCAACCTTTGCCCTACTGACACGTCCACTGCCCAACTTACACCAACCTCTGCCCTACTCACACGTCCACTGCTCTGCTAACACTGTCCACTGCCCTGCTAACACCTTCCACTGCTCTGCTGACACCGTCCACTTCTCTACTGAGATCATTCTCTGCCCTACTGACATTGTCCAGTGCCCTACTGACACCATCCTCTGCCCTAATGACACATCCACTTCTCTGTTCACACTGTCCACTGTCCTGCTGACACCATCCACTGCTCTACTGACACCATCCACTGCTCTACTGATACCATCCACTTCCCTACTGAGACCATCCTCTGCCCTACTGACACTGTCCACTGTCCTGCTGACACCATCCACTGCCTACTGACACCAACCTTTGCCCTACTGACACGTCCACTGCCCTACTTACACAAACCTCTGCCCTACTCACACGTCCACTGCTCTGCTAACACTGTCCACTGCCCTGCTAACACCATCCACTGCTCTGCTGACACTGTCCACTTCTCTACTGAGATCATTCTCTGCCCTACTGACATTGTCCAGTGCCCTACTGACACCATCCTCTGCCCTAATGACACATCCACTTCTCTGTTCACACTGTCCACTGTCCTGCTGACACCATCCACTGCTCTACTGACACCATCCACTGCTCTACTGACACCATCCACTTCCCTACTGAGACCATCCTCTGCCCTACTGACACTGTCCACTGTCCTGCTGACACCATCCACTGCCTACTGACACCAACCTTTGCACTACTGACATGTCCACTGCCCTACTTACACCAACCTCTGCCCTACTCACACGTCCACTGCTCTGCTAACACTGTCCACTGCCCTGCTAACACCATCCACTGCTCTGCTGACACCGTCCACTTCTCTACTGAGACCATCCTCTGCCCTACTGACACTGTCCACTGCCCTACTGACTCTGACCTCTGCTCTACTCACTGCCACTGTCCACTGTTAATGTAGGCTAAGTTTATATTGTTACAGTGTCATTTGTTTTATTATAATTTACAAAGTTTTCCTTACTATTTAGTTAGACCTTGCTAGTTCATTTCTTAAAAAAAAAAAAAGAAAACGCCAAACCCCAGTGATCTTTTATTTCTTTCATGTTGTTTAGGTAGACCTCCACCTCTCAAAAGTTGCCTACCCCTGATATAGAGAAGTCCGGATCAGCCTGTTGGAGATCCCTCTAGTGATAACTGAAGATCTACTGTATATAGAGGAGGAATCAGAACCTCCTAGAACATCCTCCTCCTGCTGGTGATCCCTTTAGTGATAACTAAAAATCTATATAGAGAAATCAGGACCTCTTTCTCCTGCTTGTGACCCCTCTAGTGATAACTAAAGTTGGTCATATATAGATTGAAATTTAGCTGGATCTACACTGATCAGTGTATTCTGATGGCAGGGAAGCTTCTCTGCTGTCAGAATACAATAGCTCAGCGAAATGCTTGCTCCATTCACCTAGTATGTGTGGATTTGGGAATTGGGTCTTTTTTTTCATTCAACCTGCTGGCTGAATGAAAAAACTGACCCATCTATGGACTGCCTAAAGATCTATATAAAAAATCAGGACCTTCTTTCACTTGTTGGTGAACCCTCTGGTGATATTTAAAGATCTATATCAAGGAACCAGGACCTCCTCTTCCTGCTGGTGATCCCTCTGGTGGTAACTAAAGGTCTATATAGAGGAATCGGGAATTCATTCTTCCAGGTGGTGATCCCTCTAGTGATAACTAAAGGTCTATACACTATAGAGGAATCATGACCTCCTGCTGGTGATCCCTCTAAGGATAACTAAGGTTCTATCTGGCAGAATTGGAACTTCTGTCATCCTGCTTGTGATCTCTCTAGATACAACTTAATGTCTATATAGAGAAATCAGATCTTATTCCTCCTGCTGGTGACCACACTAGTGAGAAATGAAAGTCTATATTGGAGAATCAGGACCTCCTTCCCCATGCTGGTCATTCTTCTAGTAATAACTAAAGAACTATATAGGCGATCAATTTAGTGATAACTAAAGAACTATATAGGGCAGGGATCTCCAAATTACGGTCCTCCAGCTGTTGCAGAGCTACACGTCCCAGTCCCATGAGGCATTATAAAACTGACATTCACATACATTACTAAGCATGATGGGAATTGTAGTTCCTGAACAACTGGAGGACCATAGTTTGGAAACCCCTGATACAGAGGAACAAGGACCTCCTTCCTCTTGCTGGTGATCCCTCTAGTGATAACTAAAGATCTATACAGAGGGATCAGATCCTCCTTCCTCCTGCTGGTGACCCCTCTAGTGATGCACCCAAGAATTCTACCTGCTTTCCCCACACTGCTGGCTTATTTTGCAATAATCTAAAAGAAGCACCTCCAAATCTTCTTCCTCTGTAGGTCAACATTGTATCAACTTCCCAACAGTTGTTGTCAGAACAGGTGTCCACACTTTATAGATCCCTCTTCTCCTCCCGAAAAATGTCAAAGAGGAAATTTACCATCACTTTGGAGAGATTTCCCCTTCACTTCCTGATGTGTCTCTGGGACAGGAATCTAAGTTAAAAAAACAAATTGCCCAGTAGACTCACATAACATCTGCACCAAGGGTTACGATACAGAAACAGGGGAATTTAGGTTGGCAGTTAGGAAACAATGTAAAAGGAAGGGTGAGCTGCGCTCAGATGGTCTTGCATTATATGCAATTGCTAATTTGTGGCCAAACAAAATCATCAGCTTGTCAGAGACTGAATTAAATCAAAACATCTAGCTATGTTTTAGGTTTATTCCTTCTATAATATTTGCCAGCCAACATCCTATTAGGAAATCAGCAATCCACCTTTTCTCCATAATCTTTTCTTTTCTGTGCTGTGAATTAAGTTCCTCTGTAAATGTAATCTTGGAAGAGACAAAACAATTCAATTCCCTTTTTTTTCTTATAATTGTTACTGGTTAAGTTTAAAAAGGTTAATTAAATGCACCAAATATCACTTTGTAAGAAGATTTTTTCCCCCCATTGTGTTGAAATCATTCCTGTCTGCGACTCTGCTGCCTTTTGTTGAAATTTCTGCTTTTGCTATTTTCTACCTCACCCTACTCCCCCCCCCCCCCCCCCTTTCATTGCCGCTGTCTTTTTCTCTCAATATCCCTTCACCCTATCTATATCTTTCTCTCTCTTTTCATCCCTCATATCCCCCTCTCTTTCTTCCCCTCCTCTCCCTTCACCTTTCTTACTCCTTTTTTTTCTCTTGCTATCTCCACTCCCCCCCCCCCCCCACTTTCTTCCTTTCTCTCTCTCACCCACTCCTCTACTATTTTTCTCTTCCTCTGCCCACATTTTCTTTCTTCTTTCTTCCATCCTCTCTGTCCTTCTCTCTTGCTCTGTCCTCCACTGCATCTCCTTCTCTATCCCCCCACCTCTCCCTCCCCTGCAGTACCTCTTGCTGTCACCCTCCCTTCCGTCTCTCTTTCCCCCTCCTCTATCCCTCCCTGTTATCTCACTCTCCTCCACTGTCTCTCCCTGTCCACCCCTCCTCTGTCTCCGTACGCTGTCTCTCTGTCCCCCACTATATTTTTTCCCCTCTGCCGTTGTGCTGTTTATCCTTCTCCCCCCCCCCCCCCCACTGTCTTTCTCTCTCTCCCTCCTCTATCTCCCCCTTGCTGTCTCACTCTTCTCTTGCTGTGCCTTTCTCCCCCTCCTCTCCCCCCCCCCCCGTCTCTCTTTAACCGTCCTCTATCCCTCTCTGCTGTCTCACTTTCCCACACTGTCTCTCTCTCTCTCTCCCCCTCCCGTATTTCCCTGACTCTCTCCTCTATCTCCTTCCCCTGTCTCTCCTGCTGCTTATCTTTCTCTCTCCCACTGTCTCTCTCTCTGCCCCCCCCCCCCCTCTATTCCCCACCACTGTCTCTCTGTCCCCCCGCTATATTTTTTCCTCTCTCCCCGCTGTGCTGTTTATCTTTCTCCCTCTCCCACTGTCTTATTCTCCACCACTGTCTCTCTCTCTCCCTCCTCTACCCCCCCTTGCTGTCTCACTCTACCCCGTCTCTCCTGCTGCTTATCTTTCTCTCTCCCACTTTCTCTCTCTCATCTCCTCTATATCCCTCTCATGTCTCTCTCTCTCTCCCCCCTCCCCTATCTCCCTGACTCTCTTCTCTATCTCCTCCCCCTGTCTCTTCTGCTGCTTATCTTTCTCTCTCCCACTGTCTCTCTTTCACCTCCTTTAAATCCCTCACTGCCACACTCACTCTCCCCCCCCGCCCTTATCTCCCTGCCTCTCTATCTCCTCCTCCTGTCTCTTCTCCTGCTTATCTTTCTCTTCCCCACTTTCTCTCTTACCTCCTCTATCTCCTTCACTGTCTCTCTCCCCCCATTCCCCTTGCTGTTTGACACCCCCCCCCACCCACTGTGTCTCTCTCCGCTTCCTCTGTCTCTCCCTGCTCTCTCACTTTCCCCAACTGTCTCTCTCCCTCCCTCTCCTCTATCTCCTGCGCTGTCTCTCTGTTCCCCACTGTATCGCTGTCTTTCTTCTGCTGATCTTTCTCTCTCCCTCTGTCTCAATTTCCTCCCTACTCTATCTACCCCGCTGCATCTCCCTCCTCTTCTATCTTCCACCTCCTTCCTTTTTCTGTCCGACTCATCTTCCTGTTAAGGATATAATCCTACTACCAATCTCATGTCATTCTCATTTGATTATTTGTGCACTGTCACTTTAAGAGCTTGCTTACTCCACAGCCTTTGCATGTGTGGGGTTCCTTATGCACGTTTACATGTGCTTGTGATGCATTTGCACTACATTTTTTTGCCATTTGGTTATTGCTAAGTGGCATTGACATGGGTTTATTGAATGTTCCTGTGTGAAAAAATTAAGCATGTCGTACTTTTTTTTTAAACACACGTGAAAGCATTACAATTATCTAAGCCGGGTGCACTGAAATACAGGGCCATCTTACCGAATGGACACGCTGGGCAGTTGCCCAGGGGCCCCACTTGCCCAGCAACCCAGCCCCAGCCAAGCATTAGTCCCGATTCCTGTGTGCATTCTGCCGCTGAACTTAACAGGTGGCAAGTGCCTGTCGGCCCTGCACTGCTTTCAGGCCACTTGGGCTGTGGAGGGGGAGCCCACAACTGCAGGAATGCCTGTCCACCTCCACGGGAACAGGCACACACAGGACAGACGATTCTGACGTCTATGTGTGTGTTTACCGGACCCAGCCACAAAACTTAGAAGCTGTCATTAGCCTGGCACTGCTGTACCAATAAATATCGCCTTATCGGTAATTTGCATTTTTATTCTCGTGGGTGATTGTGTAGGCGGGGCCCCAGTGCACTGCATTGCCCGGGGCCCTTTAATGCTCTTAAGATGGCACTGCTGAAATAAACAAATTTTTCTTGCATATGTTTTCATGCAAAAGTGTGTTCAACTGCACCGGGTGTAAGTAAGCTTACTTTTTTTTTGCTTTTACTTTTTTCTTTTACTTTTTTTTTTTAAGATAAAAAAAATGAGGCAGTTCTTTGGCACAAGACCAAGTCCAGGCTAGGTGAAATGAGCTTCTGCACATTTAAATCCAAAAACCCATATTTATTTCACCCTGCTAGATTGACTCTATTGCATTTTACCTAAATGGTGAAATTTTACCCAAATCTTCAAAATTTTGCTGATATTTGAGAGAAATTACCGTATTTTTACATGTATAAGAGGCCCCATGTGTAAGACGCCCCCCGCTTTCCTAACCCAAAATTAAGAAATCAATATTTTAAACATATAACAGAACACATTTTTATTACTGCAGGTAACATTTACATACCAGTACTATGATATTATGCAGCATATCACTTTATTCAGCCTCTGTGGCATCACTGCTCTTTTCTTCTTTTCAATTTCTTTAACTTCTATTGCATCACTGCTGTCTCCTGAGTCACTGTCTATATATATGTGAGATCATCCTCAGTTCCGTCCATGGCATTGCTGATCATACACTCAGTGGGAGAAGGTCCAAACTGTCTCTTTGCAGCTCTATTTCCATGCTCTTTTGCATAGCCGATTACATTCAGCTTGAATTTTGCAGAGTAAGACAATCGCTTACCAGCAGGGCTTTTTTTCAGCAGGAACGTGGGGGAACGCAGTTCCGGCACCTCCAGAACCTCCAGCACTGAATGTATGTTATAGCAAGGGGTGTGGGGTTTGTTGGAGGGTCTCTTGATTCTGGCTGCTTGGGGATCTATTGTCACTGGTAAGGATCTGTTATTGTGCGACGGTCTATTGTTGCTGCTGGTGGATCTATTGTTGCTGGGGGGGGGGTGTTTATGTTGTTGAGGTAGAGGTCTATTGTTGGCTTATCTAATGATACTGGTTGCTGGGAGAGCCATAGTTGCTACTGGAGAGGGTCGAATGTTGCTGGGGTGGATCTTTTGTTGCTGGGTGAGGTATTTTGTTGTGTGTGGGAAGTGGGTAGGGGGTGGAACCAAGGAACAGTGCTCAGAGGTCGGTAGTGGGTGGAGACAAGGGGTGACTCAAAAGGGGGGAGTTCCTGCACCTATTCTCCGAGAAAAAAAGCCCTGCTTACCAGTATTTATTTTTTTATTTTTCCTGTTGCTTCTACGCACTCTCCAGGGATGGCATCTGCGCACTCGCCACTTCTACCTCCAATTACGGCATCAACTGACATCAGTAACCAGGCTTGTGATTGGAGGAAGCCTGTTTGACTAGGTATGGGCAGCTACGCACCTGCCCAGCTCTCTCCTCGGCTGACTGTCCGTGTATAAGACGCCCCTCGATTTTCTGTCTAACGATTTTAGAAAAAAGTAGCATCTTATACATTAAAAAAAATACGGTACCTCTCCAATTCATTCTTCCCCCACAATCACAGATAGGACCAACATGGTCTCACTGAGCACTGATATCTCTGTACACTTTGGACTTTTCTTCTCTCTGCGTTGATGATCTGAACTTACTTTCCTTCTGTTGTTCTGTGCGGTTAATGATGTCAGTATAATTAGTTTGCAAAGATAATAGAAAAAGCAATAATTACCACGTGAATTAGCATAAAACAGGAGAAAATAGAAAGACATTTTTACTGAACTTTACTGAAGTTTCCCTTGAGGCGTTTTTGCTATGTGACATCCCCCGAGAGATAGGAAAACCTTTCCAGAATGAAAATTAAATGATAAAAAAGAAGGGGGGGATTCATAGAGAGTCTGTAAAGGTCTTTAAATATATTTTTTAGACTATATTCATATATTTATTTCCACCATATTCTAGTAAAGTGGCTCTGAATGTCAACTCCACCCAAAATTGAAGTTGATCGTACAATATCTTTTAGATCTACGAACATCTACTGTGGTGTGAAGGTCTGACTGGCTAGGTGCAATTTTGATGGATTGTTTAGTTAGGCCCTTAAAAGAGAGCTTAAAAATGCCACTTTGGGTTAGGTCAACCTCTGTCTTGTTATGACACTCCAATGCAGAGCAAAGGGATGATTCTTTCACTCTGATACAGTTTTTTAAACTGTAAAATTGATGGGTTATGTTCCGCTTTATGATTTACTGTAGCTCAGGGGCTCTAGGCTTCAACAAAATGGCAGCCTCCAGAAAGAAGAAACAGGAGCAATTCTGGAGGCAACTTACAGCACACACTCATTTTGGTAGCATAAATATTAATGTGGTATCAATGTTCCCTGCTAAAGAACATTATTTTTTATCAAGTTGTTATGGGTAAAGTTCCACTTTAAACGGTTGCCGACCGCCGCACGACTATATACTGCGGCGGTCAGCCCCGGCCAGGCAGAGTGACGTAGGGGTACGTCACTCGCCTGTCACTGACTTGTGAGCCAATTGCGGGCGGGCGCGCGCCCGCAGAGGCGTGCGCCAGCCCCGGCTCGTTCACTGACAAGTCAGTGCGTGTGACCGGTGGACCCGATCGTCCGCCGGTCACTCACGATCGCTCCGGTGAAGGGAGAAAGTCAGATGGCTAATGTAAACAAGCCGCCTGTCATTCTCCCTGGTGTAAAAATGAAGATCAGACGGTTCTACCATGTAGGACCATTGATCTCTGTTTTTACACCAATAGCCATGTCCCTTTACAGTTAGAATCACGCCCCTAGGACACACTTAACCCCTCCCTCTCCAATACAGTTAACCCCTTCCCTGCCAGTGTCATTTTTGCAGTAACAGTGCATATGTATAGCACTGATTACTGCAGTAATGTCACTGGTAACCTCAAAAGTGTCAAAAATGTCAGTCAAGGGTCCGATCTGTCCGCCGCAATGTCGCAGTACCGCAAAAAAAATCGCAGATCGCCGCCATTACGCGTTAAAAATAAAAACACCAAAAATGACAAAAATCTTTCCCTTTGTTAGTAAACTCGATAACTTTTGCGCAAACCAATCAAAATACGCTTTTTACGATTTTTTTTACCAAACATATGTAGCATAAAACAAATTGGCCGAAAATGTTAAAAAATGTAGATTTTTACATTTTTTTGGGGGGGGAATTTCATATAAAAAAATGTGAAAAATATTGTTATTTTTGCAAAATTGATGCTCTTTTTTTGTTTATAGCGCAAAAAGTAAAAATCGCACAGGTGATCAAATACCACCAAAAGAAAGCTCTATTTGTGAGAAAAAAAGGACGTCAAATTCGTTTAGGTACAGCGTTGCACGACCGTGCAATTGTCCGTTAAAGTCACGCAGTAAAAAAATCGCGAAATACCCCCTGGTCTTTAAGCAGCCAAATCCTCCGGGGCTTAAGTGGTTAATGCATAGAATGCATTAAAGCGGAGTTCCGGCCACAAAATCGACCTAAGATCGGCCATCTGCTTGCTTTTCGGCACCTGAAAAGGAAATGGATAGTTACGATTTTTTATTTTTTTTTTACTTACCTTGTTATTGTAGAAAAATATACTCACCTTTCTTCCACTTCCTCCCTTGGCGGCCGCGGCCCGCGCCGTCACTTCCGGTTTGCAATGATTCCTGATAGCTGAACGTCATCGCTCCCAGGAATCAATGCGCCGGCACCGGCCCCACTCGTCACTTCCGGTGCGGCGCCGCATTCCCTGCTAAACAGCTGTGGAGGAATGCCGCGCCGCACCGGAAGTGACGAGTGGGGCCGGTGCCGGCACATTCTGGGAGAAGAGGACACGGAAGAGGACGCAGAAGAGGATCGCGCTGGCTTCAGCTGCCCACATCCGAGATGGCAACGCTGGAGAAGAAATTTTAAAGGTGAGTATTTCTTCTTGCAGGTAAGTGTGACCCGTGACAGTACAGAGGCTATCCATTGTGGAATGTACTAGCCCTGACTGTCCCGGGGGTATTTTTATTGAAAAATGTTTTTCATGGCCGGAACTCCGCTTTAAGGTAAAAAACCTTAGGCTTTAATCAAACAAGCTGAAGTTAGAAGCTGATTGGTTAATATGCGCAACTGCACCAGATTCTGTGCGCATCAGTTTTACTAAATCTCTCCCATTGTTTTTCATAGAGAATTCTTTAAGAATTGAAATGTAACAAATTAAAAAAATAAATAAATAAAAAGGAATTTAGTGCAGACAACTTCATCTTGATCTCAAGTGCCGTGCCTAGCTGGCGGTGCTGGGGACATCGCTCAAGCCACTATTGGAGTCCAATGAGCTGTACTAGACCGTCACAGACGAATGTCCTTGTCTTATCAATCACTGCTCTTCCCAGTCTCACCGTGAAATATGACGACGTAGGTCTGGCGACAATAAAGCAAAAACATTTTGACAAGCCAGCAGATTGCGCCTCTGCTGTCAAGGCTGCAGCCTGTCAGGAGGGGAGTCCGACTCTTCCTCTTATGTTCTTCGCTAACGGTAATAGAATTTAATGGCTTGGCAAAACCGATGAGTGACAACTGAGAGAGAAGACTGGTGGGACGACAGACTAGGGAGTGATCAGGTAACGGTAATACAGGGCCAGTGTCCTTGTATGTGTCGGGACTGAGCCTTACAGGGTCAGTGTGACCACCTCGGGACTGTCGATTTTTGTATTTGGAGAGATCACATTTGTATACTCGTGGATAGGAATTGTAACACAAGAAAGAAAGAGACGGACATTAAAGCTGAACTACAGAAAGATATAAAAGACACAAATAAAGCTCTATATTCAATAATACATCATTAGGAGCCCATTCACACCAGATGCATTGTCACATTTTTTTTCAGTAAATGCCAATGCAAGGATCAATAAAAAATAGAGTGTGCAAATGGGATCAGTTCACATTGGAGCATTGCGCTGGTTTGCAGTGGAAAAAAATTGAGCAAGCTTTACTTTTTGCAGCGCTACTATCACTTGTCAGCACAACGCACCTAAATGCACAGGAAAAACAGCAGGCCTGCACAGGTTTGGCTCCTGTGCCACGCTGGAAACCCTTTGCATGTTTCAGAAAGTGAGAAGAAATTTGGGTGTTAAAATTACCGATCGACCGATATCGGATTTTCTTTGCCGATACCGATATTTTGGCCATTGAATATCGGTATCGGCCAATTTGGCCGATATTTTTGTACATTTAAAAAAATAATATTTTTTTATTTTTACACTTGACAGATATTGTTGTGGAGGGATCTTTTTTTTACATGGAAACACGATCAGAGCGGAATGCGGCTTTGATCGGGTCTTTTCTTCGGCAGCCGTGCAGGTAGGATGCCCGGGTCTCCCGGTAGGACGGGAGACTCGGGCGAGCCGCAGAAGGCGGCGAGAGGGGGGGACGTCCCCACCCGCTCCTTGTAATGACAGCCGAGCGGCTTCTCAGCCACATCGGTTGTCATTACAAGACAGCCGACCGTCGGCTATGGAAGCCGTTACCGGGGTGATGCCTCTAGCTGCAGGTACAAGCACTTTCCGAAATATCAGCAATATCAGTAACCTCCGGGGCCGATTTCCGATATATCGGGGAAAGTGCAGATCGGCCCTCGTTATATCGGCTTTGCTGATAATCGGTCAATCCCTAGTTAAAATGCAAATCAGTATGCCAACATACCTGCGCTAATTGCGCGCCCCCCCCCCCCCTCATCTGCTACCGCTCTTAGCTGGGGGCAGCAGCTGGGGGTGTTCATAAGCCTCTGCCAGGATTCTTTGCTTCGCTGACAAAATGTTACCCCCTGCCGGTTCTTAACCCTGACGCTCAATGTAACTCATTCAAATGGATGGCGTTGCTCTGCAAGTGCCCCGGGTATCAAGGAGGTAAAGTGATTGTTAAGGAAAAATGTTAATTTAAAGTGATTGTAAAGTCTTGTGTTTTTTTTTTTTTTAAATAAAAAACATTATACTTACCTACTTACCTGGATCCCCCTCTTTCAGGGTCCCTCTTCGCTGCTCCTCCCTCCTGTTGAGTGCCCCCACAGCAAGCAGCTTTCTATGGGGGCACCCAAGCCAAGCTGCAGACACAGAGCTGCTGTTCAGCCCCGCCCCCTCTATCTCCTAATTGGCTAACTGACTTTGATTGACAGTAGCGGGAGCCAATGGCTCAGCCAATCAGGAGGCAGAGTCCCGGACGGCCGAGGGATTCGCAGACATCAATGGATAGAGAGGGGACTCGGATAAGTATTAGGGGGTGCTGGGGTGGTTGCTACACATAGAAGGCTTTTATCTTAATGCATAGAATACATTAAGACAAAAAAAGCTCCTGCCTTGACAACTCCTTTAATAAAATAACATACATATTATTCTTACCTGCTCTGTGCAGTGGTTTTGCACATTGCTGCCCTGATGCTTTTCTTCTTCTCGGGTCCCCGCCGGCACTCTGTGCCTCTCCCCCTTGCCAAGTGCCCCCTTAGCAAGCTGCTGCTTGCTGTGGGGGCACTCTTGCGTGCTCGCTCCCAAGCCAGCTCTCTGCATCCACATGACACAGAGAGCGTGGTTCAGCCCCGCCCCCCCCTCACTGGCTGTGATGGACAGCAGCGGGAGCCAATGGCTCCTGCTGCTGCATCTCAGCCAATCAAGAGGGAGAGATCCAGGAGAGCCTTGGGTCTTGTGCAAATCGCTGGATCAAGATCAGGCTTAGGTAAGTATTAGGGGGGGGGGGCCGAGGGAGGAGCTGCACACTGAAGGGTTGTTTTTAAACCTTCAGTCTTTACAACCAATTTAAAGCAGGTATTGAGGCGGTGATACAATACCTTCTTATTGACTGTTGAAGTGGTAGTAAAAAAAAAACCTTCCTTTGCAAGGTAAAGGCATAATGTGCTAGTATGCATTGCATAACAGCATATTATGAAAGATTTACCTTGGAACAAAGCCCTCCAGTGGCGCGTTGTCACCACTGACTGGGCTTCCATCTTCACCCGGTCTTCCTTCCAAGCTCACAAGCTGCAGCCACTTGAATGGCTGAGCTGCAATGATGTCAATCCCGCGTGCATTGGCCGCAGCACAGAGCTCTAAAGGAACGGCACGGATATGCCGTTTCTTCAGAGCGCATGCGTCGCTAATGTTACCGGCTGCTGCTCATTAGAATATCTCCTAAATAATGCACGTTTAGGAGATATTCATTTCACCTACAGGTAAGCTTTATTATAAGCTTGCCTGTAGGTAAAAATAGAGCGTTTACTTCAAATGCTCTCGGGAGAGCGATCTGAGTTCCAAGTATGTGTGAATGGGTCCTAAAGCCTCTTTTAGACTAACAGTTGAAGGGCAGCAAAAGTGCTCGATTGAGTTGCATTTTTGCTTGCCCCCAACTGCCCCCCTTAGCTGCAATAGGCAGCCAAAGGGGGTGTTTACATGCCACGGCTGCAATGGGTTGCACCCGTGGCAAAATTTACCCAACTTGTAGCAATCACGTGTGGCAAGCCCACCAAACGCTACAGATTCAAGTCAATGGGGAAGCACTGCAAATGCCCCTCAACCGCATGCATGCAATTTTTAGCAAAAATTAGGATAAAACAGGCGGTGAGGAGGTTTTGCTTAGCTTTCTGACTGCCTGTCAGTAGCCTTTGGAGCACAGATTGGGCTTCAGAGGCAAGTGAAATTTAGGCATATGTCTAAGCCCTCGTTCACATTGATTTCACAGGTCAAATTGCATGACAAGTCGCAATGACCATGTTCAAATCTATGTAATGTCAGCTTTGCAGTGCTGCATCAACTTGAAAAAGTAGTTCCTGCACTACTTTTGCCAATTTCCGGTGCGACTTTTATAGACATCTGTGCATGAAGTTGCATAGATGTCTTCAAAGTCACACCGTGGCCATCTTGAGTAAGGGAAGATGATTTTTGTAGCATTTACATCCTTGATTCCATCTCCCCTTAGCTCAGAAATGCAGACAAGAGGCTGTGCTTAGCTGAGAAAACCCCTCCTCCCCTCCTGAAGACTCCTGGGATGTATGACATCATTTGCCTAGGCCTGGAAACCAGGAAGTGAATAAATGTAAAAAAAAAGTTTAAAATAAGTAAATAAGAGATATATTCCTCTATTTACTAGCACAAGCGTTAAAAAAGTCAATGTTGATTGAAAAAGTGAAGTTCCACTTTAAATGAGTAAAACATGGAAATGTGCATGTAATGCAGTTTTTTAATTTTGCCTTGACATACACTTTAGGCAAACTGTATATGTTGCGGTATCATTGCAAACACACCGAAAGATACAGTAGATGTAGTATTTGTATAGCACCCTAGGTAGATGCTAGAGAGAGAGAGAGAGAGAGAGAGAGAGAAAAAGAGAGAGAGAGAGTATAGTTTTGGATCCTGTCTGCTGACCAGAAGGATTGCAGATACATCTTTATTGTTCTCTGCCTACCAGAGAGCAGGATCTTCTAGTGAGGTCTGCTCAATGTGCTCAGGTGCAACTCCGTTTATCTGCAGTGTTTCACACTGGTCCAATAGGGAGGTATATTGGACAGTGGGAGGAAACCCGACAAATGTGTGTACAGGCATTTAGTACAGCCCTGGTGATTGGTAGAGGAAAGTGCCTTGGTGCTTGGTGGGATACTGTATAAATACCAGGAGCACATGTGCTCAGGGTCTTTCAGTTGGAGAGCGGGGTCCCGGAGGGAGGGGGTGGCTGCCTCCTCCTCTGTAGAATTTGCCATGCAGCCTCAGGTGGTCAACCTGAGGGCCTAAAGAGCTAGAGAGGAACTGAACCCGGAGATCCTGTAAAGCTGACTGGAAGGGAGACACTGGAAGGATCTGATTCTGCATACAGTGAGTACAGATCTGTGTCAAGGGACCTGACCTGAGGGGGACCATCCCTGCATCTAGAACAGTCAGTGGACTGGTGTCAGTAAAGGGGATGCTAGTGAGTGTCCTGAAGAGAATGTCGATCACCAAGTCTAATGCTGGAGAAAGAGCAAGAAGACTTAACTGTTTCCATACATGTGGCAGTATGGTTAAAGCAGTGTGACAGCTTCCACAAGCAACCTGGTGAGGCCAAGTGAGAGTTGTCCTTATTAACTGTATATAGTTTCAGTTGGAGTATCCCACTATTCCCTTCTTCCATCCAAGTTCCACAATAATTACTAAAAACCAACACCCTTGGACTGTTTACTGAGCAACAAGCAATTGGGAGTAAGGATGGATGTGTGAACTGTACCCTAAGGATACTTTTCCACTGCAAGTACCGGCTAGTACCGGCTCGGCTCTACTCGGCCCTGCTTGGCCCGGTTTGCTTTTCCACTGCTGGTACCGCATGGTATAGGGTCGGAACGGTTCGGTACGGTACGGTATAGGTTTGCTTTTCCACTAAAGTAGTACTAAGTTAAGTGGGTGGGATAACAACGGGGTGGGCGGGATTCTCTGACCAATCAGTGGCTAGTAGTGACTGCATGCAAAGGATTGTGGGATATGGTACCAGTTTGGTACCTGTTGGAACCACAATCGAGTAGGTACTGTTTTTTCAGAGCCGTACCGTACCGTTCGGTTCCATGCAGTGGAAAAGCAAACCTATACCGTAGCGAACCGTTCCGACCCTATACCATGCGGTACCGCAGTGGAAAAGCACAAAAGCGTGCCGAGCCGGTACGGTTCTATGCAGTGGAAAAGCGCCGACTGACTGCAGGTAATCAGAGGAGGCCCAACAAGTCATTATACAGCAAGCCCTACAGAGACAATGCTATATTTGCATACATTTGAATGCTGGCCTGTTCATTCTTGGCATGCAGTGTTTGCAGGACTACAAACCCCAGAATGCACCCGGGCCAGGAAAGCAGATGAGAAAGTCAGGAAACTCCTTCTGTGTGCCAGTTCTGCCCTCAGACTCTGCCAGGCTGGGCAGGGAGCCAGCGCGTGGCTGCCAGCACATGCAGACATAACGTACACACTGAGATCTCTGGGGTGCCATCAGTGGGGTGCAGCTGCTGTCTAAGCCTGAGCTACTGTCACATCCCGTGAGGGTCCCTACCCCATCTCAGTCGCACTTGCCTTTGATTTTCAGTGTTTGGCACAATGCAGCAGATGGAGCCGAGTCAGACGCCATTTGGTCCATTCATTAATATCGGCGCTCGTATTCGTGATTCCCCAGCTCACCTGTTCTAACGAGCTCCTCTATGACCTTTCTGCTGATAGCAGGGCTGTGCAGTGCCGTGTGCGCTTCTACATTCGGCTAAACATGTTGGGGGATTAAATACCCAGCCCTTCATCCTTGTCAAAAACCACCAGGGGGTCATTTACCACCCAGAGACAAAAATAAGGACCTGCGTACAACACACCAAACCGTAACAATAATCAATGCGCAAAATTTACATCACATAGATCCCAACTGTTCATTGTTTTAGGGGAAAACTGTAACATTCTCATTTTTTACTAGCTATGAACGGAATGACACTATATTGGGACCCAATCTCCTTGTAAAATTTATATATATATATATATATATAAATATATAATTGTGTATTATAATGTTTCAATTTATCATTTTAAAGGTTTTCAATATTTTTGACTCAGCAGCTTTCATTAAAATTATACCTGGTGATCCTGCCATGGAGGTGCTTGTTCAGGCACTTCCTGTTATGAAGTGACAACTCTTTTTCTCTGTCCCCCTATTTTGCCTCTGCATTGTCACCTTGTCAGATGAAGACTTCAAGTGACCGGTTAAACACACATTACGTGGGAATGGTCGACAGTTGTCACCATCAGAAAGACAACCTTGAAAAAGACCATGCAGCCATTGCTGGAGTACATTTGGCTGGGTAGTGGCTGCAAAGAGATTGCAGTTTTTCAAAGGTGATTTACGATACATATGGCCTATGGCAAATTACATGTCGTTAAGTTAGGGTTTAGTTAACCACTTGCCGACCGCCACACGATTATATACCGCGGCAGTCAGCCCCCTACAAGCAAAGTGACGTATGGGTACGTCGCTCGCCCATGAGCCTGTAGGGGGCGAGCGCGCACCACCGGCTGCCCACTCCTGCCCCCGCTCGTTCCCTGCCTAGCCCGCGCGTGTGACCGCCGGCTCCGATGTCCGCCGGCCACTCGCGATCTCCCTCAGGAGAGGGAGAAATACAGACGGCTGATGTAAATACAGCCGTCTGTTATTCTCCCTTAGATCATCACAGAGGCTATGCGATCCTGCTATGTAGGATCGTATGTCTCTGTGATAATCTAACTAGCCACGCCCCCTGACAGTTAGAATCACGCCCCTAGGGACACATTCAACGCCTTGATCAGCTATTAAAGTTAACCCCTTCCCTGCCATTGTCATTTTTACAGTAACAGTGCATATTTATAGCACTGATTACTGTAGTAATGTCACTGGTACCCCCAAAAGTGTCAAAAATGTCAGTTAGGGGACCGATCTGTCCGCTGCAATGTTGCAGTCCCGCAAAAAAAATCGCAGATCGCCGCCAAAAAAAAAAAAACGATAAAAATGACAAAAATCTTTCCCCTAGTAAACAAAATAACTTTTGCACAAACCAATCAAAATACGCTTATTGCAATTTTTTTTTACCAAAAATATGTAGCAGAAAAAAATTGGCCTAAAATGTTAAAAAATTTTGATTTTTAAATTTTTTTTTTTGAGAATTTCATATAAAAAAAATGTGAAAAATATTTTTTCAAAATTGTCGCTTTTTTTTGTTTATAAAAATAAAAATCGCACAGGTGATCAAATACCACCAAAAGAAAGCTCAATTTGTGGGAAGAAAGGACGTCAATTTCATTTGGGTACAGCGTCGCACGACCGCGCAATTGTCCGTTAAAGTCACGCAGTGCCGAATCGCAAAATAGGGCCTGGTCATTGAGCAGCCAAATCCTCCGGGGCTTAAGTGGTTAAAGACAACCCGTCTTACCATTATATGGTAATGTGTGGAAGACTTTAGTAGGGATTTACTAAAACCCGGTACACACTTACAGTTCTAAAAGAAAACCTGACAGCTCTGGTCAGAGCTGCTGTACTAACGATCCAACGTTACTACAGTGATCTCCCCCGCTGAGCTGTTGTGTTCTGACAGAGGAACCCCCCCCAGAACACTCTGGCCAACGTTCTCAGCCATTGGCTGAGAGCGTTGACCGGCTCCCGACATTCGGCCCATGTTTACGGGGCTTAACACTGGGGAGACAAAAATCTTTTGCAGATTTGCATAGAAACCAATCAGCTTCCAGGTTTTATTGTCAAAACTTAATTGAACAAGCTGAAGTTTGAAGCTGATTGGCTCCCATGCACAGCTGCACCAGATTCCGAGTGCTCCAGTTTTAGTAAATCTCACCCCTTTGTATAGTACGGTATAAAAATTTGTTTCTGTATATACAGTAATTTGTAATAGTAGCTGTGCATGGGGGCAGACAGATTTTCTTCATACATATAGAGGCTTTTCCTTTTAATTGGTAGGGCTGCACAGCCCTTTTGAAATTGGAGTGGGGCTGGCCATACATTATACATATTTCTTGTACAATTTTTCTTTAGATTTACCAAACCATAAAATATGAGGTCAAACCTAAACACTTTCAATTAGTATGCAATCAGGCAGGCCCTTGCACTACATAGTTGAAAGTAAAGCCCCGTACACACGTACCGATTGTCGGCCGTAAATATTCGGCCGCCGAACGATCGGCCGATTGTCGGCTTGTTAGTATGATGCTTCCGACAACCGACAGCGCATTTTCGGCTGAACAGAATCGGGTGTGCAGGCATTAAAATTGGCCAACACCAGAACGGCCGATTGTTCGCCAGTCAGTACAGAATTCGGCCGACAGACAGCAGATTTGCAAGACTGGGCATGCTCAGAAAAGAAAAAAGACAAGGAAAGTTAACCATCACATGACATCACTTCTGCAGTCGGCTGTTGTTGGCCGACAAAATTCGTGTGCAGTCTTTTGTAGTTTTCAACAGCCCTGGACAAAAGACGGCCGATCGTTCGGCCGACGATCAGTACGTGTGTACGGGGCTTTAATCTAAAGGAAATTGAATAAGAAAATTTGTATAATGTACGGCCAGCTTTATGTGTCCAAATAACACCAAACCTCTCCCCTTCAGGAACCCATGGATAGCAAATGGTACCACAGCATATAAATACATTATTTGCTAAAATTAATGTTCTAGCAGTTGCATATTTAAAAAAATGATTTCTACCCAAAGTAGGAAGTGTTGCCAATACTCTAAAAGTATTATGGTAAAGGGGATGGTTGCCGTTAGTCATTGACAAAAGGGTTTAAAGAATATCAGCAATTGTGTGAATAATAGGTGCTGCATCTTCAGCTAAAACAGTTACAAATTGACTGACTACTTATATGTTGGTTCTTATCTGGACCATTTTTTATTTTAAAACACCAATCAGCATAGTTGCCAACATTTGAAAAGAATTTCCAGGGACACTTTGCAGCACAGCTATCAATTACTTACCACACCCACTTCCCAGAGCTCCGCCCACTCCGCATAATTAATCTCCGCCTACTTATCATCAGATTATAGGGTCTACTCAAAAAAGAGAGAATTACAGAAAATTGAAAAGGGAATTTCAAACTTAAGGCCAAAGTAGCAGAGTTGGAATAATTCTCCCATTCAGCTGCACTACTTCTGCCTTATGTTTAAAATTCTCATCACAATTCCCTGCTATCTGGTATAATTAGGTTTTAATGGCGCCATGCGGCACCATTACGTAACTGCGCATGCGCCTGCCCGGCCGAGCTTGTACGAGCTTTGCCGAGCCCGGCAGGCATTGGAACGGCGCATGCGCATTCAATGAATACATTATAAATAAATATGCTTTTTTATTATAGAATATTATAAATTGGAACTATGGTCTAAAGACCCCTGAGGAAGACTTATTTGAAACGCGTAGGGTCTCCAGAACCAGACTCTCAGGTTCCTCCATGTTATCGTCACATTTCCAGTGGAATCACATTAAGTCGCAAACTTTTTTAAGGTTTTTTCAAAAATTGTAATTTCTCTGTACTTTTTTGTACTCACTTGTTTGAACTTGATGTATTTATGTGATAAATAACATTTTGAAATTTTGAATACATGAGTTGGTATCCGATATAGTCCCATTAGGGGGTCTCTTTTTTGCTTGTCTACTTTTAATGCGCAGTTAGGATGTCGGCCCGCAACCATTTTTTTAAGGGCACCCGCTGCCCGTAGCGGGCATTTACGGACAGCCTGATTAACAGGCGCTTGCCGGGACAATATAAATTACCTGGGATAGGCTCCTATTTGCTGGGACTGTCCCTGCAAAAACGGGACAGTTGGCAAGTATGAATCAGGGCGGTATATCTGGGTAATTACATACCTAAAGGCTAATTTCACCTTTGGGACCATGTTTCATGTTACATTCATATTCAGGGTGCAACATTAAACATGGTAACATTGCACAGCCCAAGCCCCCACCCCACCCCCTAAAAATCCTCTCCCCCCATTTACCTGAATTCTGAGGTACTCCTCCCCACATTCTTCTGTTTCATTTAGAATTCGGCCCAGCTGCGTCATCCATTCACAGCAGAGCTCTCAATGGAACACAAACAAATGCGGTGACATCACCACATTTGTAGCCCATTGATTAAAGTGATTGTAAAGTCTCATTTGTTTTATATTAAAATAAAACATTTTTTATACTTATCTCCTCTGTGCAGTTGGTTTTGCACAGAGTTGCCCTGATCCTCCTCTTCTCGGGTCCCTCTTCAGCTTTCCTGACCCCTCCCTCCTGCAAAATGCCCCCACAGCAAGAAGGTTACTATGGGGGGCATCTGAGTCGAGCTGCAGCTCTGTGTGTCCATTCAGACTAGTGATCAACCAATATTGTTTTTTTAAGTGGCAATACCGATATTTTGGTCATCGGATATCGGTATTGGCCGATATTTTCGGACATTTAAAAAAATTGTTATTTTATTTTTTTCACAGGTACTCTTGTGGAGGGATCTGGGGGGTCTAAAAGACCCCAAACCCCTCCTCTGCACTTAAAAACATTCAAAACGCCAAGTTTGGCTGTTTTGAATGCTGTCATTTTTTTTTTAATTTGCCGCAGAGTAACCAGAAGTGATGTCATTACATCACTTCCGGGTTTTTACAGAGCTGAATGTGGCTTTGATCGGGTCTTCTCTTCGGCGGCCGTGCAGGTAGGATGCCTAGGTCTCCTGGTGGGACGGGAGACCAGGGCGAGCTGCGGAAGGCGGCGGGAGGGGGGGGGGTCAGGGAAAGTGCATATCTGCCCCCGATTATATATCGGCATTGCCAGTAATGGGTCGATCCCTAATTCAGACACAGAGCTGCCGTTCTGCCCTGCCCCATCTCTCTCCTGATTGGCTAACTGAGTTTGATTGACAGCAGCGGGAGCCAATGGCACCACTTCTGCCAGATGGCTGTGGCACTCGTGGACATCGCTGGATAGAGAGGGGCCTCAGATAAGTATTAGGGGGGCTGCTAAACACAGAAGGCTTTTTATCTTAATGCATAGAATCTAATTCCTCCAGCGCCATAACTGGCGGTTCTTCAGAAACCTGTACATTGCACCTGCCATCTATTGATTGCAAGTTCTGCAATGTTCTGCAGTCTGCAAACCATACATTTTAATAAATGCACATTAACATTTTTGCGAAATGGTGGAATCCTTTAAATAAAAGGAAACAACTCCAGCCAGAGGACTGTGATCTATGCAGCTTAGGCTTTTAGGAAGAGGCTAGAGAACAACAGTTTGCATATTGAAAGTACATAAAACGTCTAGAACAACATAATTATGTGATGTGTCAATGCTAACATATGCTCTGTTGATTCAGAGGAAGTGTGAATTTTAATGACAGGTCCACTTCAAATCCCTCTGTCACTTTTCTCACCACAACTGTCCTTCCTTTAAGCTTCATGTAAAGATTTATATAAATAAATGCCCCGTTTATCTACCAAATGTGTCTTTTGCACATTTATCAATGTAGGGGAAATTTCCTTCCGCTGTGATTATGACTCAATTTGCAGGGAAATTATACACTAGGTATAAAAAAAAGGTAAAAACAGGGTAAAGTGACGTGCAGGTGTCTAGTAAATACAGTATAATAGATGAGAATAAAATATACTCTTTGGTGCAGTCGGAATGCTCCAGACTGTGCAGTAGAGGGGTTCGGGAATAACATAGATTGTGTTCTTACAATGAATAAGATAAGCAGCAGTGGTAATAAGGGGCAGTGTGTTCTCAGGAGGAATAGATTAACCACTTCTGGACCGAAAGGATTTACCCCCTTAAGTGGGGTACACACTAGTAGAAATCTGCCGAAAAAATTCCCATCCAAGATAAAATCGTACGATTTTCGGCTAGTGTGTACACTAGCAGCCGATGCCGAAATTTTCAACGAAAAAAAACGGAGGGATAAACACCAAAATTTTTATCGTCCGTCCCCAGACGACCAATTTTAGTTTAATGTGTATGCAGTACGTCCGTGAAAAATTACATACGACCCAGAAGTCTAGGAATAAATGACCCAAAAAAAAAAAATCGGAAGAGAAATTTCGTGAACATTATGCACTGTCAACTAAAAACGGTTATGACCGCTGAGCAAGAGAGAGAAAAATCGGAGGATATTTCGTCCGATTTTCGTCAAGTGTGTACGAGCCTTAAATGACCAGGCCATTTTTTGTGATTTGGCACTGCATTATTTTTGAAAATTGCGCCTTCGTGCGACGCTGTACCCTAATAAAATTGATGTCCTTTTTTTACCACAAATAGAGCTTTCTTTTGGTGGTATTTGATCACCTGTGCGATTTTTATTTTTTGCGCTATAAACAAAAAAATTCTGCTATATAACATTACCAATAAAAAAAAGTTAAAACATATCATTTTTTCTACATTTTAGGCCAATTTGTATTCTGTTACATCTTTTTGGTAAAAAAAAATCCCAATAAATGTATATTGATTGGTTTGCGCAAATGTTATCGTGTCTACAAACTAGGGAAAAGATTTATGTAATTTTTATTTATTTATTTTTTACTGGTTATGGCGGCGATCAGTGATTTTTAGCGGAACTGCTAGATTGCGGAGGACAGATTGGACACCTGACGTTTTTGACACTTTTGGGGGGGGGGGGGGACCAGTGGCATTACTACAGTAATCATTGCTAAAATATGCACTGTTACTTTACTAATGACACTGGCAGGGAAGGGGTTAACACCAGGACCGATCAAAGGGTTAAATGTGTCCCTAGGGGGTGCTTTCTAACTGTAGGGGGGGCTTGCTGCATGAACACAGAGACCTGTGTTCCTAAATAAGAGGAACACAGGATCCCTGGGTTCATAACTGTCAGAACAGCGGTCTGCCGTGTTTACAATGGCAGACCGCCATTCTGTCTTCACGGTGAGCGATTGCGGGTTCCGGACCTGCTGATTAGCTTCCCCTGTGGCGAATGGGCGCACGTGCCCCCGCTAGCGGTTCTGTGAAGCGACGTACAGGTACATCGTTTCGTGGGACAGAGCCCACCTGCCGCTGTAAAACTACGGTGGCTGATCGGCAAGCGGGTACTGTAAATTGCAGTGTGTTCCAACTTTTTGAGATGGGAATGAGGAACACCTATTAGTAAAAGTATGTAGGCATAAGACACACCCCCCTGCCACGCTCCCTTAACCACTTTACCACCGGAGGATTTTGCTGTCTTACGTCTGGGCCACTTTTTGCGATTCGGCACTGTGCGACTTTAACTGACAATTGCACGGTTGTGCGACGCTGTACCCAAATGAAATTGACGTCCTTTTTTTCCCACAAACAGAGCTTTCTTTTGGTGGTATTTGATCACCTGTGCGATTTTTACTTTTTGCGCTATAAACAAAAAAAGAGCGACAATTTGGAAAAAATAACAATATTTTTCACATTTTTTTTATATGAAATTCCCTCCCAAAAAAATGTAAAAATCAAATTTTTTTTACATTTTTGGCCAATTTGTTTTCTGCTACCTATGTTTGGTAAAAAAAAAAATCGCAATAAGCGTATTTTGATTGGTTTGTGCAAAAGTTATTGCGTTTACTAACTAAGGGAAAGATTTATGTCATTTTTGGTGTTTTTTTTTTTAACGAGTAATGGCGGCGATCTGCGATTTTTTTTGCGGGACTGCGACATTGCGGCAGACAGATCGGACCCCTGACTGACATTTTTTACACTTTTGGGGGTACCAGTGACATTACTACAGTAATCAGTGCTATAAATATGCACTGTTACTGTAAAAATGACACTGGCAGGGAAGGGGTTAATTTTTATTGGTGATCAAGGGGTTAATGTATGCCTGGTGCTTACTCACGTGTGTGGGGGGAGGGGACTATGTGACACAGGGACAGATCGAGGGTTCAGCTATGCTGAACCCTGCAATCTGACCCTGCCTGTCACTTAGGCGATCCGCCCGCTTTGTTTACACAAGCAGGCGGATCTCCACTCTCGATTCCCCGACGATCGGGGAAGAGCAGCGGTGATCGCCGCCGCTCCTCCCCTGGCCCGACTCCCGCTGTGACTGAATGGAGTGGGAGCGAGCCTCCGGCGGCGCGCGCGCGCCGCCAAGAGAGGGGAATGTCTGGTGACGTAGTACTACGTCGCCAGACGTTATCGAGCCACTTTGCCGCAGTACAGCTCTAGTGAGCAGTGCGGAAGTGGTTAAAGGAGAGTTATAAAAAAAAAAAAAGATTAGTTAAACCCACAAGTGCTTTTTTTTTTTACTACGATTATTCCTTTATACCGACTTTTGACATTTACAAATGCAACAATTTTCAAAATTGGATTTAGCCCTGGGAAACACTTTTTGAAAGATAAAAAAGTGCATTTTATATACAACTATATAGATCAGACCAAAATGAGGGACAAATGAGGAGGAAAGCGGGACAGAGGGACTTTGTTACAAATCAAAAACAGTCCCTCGAAATCTGGGACAGTTGACAGCTATGGTTGAACAGCAGTGGTAAAATTGTGTTGATAGAAGAGATTAAATATTAAAAAGAGAGAACAGGCTTTAGGAGGGGGTAACTCATCCAGAGATCAATACTAAAAAACAAAGCAAATTTGGACTTCACTGGTACCAAGAGAGGAACAGCCACACGTTTATAATAAAATACCAAAGTTTATTACAAAATTGTATAAAATGCATTAATAAAAACATGTATTTATATGGGACAATATTTGCCATATATTGAAACATCGATATATCCTTGCTGAAAACTTTAAGAGGTCGACGCATTTTGCATAATCGCTTCCTCAGGACCTCAATGTCTTAACAGCAAATGAGTTAGGCCTATCCAATATACATCCACTTATGTATCATCCCATGGGCGTAACATACAGATGGTAGTACAGCAGGTAATGCAGGCTGAATAAATCGTAGAGGGCCGCAGAGTGACAAAAAAGATTAAACGGCTGGAGGAGGGATTAAATGACAGTGGTAATAATGGGGAGTGTGTTCTTCCAATGAATGGGTTAAACAGCAGTGGCAATAAGGGGTCTGGCGGTACTCACCGTCACTGGGAGTGAAAGACAGATACTTTATGTTTTGGATAACTTCAAATGGGAGAGTAATATTTATCAACAATAGCTCTCAAGAAATATGTGAGGACTATTCCTGTTTGATTCTGAACATGTTCATTGAAAGAGCTAATCACATCGGCTTCTGTTCCATGTCCTTTAATGTCAGAGATAGGCTTTCCCAATATTTTGTGTATTGAGATAATGTGTATTGTATTTCAGTAGTTAATGGGCGGAAAGTCTGCTAGTTAATTGGCTCAGGTTGATTGAATAATTATCATCTGTTAGTTGAGTGGAAATAGTATACTGTTTGTGTGGTTGTTCTTTAGATATGTTAATTCTATTTCTGTATACAATTTCATCTGCATATGATAATGTAATCAGGCAACCCCTGACCTGTGTGTGGTAATCTGATCAGGAGGGGGAGGTCCATGCTGTATATAAATTCTGTGTGACTGTTCAATAAAGAGAGATTCCCCTACAAGCTAGGTTGTCAGCTAGCTTTGTATGTAGGGCGGCTGGGAAAATCTGGTATATATGTTCAAGACTGTAGGAAGTCGTATACTGACGGAAGTCCACAAGTACAGAGTGGGTTGAGGTTCCATTACAAGGGGCAGTGTGTTCTTACAATAAATGGGTTAAACAGTAGTGGTAATAATTATTACCCGTACCCTTTAACTCCTTCATGGTAAGAACCAGGGATGAGGTTTGGGTTTGGCCACAACTTAAAATCCCGGTGGTGGCAAATTTATGTGCAGATTCCTATAGGAGAAGTTTTTTAACCATACTGCACTGTATGGCCAGCAGGACAAAAAGGGGGGCTTATGAATAAGACAGTGCCCCTCACTATAAAAGGGGGGGGACACAAGGCAGCCATTGTGTCAGTGAATTGGAAGCTGTTGTAGGGAAAGGATAGGGAACGCTGACACACTGTATAGGGAGAGATTAGGGTCAGTGTATCAATGTATGGTCAGCTTTAGGTATTATGGCCTATGAAAAAACACATACAGCCTGTTATCACTGTAGGACATGTAGACAGGGGGATGTTTATTTTATTGTGCTCAATGTGTCAAACTAAAATATTTCACCAAAATGTCCCCTCTTGATGGCATTTTATTTTTTAGGGGACTTTCTTTTTTATTGCCCAAGATTGATTTTGCATTATGGTGCCACCTGTCAAGCCTAATATGACACAATAAAATTGTCTCACTGGTCACTATAATGCCAATGCAGTGTATACTCACCCAAGCATTCTTACAATAAATGGGTTAAACAGGAGTGATAATAAGTGGCAGTGTATTCTTAGGAGGAAGGAATTAAATGATAGTGGCAATAATGGGGAATGTGTTCTTGCAATGAAGGGGTTAAACAACAGTGGTAATAATAGGGACTGTATTCTTTAGATGAAGAAGTTAAATGGCAGTGGTAATAATGGGGAGTGTGTTCTGATGACCAAAGGGTTAAATAACAGTGTCAATATTGTGTTGATAGGAGGAAGGGACTAAATGGCAGTAGTAATAATGGGCAGTGTGCTTCTATCCTGAAGGGGTTTAATGGCAGTGGTAATAATGGGGAGTAGATTGTTATAATGAAGGGGTAAATGGTATTGGTACCAATGTGGAGCGTGTTTTTATGATGAAGGTGGTTAAATGTCAGTGGTAATTAATGAGTTGTGTGTTCTTACAATAAAGGCGTTAAATTATACTGGTAGTAATGGGGGATATGTTTTATTGATAAAGGGGTTAAATGTCGGTGGTAATAATGGGGGCTGTGTTTTTATGGAGAAAGGTTAGTGACAGGGGTAAATAGGAAGGTGTGTACTTACAATATGGGGGTTAACTGGTACTAGTGATAATGGATAGTGTATTCTTATGATGAAGAGGTTAAACTACAGTGGTAATAATGAGCTGTGTGCTATTATGAAGGGGTTAAATGACACTGGTAAGGATAGATCTTACCATATTACAATAAAGGTGTTAAACAGCAGTGACAAAAATGGATAGTCTGTTCTTACAATGAAGGGGTTAAATGGCAATGTTAGGCTACCTTCACACGGGCGGCTAAGTAAGGTAAAAGCAGGCAGTTGATCTGCATTTTTACCAACCCCCCCCCCCCCCTGAACTGCCCACAATACAGAGGACATGGTGCTGCTTGGGTGAGTATAAACTGCATTGGCATTATAGTGACCAGTGAGGCAAATTTATTGTGTCATATTAGGCTTGACAGGTGGCACCACCTGTCACCACAATGTAAAATCAATGTCGGGCAATAAAAATAGAAAGCCCAAAAAAAAAAAAATGCCATTAAGAGGGGTTATTTTGGTGAAATTTTTTAGTTTGACACATTGAGCACAATAAAATAAACATCCCCCGTCTACATGTCCTACAGTGATAACAGGCTGTATGTGTTTTTTCATAGGACATAATACCTATAGCTGGCCTTACACTGATACACTGACCCTAATCTCTCCCTATACAGTGTGTCAGCATTCCCTATCGTTTCCCTACAACAGCTTCCAATTCACTGACACAATGGCTGCCTTGTGTTCCCCCCCCCTCCATTTTATAGTGAGGGGCACTGTCTTATTCATAAGCCCCCCCTTTTGCCCTGCTGGCCATACAGTGCAGTATGGCTAAAAAATAAGGTGACCAGATCTTTAAAATGAAATCCGGGGACATTTTTTCTTTTTAATTTGCAAATGGCACAGGACTGCATAATAAACAGAGCGCTGGGCACAGGACTGCATAATACACAGAGCACTGGGCACAGGACTTCATAATACACAGGTTGTTTGGCGCAGGACTGCATAATACACAGAGCGCTGGGCACAGGACTTTATAATACACAGAGTGTTGGGCGCAGGACTGCATAATACACAGAGCACTGGGCACAGGACTGCATAATACACAGAGCGCTGGGCGCAGGACTTCATAATACACAGACCGCTGGACACAGGACTGCATAATACACAGAGCGCTGGGCACAGGACTGCATAATACACAGAGCCCTGGGCACAGGACTACATAATACACAGAGCACTGGGCACAGGACTGCATAATACACAGAGCGCTGAGCGCAGGACTTCATAATACACAGACCGCTAGGCACAGGACTGCATAGTACACAGAGCGCTGGGCACAGGACTACATAATACACAGAGCGCTGGGCACAGGACTACATAATTCACAGAGCACTGGGCACAGGACTACATAATACACAGAGCACTGGGCACAGGACTGCATAATACACAGAGCGCTGGACACAGGACTACATAATACAGAGAGCGCTGGGCACAGGACTGCATAATACCCAGAGCGTTGGGCACAGGACTACATAATATACAGGAAGGTGTTATCGTCCAGCAGGGGGCGTCTGCATCTGAGCCGCCAGGCTGTTTCTCAGCCAGCATGGCATGCTCAGTCTACATTAATCCAGCCCTGAATCCGGGGACACAACTGGGGACAGACTTGGTCCAGGGACAGTGTTCTCAGTCCGGGGACTGTCCCCCGGAAACCGGGGACGTCTGGTCACCTTACTAAAAAAGTTCTCCTATAGGAATCTGCACATAAATTTGCCACTACCGGGATTTTAACCCGTGGTCAAACCCAAAACTCATCCCTGGTTCTTACCATGAAGGAGTTAAAGGGTACTGGTAATAAAGGGGGGGGGTTATGTTCCTAGGATGAAAGGGTTAACTATGGCGACCCTCTCTCCTCTCTGTCTGTGCTCTGGCAGATATGAAATCCTTCATATTCTACTTTCTATATATTTTCTCTTTTCCCTTCCTTTATAAAGGCTCAGGATTTTTCCGCCTTGTTTGGAAGCGGAGAAGATTCTTGCACGCATACAACTGTCAAGGTCTGCGGATCCAAAGGAACGGAGATTTCCATGTTTTGGACGAAAAAAATGACATTTTGATAGAATCCTGCCTTCAAGGAGCACGGCGTCATTGACACACACCAGGCAGCTTATATTATAAAAGATTCAGCCTACTGTGTGCGCAAAAAACAGGAAAAGTGACTGCTGACTGAGCAGGGAGACCGCCGCATGAGGAATGAGACTCCCAACTCTATTGGTTCGAGTGAGAGTGTGAGACTGCTGAATGTTGAATCACAACTCTAAAGAGGTCTATAGAATAAAAGTTTTTATTTTTCCTCTTCTTAAGCAGGTAAGGAATATAAAGGGATTCTTTACTGTAAGAGGGGTTCATGTGCAAAATAAGAATTATTGTAGAATGGGAAAAAGTTGAGGAATGGAAATGGAATCTTTACTGCAAAAGGGATTTATTTGTGAAATAGGAAGGGATGCAGCACTGGGAGCAAAAAGAAGGTTCTATATTGTTAAAAAGGTCCAATGATGACATGGAGAAATGGTGTTTAAGCTGGGGAATAGGAAGGGTTTCTTTACTGTTACAGGAAAAATCTTCCTATTCCACATCCTTGCTTGGGAATAAGACTTTTTTTGTACTGTTACATGAAAGATCTATCCCTTAATCACATCCTTGCTTGGAAATAGGAAGTGTTTTTACGGTTACAGAAAATATCTCCTTTCTATTTCACACCCTTATTTGGGAAAAGGAAGGGTTTCTTTACTGTTACAGGAAAGATCTATCCCTTAATCACATCCTTGCTTGGAAATAGAAAGGGTTTTTACGGTTACAGAAAATATCTCTTTCCTATTTCACACCCATATTTTGGAAAAGGAAGGGTTTCTTTACTGTTACAGGAAAAATTTCTTCCCTGTTTCACCCCCTTGTTTGGGAATAGGAAGGATTTCTTTACTTATACAGAAAGACCTTCCTCCTATTTCATGTCGTCGTTCAGTAATAGGAAAGATTTTTTTACTATTTCAGGAAATATCTCTTTCCTTTTCAACATCCTTGCTTGGGAATAATAATGTTTTTTTTTACTGATACAGGAAAGATCTGCTTCCTATTTCACATCCTTGCTTGGGAATAGGAAGGGTTTCTTTACTGTCACAGGAAGGATCTCTTTCCTGTTTTACATCCTTGCTTGGGAATAGGATGGGTTTTTTACTGTTACATGAACAATCTATTTCTCATTTCACATCCTTACTTGGGAATAGGAAGGGTTTCTTTACTGTTACAGGAAAGATCTCCTTCCTATTTCACACCCTTTCTTAGGAATTGGAAGAATTTCTTTCTTCATACAGAAAAGATCTCCTTCCTATTTCACACTCTTATTTGGCAAAAGGAAGGGTTTCTTTACTGTTACATCAAAGATCTCTTCCCTGTTTCACACCCTTGTTTAGGAACAGGAAGGGTTTCTTTGCTTATACAGAAAGATCTTCCTCCTATTTCATGTCGTTGTTCAGTAATAGGAAAGATTTGGTTTTTTTTACTATTTCAGGAAATATCTCTTTCCTTTTTAACATCCTTGCTTGGGAATAATAATGTTTTTTATACTGATACAGGGAAGATCTGCTTCCTATTTCACATCCTTGCTTGGGAATAGGAAGGGTTTCTTTACTGTTACAGGAAGGATCTCTTTCCTGTTTTACATCCCTGCTTGGGAATGGGATGGGTTTTTTACTGTTACATGAATGATCTATTTCTTATTTCACATCCTTACTTGGGAATAGGAAGGGTTTCTCTACTGTTACAGGAAAGATTTCCTTCTTATTTCACATCCTTGCTTGGGAATAGGAAGAGTTTCTTTATTCGTACAGGAAAGATCTTCCTTTGGAAATGGGAAAGGTTTCTTTACTTTTTCAGGAAAGATCTCTTTCCTTTTTAACACCCTTACTTGGGGATAAGAATAGTTTCTTTATTGACACAGGAAAGATTTACTTCCTATTTCAGATCCTTGCTTTAGAATAAGAAGGATTTCTTTACTGTTACAGTAAAGACCTATTTCCAATTCCACATCCTTGCTTGTGAATAGGAAGGGTTTCTCTACTGTTACAGGAAAGATCTCCTTCCTATTTCACACCTTTGCTTAGGAATTGGAAGAGTTTCTTTATTTATACAGGAAAGATCTTCCTTTATATTTCACATCCTTGCTTGGGAATAGGAAAGGTTTCTTTACTATTTCAGGAATGATCTCTTTCTTTTTTAACACCCTTCTTGGGGATAAGAATAGTTTCTTTACTGACATGGGAAAGATCTGCTTCCTATTTCATATCCTTGCTTTAGAATAAGAAGGATTTATTTACTGTTACAGGAAAGACCTATTTCATATTCCACATCCTTGCTTGGGAATAGGAAAGGTTTCTTTACTGTTACAGGAGAGATCTATTTCCAATTCTAAATCTTTGCTTGGGAATAGGAAGAGTTTCTTTAATGTCATAGGGAATATCTCCTTCTTTTTCCATGTCCCTTGCTTGGGAATAGGAAGGGTTTCTTTACTATTTCAGGAAAGATCTCTTTCCTTTTTAACACCCTTGCTTGGGAATAATAATGGTTTCTTTATCAACACAGGAAAGATATGCTTCCTATTTCATATCCTTGCCTTAGAATAAGAAGGATTTCTTTACTGTTACAGGAAAGACCTGTTTCCTATTCCACATCCTTGCTTGTGAATAGGAAGGATTTCTTTACTGTTACAGGAAAGATTTCCTTATTTCGCATCCTTGGTAGAGAGGTTACAATATGTAAGATATAGAATAAGGGGGTATTTACTGTACAAGTATTAAAGCCCAAATGGACTTTCAATGTACATTATCTAAATACATTCAAGGTGAATGAAAAGAAAAGGTGTGAATCTTACAGGTAATTTTCTTTAAAAAGCAGCCACATCCTGAATAGAAAAGTCTGTCCCCTACCATTGTGCAGGAGCCTTGCTCCTTGTGTGGAAGCAGTGGTCTCCCTGCAGAGGCCTGACACCACCCTGTTTTGGGAAAAAATTTAATTGATGGGTTTAGTTCTGCTTCCGCTGTTTCCCACAACAGTTACCTTCAATGAATGCTGTGAATGACAACTGTCACTGTTCCTTATGCTCTCAATTAAACTATCAAGCCATCAAATGGCTGGTGTCATAACTGATCACATGTACAGCATCATGGCAGATCAAACAGAGGCAGCTTCCTTGGCTGTAAATGATAAGAGGGTTTAGTTCCACTTTGAGTCCATCCATTGAAGACAATGGGCTTCCAAAACAACAAAACATTCCAAAAATGGGATATATTTTTTTGCCTCAACGCACTATGATGTCTTGCATTGCTATTTATTTTAAACATCAGCATATTATATTAATTTAACAATTATTATATTTTAGAAACTTGCCCAATATTACCCTCCCCCAGTCTCCAGTGCAGAATCCCCACCCTTCCCCTTTGGTTGTTTCTAGGACTGCCAGCATCATACATATATGTAGGGAGGGACTCTGCTGGGCACACATTATTTATTTATTATTTTATTACAGGTATTTATATAGAGCCATCAATTTACGCATCCCTTTACATATATATTGTACATTTACATCAGTCCCTTCCCTCAAGGAGCTTATACTCTAAGGTCCCTAACTCACATTCATACATACACATACTAGGCCCAATTTAGAGAGGAGCCAATAAACCTACCAGCATGTCTTTGGAATGTGGGAGGAAACTGGAGTACCCGGAGGAAACCCATGCAGACACAGGGAGAACATGCAGGTAGTGTCATGTTTGGGATTTGAACCGGTAACCCTAGTGCTGTCAGGTGGAAAAGCTAACTACTTAGCCACTGTGCTGCCCACACATGGATGTAAGGGAGTACTCTGCTTTGCCCACATGGATGTAAGGGGGTACTCTGCTTTGCCCACATGGATTTAAGGGGGTACTCTGCTTTGCCCACATGGATGTAAAGGGGAACTTCGCTGCTTTGCCCACATGGATGTAAGAGGGTACTCTGCTTTACTCACATGGATGTAAGGGGGTACTCTGCTTTACCCACATGGATGTAAAGGGAACTTCACATGGATGTAAGGGGGTACTCTGCTTTGTCCACATGGATGTAAGGGGGTACTCTGCTTTGCCCACATGGATGTAAGGGGGTACTCTGCTTTACCCACATGGATGTAAAGGGAACTTCACATGGATGTAAGGGGGTACTCCGCTTTGTCCACATGGATGTAAGGGGGTACTCTGCTTTGCCCACATGGATGTAAGGGGGTACTCTGCTTTGCCAACATGGATGTAAAGGGGGACTCTGCTTTGCTCACATGGATGTAAGGGGGTACTCTGCTTTGCTCACATGGATGTAAGGGGGTTCTCTGCTTTGCCCACATGGATGTAAAGGGGAACCTCGCTGGGCAGGGCAGCTGATAAGGGGGGTTCCACCTGTGCGGGGCCCAGGCACACAGAGGGGCCCAGGCAGCAGGGGGAGTTAGATGGGGCAGGGAGGATGATTAGTACCGCGGCAGTTACAGGAACTATGCCCTGGGCGTCTCTCTGCAGCAGCTGAAAGTCAGTTTCTCCCCCGTCCTGTTGGAGAGAGAGACACACAGGCAGGGCCAGGATGAGGGAGGGGCTTAGTGGGAACCTGCCCTGGGCACCATGTTGAGGAGGGGCGCACTGGTGACTTAGCCACTTGTGCCACCCCTGACTAACACTCCTCAATGATTCACTTCTGTCACAAGGCACCAGCTGCTGTTGTTCTGCCGAAAACTCCAACTTGCCAAAATCTCCAACCACGTCACTTCTGGTGACTCTCCAGCAGCAATAACTGCAGAGTTGCTGTTTTCGCAGAATATCTGCAGCATATACACTACGGTACAGGACGAGGTGGCTGTTTTAACAGAACACTGGGTAAGGAGGAAAAAAGTTGTGGCCACCTTGGAGGCGGCCATGTTGTTGGTTATTAACAGGCGGACTAACAATGTCCACTCATTAAATCATTAACCAAAGTTACATAGGTTGAAAAAAGACACAAGTCCATCTGGCTCAACCAACAAAAAACAAAAGACAGTAAAGAAAACCCAACCATACAATCCCATATACACAATCCTATACCCGCCGTTGATCCAGAGGAAGGCGAAAAAAACCCCAGCAAAGCATGATCCAATTTGCTACAGCAGGGGAAAAATTCCTTCACAAATCCCCGAGAGGCAATCCGATATTCCCTGGATCAACTTTACCTATAAATATTAGTGGCCATTTACATATTTGCCAACTGTCCCATTTTTGCCGGGACAGTCCCAGCAAATAGGAGCCTGTCCCGGGTAATTTACGTTGTCCCGGCAATGTACTTATTTACAATTTGCACTTTACTTATATTTACAGATTACATTTTTTGTACGGTCACACCTGAGCACATTTCACACTTTAGAATTGCAGGGAATTGTGATGAGAATTTTAAACATAAGGCAGAAGTAGTGCAGCTGAATGGGAGAATTATTCCAACTCTGCTACTTTGGCCTTAAGTTTAAAATCCTCTTTTCAATTTCCTGTAATTCTCTCTTTATTGAGTAGTATAATCTGATGATAAGTAGGTGGAGATTATTTATGCGGAGTGGGCGGAGCTTCATGGAAGTGGGTGTGGTAAGTAATTGATAGCTGTGCTGCAAAGTGTCCCTGGAAATTATTTTCAAATGTTGGCACCTATGCATTTATATGCATTATATATGTTCTGTGAAAACAGCCAACTCGTCAAAATCTGCAATCATTACTGCTGGAGAGTCACCGGAAGTGTCGTGGTTGGAGATTTTGGCAAGTTGGAGTTTTCGGCAGAACACCGGCTTCTCTGGAGGAGGGGATTCCGTTTTTTCCTCCCCCAGCCTGTAGGGGGAGATAGAGAGCCTGCATTGACACTGAGAACTCAGCTCAGTCTCAGCACGCTCTGCTGAGGAGTTATAGCTGACTGTCCTTCTTCTCACCCCTTATCATGTGACATGTCACATGACTGGAGAGGGGGGAAGAAGAAACTGCCTGTGTGTTAACTGTGAGTACAAGGGGAAAGGGGGACAACTAAGCCTCCCCTCTCCTCTTCAGAACCCCCCCCCCCACACCTCCCTCAGACCCCCAACCCTTTCTTCTCCTCCTCAGACCCCCAACACCCCCACTCTCCTCAAAGCCCCCCATTACATCTGAGACCCCCCCCAACCTTTTTTGGTCTCAGCCCCTCCTAGCCTCCTCTCTCTTACACTAGGTGGACAATTGTGCATTGAAGGAATATTGTGCAAAATCACATGCAATTCCTGCAATGCAATGCATTCTCTTTTGTACAGCATCTAACAAAAGTAAGTACACCCCTCACATTTCTGTAAATATTTTATTCTATCTTTTCATGTGACAACACTGAAGAAATGACACTTTGCTACAATGTAAAGTAGTGAGTGTACAGCTTGTATAACAGTGTAATTTTGCTGCCCCCCCTCAAAATAACTCAACACACAGCCATTAATGTCTAAACTGCTGGCAACAAAAGTGAGTACACCCCTAAGTGGGAAAAAAAAAAAAACAGATTCACACTGTACAGGCCACACCGCCTATGTGTATGACCCCAATACCTCATCTACACACAGAACATTATTTATTACCTCAATACAGTTTTATCTTTTCGATTTAGCAGGAATTTTGTAATTTATGTTGTTTGTGTCCGGTAATAGTGATAATAGTGTGTTTTTAAATATTGTTTTGATATTTTTGGGGAGGGGGAGGCCTTTCAGGTAGGCTGTTTGGCGGCCCTGTGATTTTTAACAGCCGTCCTACGCCGGGGCACACATGGATGTAATGGGGGACTTTGCTGGGCACACATGGATGTAAAGGGGGACTTTGCTGGGCACACATGGATGTAAAGGGGGACTTTGCTGGGCACACATGGATGTAAAGGGGGTCTTTGATGGGCACACATGAATGTAAAGGGGGACTTTAATGGGCACACATGGATGTAAGGAGGGACTTTGCTGGGCACACATGGATGTAATGGGGGACACTGGTTTGCACACATGGATGTAAAGGGGGACTTCGTTGGGCACACATGGATGTAAAGGAGAGACTTCGCTGGGCACACATAGATGTAATGGGGGACACTGGTTTGCACACATAGATGTAAAGGGGAACTTTGATGGGCACAAATGGATGTAAAGGAGGGACTTTGCTGGGCACACATGGATGTAAAGGGGGACTTTGATGGGCACACATGGATGTAAAGGGGGACTTTCATGGGCACACATGGATGTAAGGAGGGACTTTGCTAGACACACATGGATGTAATGGGGGACTCTGGTTTGCACATATGGATGTAAAGGGGGACTCTGCTTTGCACACATGGATGTAAAGGGGGACTCTGCTTTGCACACATGGATGTAAAGGGGGACTCTGCTTTGCACACATGGATGTAAAGGGGGACTTTGATGGGCACACATGGATGTAAAGGGGGACTTTCATGGGCACACATGGATGTAAGGAGGGACTTTGCTAGACACACATGGATGTAATGGGGGGCTCTGCTTTGCACATATGGATGTAAAGGGGGACTCTGCTTTGCACACATGGATGTAAAGGGGGACTCTGCTTTGCACACATGGATGTAAAGGGGGACTTTGATGGGCACACATGAATGTAAAGAGGGACTTTGATGGGCACACATGGATGTAAGGAGGGACTTTACTGGGCACACATGAATGTAATGGGGGACTCTCTTTGCACACATGGATGTAAAATGGGACTCTGCTTTGCACACATGGATGTAAAGGAGGACTCTGCTTTGCACACATGGATGTAAAGGGGGACTTTGATGGGCACACATGGATGTAAGGAGGGGCTTTGCTGGGCACACATGGATGTAATGGGGGACTCTGCTTCGCACACATGGATGTAAAGGGGGACTTTGCTGGGCACACATGGATGTAAAGGGGGACTTTGCTGGGCACACATGGATGTAAATGAGGGATTTTGCTGGGCACACATGGATGTAATGGGGGACACTGGTTTGCACACATAGATGTAAAGGGGGATTTTGATGGGCACACATGGATGTAAAGGGGGACTTTCATGGGCACACATGGATGTAAGGAGGGACTTTGCTAGACACACATGGATGTAATGGGGGGCTCTGCTTTGCACACATGGATGTAAAGGGGGACTTTGCTGGGCAAACATGGATAAAGGGGGACTTTGCTGGGCACACATAAATGTAAGAAGAGACGTTCCTTTGAAATGTTAATGTAAAGGGGACTTTGCTGGGCACATGTGTACATTTGGTGGACTTTGCTGGGCACACATGGATGTAAAGGGGGACTTTTCTGGGCACACGTGAATGTAAAGGGGGACTTTGCTGGGCACATATGGATGTAAAGGGGGACTTTGCTGGGCACACATGGATGTAAAGGGGGACTTTGCTGGGCACACATGGATATAAAGGGGGACTTTGCTGGGTACACATGAATGTAAAGGGGGACTTTGCTGGGCACACATGGATGTAAAGGGAGAGTTTTTTCTGGGCACACATTATTGTAAAGGGGGGCTTTGCTGGGCACACATGGATGTAAGGAAGACTTTGCTGGACACACTTGGGTGTAAAGAGGGACTCTGCTGGGCACACATGTATGTAAGGCTCGGTTAACACTAGTGCAGGCCGTGCGTTCCTGTTGTGGGCACGGGAATCGCATTGATTCCCACACCCACAAACAACCCGCAGTCAAATCTCACAGTTTTTGCGAGACACATTGGGCTGCCATTCATTCTGAATGACACCCCCATGTATCTCAGCCCACAGTGTCATCGCGGGTGCAAGAACTGCAAGGAAACTGCATGGTCAGAAAGACCACGCGCTTTCCATGCGACCCCATTTAACAAAAGCTGCATGCACCTTTATTGTGCTTTTCATGCGGCACATCAGCCCATTCAAATGAATGGGCATACATGGATGTAAGGCGGGACTCTGATGGGCATGCATGGATATAGGAGGGACTCTGCTTGGCACATATGAATGTAACGGGGGACTCTAAAAGGTACATATGGCTGTAAGGAGGGAGTTTGCTGGGCACACATGGATGTAAGGAGGGACTTTGCTGGGCACACATGGAGGGACTTTGCTGGATGGGTGGACTCTGATGGATAAGCATAAATGTAGGAGGGACTCTGCTTGGAACACATGGATGTAACGGGGGACTCTGATAGGCACACATGGATGTAAGAAGGGACTTTGTTGGGCACACATGGATGTAAGGAGGGACTTTGCTGGTCACACATGGATGTAGGGAGGGACCTTGCTGGGCACACATGGATGTAAGGAGGGACTTTGCTGGGCACACTTGGATGTAAGGAGGGACTTTGCTGGGCACACATGGATGTAAGGAGGGACTTTGCTGGGCACACATGGAGGGACTTTGCTGGACGGGTGGACTCTGATGGACATGCATAAATGTAGGAGGGACTCTGCTTGGAACACATGGATGTAACATGGGACTCTGATAGGCACACATGGATGTAAGAAGGGACTTTGCTGGGCACACATGGATGTAAGGAGGGACTTTGCTGGACACACATGGATGTAGGGAGGGACCTTGCTGGGCACACATAGATGTAAGGAGGGACTTTGCTTGGCACACATGGATGTAAGGAGGGACTTTGCTGGGCACACATGGATGAAAGGGTGGACTCTGATGGGCACACATGGATGTTAGGGGGGACTTTGCTGGGCACACATGGATGTTAGGGGGGACTTTGCTTTGCACATATGGATGTAAAGGGGAACTTTGCTGGGCACACATGGATGTAAGGAGGGACTTTGCTGGACACATAGATGTAAGGAGGGACTTTGCTGGGCACACATGGATGTAAGGGTGGACTTTGATGGGCACACATGGAGGTTAGGGGGGACTTTGCTGGGCACACACGGATGGTAGGGGGGGACTTTGCTGGGCACACATGGATCCTACGTGGACTCTGATGGGCACACATTGATCTAAGGGGAACATTTCTGGGCACATATGGATCTAAGGGGGGCTTTGCTGGGCACACATGGAGCTAAGAATGGACTCTGATGGGCCCACATGGATGTAGGAGTGACTCTGCTTGGCACACATGGATGTAAGGGTGAACTCTGATCTGCACACATGGATGTAAAGGGGGACTCTGATGGGCACAGATGGATGTATCGGAGGACTCTGATGGGCACAGATGGATATAAGATGGGGACTGTTTAAAAAACAGATTTGTTTTGACCCATGAATATTTGTAAAATACACTGCTCAAAAAAAATGTAAGGAACACTTTGAAAACACATCAGATCTCAATAGGGAAAAATATGAATGGGGAAATCTATACTGGTATGGACTGAGTGATGTGTTAGGAACAAAAGGATGCCCCATCATTTGATGGAAATGAAAATGATCATTCTACAGAGGGCTGAATTCAAAGACACCCCGAAAATCAAAGTGAAAAAATGATGCAGCAGGCTAGTCTATTTTGCTGAAATTTCATTGCAGCAACTCAGAATGGTAGTCAGTAGTTTGTATGGCCCCCACGGGCTTGTATGCATGCCTGACAACGTCGGGACATGCTCCTAATAAGGCAATGGATGGTGTCCTGGGGTATTTCCTCCCAGATCTGGACCAGGGTATTACTGAGCTTCTGAACAGACTGAGGTGCAACCTGGCTGTGTCGGATGGACCACAACATAATGTCCCAGAGGTGTTCTATTGTAGTGGTCCTCAACTCCGGTCCTCGGGGCCCACTAACAGGCCAGGTTTGCAAGATAACTAAATTACATCACAGGTGATCTCATTTGCTGCTCAGTGATTGCAGTATTCTAGTCTGCATCTCCCCAAGGTAATACTTAAACTCTGGCCTGTTAGTGGGTCCCGAGGACCACTGTTCTATTGGATTAGGTCAGACAGGCATGGGGGCCATTCAATGGTATCAATTCCTTCATTCTCCAGGAACTGGCTGCATACTCTCGCCACATGAGATCGAGCATTGTTGTGCACCAGGAGGAACGCACGACCCACTGCACCAGCGTAAGGTCTGACAATGGGTCCAAGGATTTCATCCAAGTTCCTAATGGCAGTCAGGGTGCCATTGTCTAGCCTGTGGAGGTCTATGCGTCCCTCCATGGATATGCTTCCTCAGACCATCACTGACCCACCACCAAACCGGTCATGCTGAGCGATGTTACAGGCAACATAACATCTCCATGGCGTCTCTAGACCCTTTCATGCCTGTCACACGTGCTCAGGGTGACCCTGCTCTCATTGTTAAAAGCACAGGGCCCCAGTGTTAGACCTGCCAATTCTGGTGTTCAATGGCAAATCAAGCTCCACAGTGCCAGGCAGTGAGCACAGGGCCCACTAGAGCAGTGTTTCTCAACTCCAGTCCTTGGGGCACACTAACAGGCCAGATTTTAAGTATTACCTTAGGGAGATGCAGACTAGAATACTGCAATCACTGAGCAGCAAATTAGATCACCTGTGATGTATTTCAGTTTTCTTGCAAACCTGGCCTGTTAGTGTGCCCCGAGGACCAGAGTTGAGAAACACTGCACTAGAGGATGTCGGGCCCTCAAGCCACCCTCATGAAGTCTGTTTCTGATTGTTTGGTCAGAGACATTCACATCAGTGGCCTGCTGGAGGTCATTTTGTAGGGTTCTGGCAGTGATCATTCTGTTCCTCCATGCAAAAAGGAGCAGATACCGGTCCTGCTGATGGGTTAAGGACCTTCTATGACCCTGTCCAGCTCTCCTAGAGTAACTGACTGTCTCCTGGAATCTCCTCCATGCTCTTGAGACTGGATGCTGTCTTGTGCTGGGAGACACTGCAAACCTTCTGATAGAGCTGCCAATTAATCGTTAAAAAACCTCTTAAAGACTAAAGCCTCGTACACACGCAACGATTATCGGCCAAACGATCGGCCGTCTTTTGTCCAGTGTTGTTGTGTTGGTTGAAATGTGCTCTAGACTGCACACAAATTTTCTCGGCCAACAAAAACCAACTTCAGAAATGATGTCATGTGCTGGTTGACTTTCCGTGTGTTTTTTCTTCTCTGAGCATGCCCAGTCTTGCTCATCAGATTTTTGTCTGCCGAAATCTGTACTGACTGACGGAAAATCGGCCGTTGTGTTGACGGCCAACAAAAATTTTATAGCATGCACACCAGATTTTGTTCGGCCGAAAAGTCGCTGATGGTTGTCGGAAGCATCATACTAACAAGCCGACAATCGGCCGATCGGACGTTGGCCGAAAATTCACGGCCAGCAATCGTTGCGTGTGTAGGAGGCATAAGCCTTTATCTGACACTTGCTAGAAAATTACTTAGAACCCCCAAACATTATATAGATATTTTTTAGCAGAGACCCTAGTGAACAAAATGGCGATCGTTGCAATCTTTATGTCACACTGCATTTGCGCAGAAGTCTTTTAAACGCAGTTTGTATGGAAAAAATACTAAACAGTAAAGTTAGCCTGATTTTTTTGTATAATGTAAAAGATGATGTTACCCCGAGGATTGTGATCTTTATTCTAAGCAAAAAAAAATTGTGATTCTCATTTTATCCAGAATCGTGCAACTCTACCTTCTGGCAATGGCACGTATTGATGTGCCATCCTAGAGGAGTTGGACTGACTGTGCATCCTCTATAGGGTCCAGGTATTGTCTCATGCTACCAGTAGTGACACTGACCCTAGCCAAATGCAAAATTAGTGAAAAACAGTCAGAAATAATGAGTAGGTAAAAAAAAATTTCAGTGGCCTCCACCTGTAAAACCATTCCTGTTTTGGAGGGTGTCTCATTGTTGCCCATCTAGTGCACCTGTTATTAATTTCATTAACACCAAAGCAGCTGAAACTGATTAACAACCCCCTCTGCTACTTAACTGACCGGGTCAATATCCCAGGAGTTTAATTGACTTGATGCTGTATTCTGATTAAAAAGTGTTCCTTTAATTTTTTTGAGCAGTGTATACAATGTGAACCTCATGCTGAAAAGTTTGGAGACTCCTGGCCTAAGGCAACAAACGTCATTTTGTGACATTTTTTGGGACATTTTGGTATGTTGGAAGCAAATTTATTTTCAACAGGGTGCCGAATAAAACTCAAATTAATGCGCAACATAAGGTACATTAACACATGTGCATTACACACCACAAAGATGCAAATGGGCCTTTAATCAATACCTTAAAAATGTCTGAAAAATCTGAGTTTGTGTCTACCATCCCCCCAGCCTCTCCTGGCTGGCTCTATATAGATAACGAGCAGTGCAATGGATTTCCAGAATTCAGGTGAAGCTCCGGCTCTGTCTGTATACATATTGAAATTGCAGTCTGATGAAATTTGGCCTCTCCCATACACAGCTGGTCCTGCAGATAATTGAGAGCAGAACGTCTTTTGTCTATTATAGCAATGCATGAAAGCAGGAATTTACTCGCTGAAAAAAATAAATAAAACGCAGTGCTTCGCAGCATATTCAGTCGTCAGAAAAATCGCATCAAGGTGGCAGTTTTGCAACATATAAGGGTTAATGTCAGGCTTTTTATTTTTATGCAAGAATAACTGAAAAGAGAAAATAAAGCGGAGAAAAAAAAAAGTGCCTTCTCGGTCTTTTTCTGAAAAAAGGGTTTTGAAAAATTAGTTTCCATAGAAACCACATCAAACATCCAATCTGATATGTGGCAGGTAGCGCTGGCGTGTGTGGGCACTAGATGGCGCTGCTGCCCCCACAGAGAGGCTGGATGACAAAGAAGAGCAGAATTATAATTTTTTAGGTATATAAAGCCTTTTAAATGCACAGGGCATGGGGGTGGGGGGGGGTGATTGAACGACAAGATGAAATCATTGTGGTTGTGATGTTACATACCTGTTAATAATGTATCTTTTATAATAATTTGCATTGCACTGGGAAAAAAATGTTCATTTTCATTTAATGAATATCATATTTCAGAGGAAAGTCAGAACTGCAGTAGAGCATTCTGGAGAATGGCTGTAAAAGGAAGAGAAATAGAAAAAATAGTGTGAAAACAAGTGGTGGCAAAATGGCACAGTTGCCCGGGAGCATAAAGGTGAAGATAAAAAGGGTTTTTATCATAATTAGGAAGTTTTGATTTGGCGCACTTATCACTAAATGCTTGCTGTTTTCATATTGCTGTTATGCCCCGTACACACGTGCAGATTATCTGAAGACTTTTGTCTGCAGACTTACCAAAACCATATAATATGAGGTCAAACCTAAATACTTTCAATTTGTATGCAATCCGGCAGGCCCTTGCACTACATAGAAAAGGTAAATCTGCAGACAAAAGTCTTCAGATAATCTGCACGTGTGTATGGGGCCTTATGTGCATGTACAGATTCGCTCCTTCAAGTGCACAAGTGTCAAACACAAGGTCCGTGAGTTAAATGTGGCCCGCCATGTCATTTCATGTGGCCCGCCATGTCATTTCCTGTGGCCCTCGCACCTCTCCTGCAGCTGCGGCACCCCCCTCGTCTCCACCCCCAACTTGTCTCAGCAGTCAGCAGCAGAGAGGACTTTTTCCACTAGATCTTGCACTTTTCTGTGCAGCCACAGAGAGGCTCATTTCTTTCCCCACTCCCATCTCAGAGGAGGTCAGAACTCCTCCTACAAATCCCACGCATTCACTCCTTTGTCTCCCCTGGTCCCAGCATTCAGCAGACTCTGGTTGCTGACTCCAGCACTCCTGGTACTCCTCCAGATCCTGCAATTTCTGCTTCTCAACCCCCCCCCCCCCCCAAATCTTCTTCCCAGCACAAGATAAGGGGGATGCACTGTGATATAAGAGAGGTTGGGAGACTCTTGACTTTGGATGTAAGGAGTGGGAGTGAAGTGCTCTAGACATTTATTCTTACAGATACTGTACAACCATAATGCTGATGTGGCCTGCAATGAAATTGAGTGCGACACTCCTGCTGTAGTGGTTGGGTGCATACCACTGGGGGGGGGGGGTGTCCTTTGCCTGCATACTCTGTATCAGTCTTTCTCATCTAAGAGAGCGGAGAGGTATGCATTTATTGATACAAATTAAGCATGGTAAAGCTACAGTTCACCTTTTGAAAATATGCAATAAGTGCACCAACAATGATAAAATAAAAAAATGTGCATTCAATATATGTTTGAATTCAGGCCTGCAGGACATTGCAGCGGCCATTTGTGAATCATTGGTGCAATATAAAGTTTCTGGCACTGTTTAAGTCCCAGCCTAGACCTTTCTATTATGCAGCAGTAGGAGGTTTGGATGGACTGCAATTGTGGTGCCGTCACCAGCCTGCTGCCAGTGTGTCCTGCAGGGTCCCTCGGCTCTGTGGTGATGGCAGACTTGACTTGTAGTAGGTACTGTGATAGATCCCTGTGAATGAATGATGCTGATGTGCGAGTGGAGCCATACAAAGCCTTGACAAACCACCTACAGTAAAACGCACCCGGCAATTCAAGTTAGTTTGTGGGGGCAATTGGGAAATGTCACCCTGCTTCTTGTTACATTTTACATGGGTGTAACATGAACCATGGTCTACTAACTTGACTACAGTTTGCCTTTAAGATGAGAATGTTCATATGTACAAATATATTTCAGAAACTCACATAAAATATGCATAGTTTCCTCTCGCAGTGCCTGTACAGCAGAGCTCAGAAATTGGGAGGGTGAATCAGCACAAGGAGCCAATCAGGCGAGTTGCATTGCAAGGAGCATGCTGATAGGAGAGAGCAGAGTGACAAATAAATTAGTTTATCAATCTGCTACTTCTCTTTTCACTGAGACTAAAAGTGAAAGTGAATCGACTGCAGAGAAAATTCAGATCTCTTGCCCTGCCAGACAGGGCTGTGTTTTTCAGAGCTGTGTAAATGTAGTTCATCCATGTATTTAGCTGCTTGCCAGGAGTTCAACTTTAAAGAACTGCTCTCAGCTACACAGTATTTGCATCTAAACTGACCACATCAGATAACCCTTTTTGGTTCAATAGACTTGAATGGAGAAGCTACAGAAAAGCATTTAGTGCAGTTTTGCTGCAATTTGCTTTTTGAATTTTTTCAACCCCAACAACAAACTGGCCAAAAAAAAACAAAAAAAAAACAACAAAAGTATAAAAAAATGCAAAAGTATAAAAAACATATGTGCAAAAATGAAAAACGCACTTCAAAAAGCACTGCAGAGATGGATCAACAGCAGACTGCATAGGTGTGAACCAGGCATAAGACCGGAGTATCCAGGATCTGGAGCTGCTGTGTATGGCAATATTTATAATATATAATATATATATATATATATATATATATAATATATATATATATATATCTATATATATATATATAGATATATATATATATATATATATATATATATATATATATATATATATAATATATCAGCTTGTAGCATTTATTTTCAAAGCTTAAAGAAGAGCTCCAGTCTCCTGTGGAAAAATTAAAAGTCAGCAGCTACAAAAACTGTAGCTGCTGACTCTTAATAAACAGCCACTCTCCTGTCCCATGATCCAGCAATGGATCATGGGACTTTAAAAACCATAGCGACATTTTTTAATTGATGTCAATTTTCTGTTCCTTGGTTGTATGGGTAATGTTGGATGGGGTGATTTTTGGTGAAAGCCATTGTGGTAGAGCATTGTGGTACTAGTCTCAGTAGATGTTTATTAGGGTGATGAAGGAAAGCAACCTCATGTTAGAGAAATAGTTTCTATGGTATGAAGCTGATGGCACAATCTCCTTGAATACACTATGGCTGAATGTTGGTTGACATCCCTTCAAATGATTGAGTTCAGGTGTTTCCAGTGAAGGGTAATGTATGTTAATACTTTGTCATACAACTTTTAGACTCGGTTCACACTGGTGCGGCACGACTCTGTACTACTTCGGGGGCGACTTGTGCATTCCCATGCACCACGACTTTGGAGCGACTTGCATGGACTTCACATAATGGAAGTCTATGCAAGTCGCTCCGAGGTCGCCCCAAAGTAGTACAGGACCCTTTATCTAAGTCGGAGCGACTTGTGTAGCTCCTATTAGAACGGGTCCTGTAGCAGTCAATGGACCGCCAGGGAGCGCGACTTGTCAGGCTGACAAGTCGCGCTAGTGTGAATCGAGTCTTATTGTGTCGTTCTTTGTCACACAATATTTTATCATACGTTTTAGACAATTATGCTCTTCTAACATTGTAGCGACAATTTGAGGAAGATCTTTTATGTTCCAGCATGACTGTGCCTCTGTGCTCAAGGCCAGCTCCATAAAGACAGTGTTTGACCAGTTTGATGTGGAGGAACTTGAATGGCCTCCAAAGAACCCTTACCTCAACCTAACTGAGTGCCTTTTCGATATATCAGAACACAAATTATGAGCCAGGTAAGTGAGTACCTGACTTTAAATGTGTTATTTGAGCCGAATGAGCACAAATTCACAGACACTCCAAAAACTTGTAGAAAGCCTTTACAGAAGAGTGAAAGTTTTTTTCTAGCTGCAAAAGAAGGCCAGTTCCATACTAATGAGCGTGGTTTTGGAATGGGATATCCAAGAAGCTCATATATGGTCAGGTGCCCACAAATCTTTGCCACATTGTGTATCTTAAATTGGAATGGCTTCAGGGTCTAGTGGTCTTATTTCTGGTCATCATTGTCGCTGTCCCCTCCCAGTTTGTTGGTGGAATAGTACTGTGTGAGAACTTAGCAGCCATCTTGGCACCCTCTGCAAAACATGCGGGGGGGTCCCCGGAGTGTGGGACGTCAGAGATCAGAAGCTATGCCCACTTGCTAGGGAGAGGTTAAGCCTAGGAGAAAAGACCTAGAGAGGTTTCTGTTGAGGAGGAATCACCACTAAGAAAGACAGTGGTGGGAAAAGGTCACAAACCACTTAGCCACTTCACGGATCCACTGGAAGACACTTTACGCAGTAGCTGAGCTTAGGACAGGGTTTTTGGTCATCATTGTCACTGTCCCCACACAGTTTGTTGAAGGAATAGTAGTGTGTGCCTACAGTTCCTCTACTGCAAGTTCTCACCTAGAACACAACTATGGGTAGAGGAAGATTGCAGTTTGCCTTGCTCTCAAAGATACTGGTTCTATATGCAGTGGTGTATTTTGGTTTTGTGCTGCCCTAGCAAGACTAAAATTGGGCGCCCCCCCCCCCCCATGTAAATCTGGCCCACCCCTTTTTTAACGGATGTGACTCCCTCCAAAATTGAAGGGCTACAAGTCCCAGCATCAACCTCTGAGATCTCACGAGGGGGGGGGGGGGATGGAGAGAGAGAAGGGGGTGGGAGAGGGGGGTGATGGAGAGAGAGGTGGGGGATGAAAGAGGGAGGGGGTAAGAGAAAGAGAGAGAGAGAGGGGATCAGAGAGTGAGATGATGAGAGAGGGGATGAGAGAGAGAGCGAGAGAGGGGGGAATGAGAGAGAGAGAGGGGGGGATGAGAGAGAGAGAGAGGGGGATGAGAGCGAGGGGGGGGGGTGAGACAGAGGGGGGATTAGAGAGAGAGAGAGGGGGGATGAGAGATGGGAATGAGAGAGAGGGGGGATGAGAGAGAGAGGGGGGGTGAGTGAGAGGGGGTGAGAGGCGGCTCTAGCAACCAGTGGACAATAGAGTCTCAGGTGGAGGGGGAGGGGGGTGGCTTTTTTGCTGCCCCCTCTGCAAAGTGCTGCCCTAGGCCTGGGCCTCGTTGGCCTAGGCCAAAATACAGCAGTGTCTATATGTGCTGTACCGTGGTCATACTATCTTTTTTTTGCCTCTCCATGTCCATTCTCAGCTCTTGTGTAGGTATGACATCTGATGTTAGTAGGTTTTATGGCTAACCAAATGACTGCAGTAAAAAGGGTTGTCACAAGACAGTTGGCTGGCGTGAGCAGGAAGTATATAGAGGTGCTGTGTGATCTTGTAGAGATTCAGGGCCGGAGTTCTGCTTTAAGAGGCGCTAGTCCCGTGTTCTTTTTCTGGGGATAATTCTGTAATAGGATGAGCTACAGGGGCAATAATGGGATTTAGCTGCTGATGAGTTTGAAATCTTCATTAACTACTAAATCCCATTATTAAGCAGTGAAATCTGTGCATTTGAGTACAGTCTGGCGGCACAAAAATTACATCAGTCAATCAGCCTTTCTCCTCTGCCTGGGAAGCCCCCCGTAGGAGGGCGGCTGCTCAAGAGCTCAGTCTGTGCATAGCTAAACACTGGTCGCAGCTTCCATTCTAGTGATGGTGCGAAAGGAATTTATGCATGCCCTATATATGTCAGGTCTGATCGTGAAGTCATACTTACCAGCCTTCTATGATGGAACACCTTTTAAAACCATCTCTAATCCGTCCCTCCTTCCCTAGCCGGTACCTTGCATTCCCCACACTGCAGGTGCACCAGACCGACCCAGCAGATGCTACTGTATATACAGTATAGCTTGTCTGGATCTAAAATGGCTGCCCAAATCTCAGGAAAGCTCCGTGTCCAGACATTGGCTCTCCCAAAATGGCCACCGGGATCTCTGTACAGAGGGCAAACCAGTCCGCTTTAAGGTTCACCCTAGCACCAGAGGTAAGCAGCAGTCACCTGAACGTTGTGCTTACTATTGGCACTAATGAGGAAGTGAGTAGATGATCTCAGAGTGCCACTTCAGTTCCAATGTTGTCACATGCTCCAGCGGTATTACTGCTCAGCTTGACAGTGACAGCTACCATACAGCAGCACCCTCCTACAGGGTTGCTGCTCAGTAGGATTGGTTAAATCACAGGGGAAGGTACTTGAAACCCAACTGTGGCTTGCAAAATAAAATACTTTTTTGAGTTAACCAATACGTGTTAAAAATGTAGCAATGGCTGCAATAAAGATCTTCTTCCCAGAGTTGTCACCTAGGGTCTGGCTTGAATGATGCCCAGACTTGAGCTTGCCATACACATTAAGAGTTCCCTTGTTCATCCCCCACAGGCTGAACATGAGAAATAACTCCATTCCCCCATCCACGTTAAACAGTGTGTATCAGGGAATCTGCAGTGGAAGCGACTTATTCTGACAGCCCATGGCCAGGGCTGCTGTTAGAAATCATGGGGCCCCATACAGCCCTCCATTCGAAAGTGGAAAAAGGTCCCTCCTCTGCTCCCACCTTCTGGGCCCCTCGTTTTACCTGATGGTGCCCAGGGAAATGTAATTTAGGCCTTGATAGGCAAGTAGGAGTGAGGGTATGGTCTAGTAAAATCCATTTATTCATTTAGGCAGAAATTAGCAATAAAGCTGCTCTGGGCCCCCCTGTTTAGCTGATGGGGCCTGGGCCCAGTACAACAGAACTGGTTGTACTGCCTTAGCCAGGGTGTAGGCAGCCATGACCTCACTCCCTTCAGTAATTAGCAAGTCTGCCAGTGCTGGTGCCACTCTGCCCACAGGACAACTGGATCATGAACCAGAAGAAGGTTGGATCACATGCTTTGTTTGGAACATGAATTTTAGGTACGAAGTTTAAGGAGTGTGGGAGGAAAGGGTTTGCTCATATTTTTTCGTTGGTAGAATTATGCTTTAGGTAGCCTTACCGACAGTATAAACTCAAGGAAAAAAGGCTGGGAACTCGTGTGCTCTTGAATAAAAGTACTTTATTGCGACAAGGTACAGAGTATATATCTGACGCGTTTTGGCTATAGAGCCTTCATCAGAGCATACAAAAGTGATTTAAAATTGATTTATATAGTATGACAAATCCTCTAATCAAAGGAGCAGTAGCCTCACTATATAGGAACAATTGAATCAATTAAAAACACATGGAGCAAAGACAACTGCACAAAAAAAAACAAAAGGAAAAAGACATATACAATGAACAACCTCTTACATTGTAATGCAATATATTATTAATTAAATACAATTTAAAAATTCATATTAGAAAAAGATTTATGTCCATCCTGTCATTAAAGCCATGGGGTTTTATAGTATTTAGGGTATATATCAACCACACCTCGCGTCTAGGCAGAATACAATGTGTGTCTCCTCCTCTTAGGCCCCTTTTAAACAGGGTGGATCCACTCCGCGGACTCTGCTAGCTCAGCAGGGATCGCTCATTGTGCAGAGATGAACCTGTCAGAGTCCCGCTCTCCTATGGGGAGATTGGTCCTCTATGAGCAGAGGCGCCCCCCCCCCCCATTCATGCGTCCGGCCCCCTAATCTGCATGCAGGGCGCCGGACGCATGGAGCTTAATGTTTTTTTTTTTAAATCACCTGATTAGAGCCAGAGGCTCTAATAGGGTGATGCAAAGGGTGGTTCCGGGACGCAGAGCAGTGCGCCCCGAGCCCACCCATTGTGTGACAATAGCAAATGAAAATTCGCCATTGTCACACGGATCCTCCTCCTGGCCAATCAGGAAGTGGGTCTAATACCTGCTTCCTGATTGGCCGCAAGGCAAACCCCATGCCATTGGCCAAGGAGGAGGCTGGAGGACTCAAAGAGACGCGGCGGGGGACTAAAGAGCAGCCACTGCCGCTGCTTGGTAGTGAACAAGCACGTAGCAGTCGTGTGAAACACGTCTACTGTCCTACCCTGCTGTACCTTGTACCACTTATGTGAATAAAGTAACTTTTCTTCATTGGATTCCATGGTGGTGTGCGACCATTTTCTTCTTTCATGCTTCTCCTGGTGGCGAGCCGAGGTTCAGCACCCACCTTGAAACGTGGACTTTGACTGGTCTGGGTGGTGTTGTCTCTCTTTATAGTGCAGCCTACATACCGTATCCTGCAAGCACTACATTGTACAACATAAACTACTGATTTGGAGTTGCAATTCATGTACTGTTTGATGGCATATTTTTTGGGGGTTGAAAAGGACATTACTGAAGTACTTTTCCTGTGTCTATAACACAGTCTGTAGGTGTTTTGTCCACACATGTATGATCCTGTAGTGGACAACCATGTCTGTGCTTTGCCTGGCTTGCATGAACGAAATAGGCTAGGTTATAACCTGCTACCGAAAGTAGGAGCTCTTCTGCACGAAAAGTTACATCCATTACACTATATAGATCTTCATCTGCATACAGAATAGGAAGATTTTTTTTTTTATAATAGTGACAATCTTATTCTACAAAAACAAAATTAACTTTGTTACTATTGAAATTACTATGATGTTTATATTTCTTGATGTTGTTGCTGTGTATCAATTTGATCCGATTTCTATGGAGAGCTTTTACTTCTAGTTATCATTTGTTTACTGTAGCCCCGTTCCATAAGTGGGCCCTGAATTGTTATACATTCCTTTAGAAAACCTTCCTGTGTTGAGAAATTCCTCCTTGCCCTGATAAATTCCCTGGTAGGACTTAATGGTATGGCTGGGATGGCAACTGCTTGCTAACAAAAGGGAATTTCCTGCACAGGATTGTCTAAAGGTTTTAGACCTAACAGTGCCACCATCTGCATGTCCCGTCAAGGTAAGGTCTTAATATTCAATTTGTTTTGGGTGATGTGAAAAGGTGAACTCTACATTTAACGAATTGTTATTGAAATACACCATAAGTTCACTTATAGCATCACTCGATCCATTCCAAACCATAATACCAGGCAATGTCCCTTCTAAATGGGTTAAGGTGGGTGAATAAAACCAACTCCACCCACCAGCCCATATAGAGGTTCACCAAGGAGGAGGAAAATGTAGCCCCTATGGTTGCACCTTGGCATTGGATGCAACTGACAGTATGAAGCTCAGAGTGGACTCACAGGTGTGGTACTGTTCAGCAGCAGTCCAGCAGAGGTCAGGCGGAAAGGCACTGGGGTTGGTCTTTGAGGAGCTGCAGACTCTGAAAAGGGTTGTCTCCCTTTTTATGCAGTCACACAGCACTGTAGGGGTGTGGGGCGGGGGGTTCACAGCACTTTACAATTCTATCAGGTCCTTTAAATGTGTTTCATTTCTATGCTTGGGTGGAGATGCCATCCAATAGCGCAAGCAGTTCTAATTTCAGAATGACTTTCACTGAGTGAAGATATTTTCCAATGCTGCCTACCAATTGTCACCATTTCTCCATTAGAAATATAGTATACAAAATTTGGTGGTGTTATTTCTTTATTTCACCAAAAACACGTCTATGGTGAGATAAAGAAATTTGATGTTTATTCAACACGTTGACCCTGACACACCATACCATACATTACTATGGGCACCTCTGTCTTTCGATCTCTCAATGGGTTTTTGTTCCATCTCAAACAATGAGCCCAATCCCCCCCCCCCCCCCATTGGCCCTTTCAAGGACCAGGACCCCCAAGATCATTGAGAGTGACCAACTCTATCTTGCGTGGAGACAGTAATATTCTCTATCTGTGTACTAGGAAGATTGTGTGTTTTACCCATCAGGGTCACTGCAACCTCACCAAATGTAAGTTACGGTTTTGAATATTTTCAAATGTATTTATTTATTATTACAGGTACTTATATAGCACTGTCAGTTTACGGATGGATACTCCCTCAAGGGCCACGAATTGCAGCTTACAGACCACTATACCAACAGCACTGGGCATCATAGGTGCTATGTGCAGCCAGGTTCGGAGGAGTGGCCAGGATATCTGGAGGTAATTCACCCTTTCATTTAAAGGTGAACTTACCATTTAAATAAAGCTTGGGTACACACTTATGCGAATTGATTGCAGGTTTTCCCGCATCCAATTCGCATGACAGGAGACTGTGACCGGCTCTCAATGGACCCGGTTCACACATCCCGGGGGTGGCTGTAGAGCGAATTGCACAGGGGTCCTGTGCATCTTTGGTTCCATTTCAGGTCCGAATTCAGGCAAAAATTTGGGCCTGATTCGCCCCTGAAACAGAGAACAGGGACGCATCGGACCCCTTCTGTGAGCCGCATGCAAATCCAGTGTGAACCCAGCCTTAAAGTAAAATAATATACCAACAGTATACTAAACTAGGTCAGGAGTTGCAGGTAAGACCCTTACTTTAACCTACAGTGGAACGGGAAAATAGACACCTTTCATTGACACACTGGTTTCCGAAAAGGCATAGCTGATGTTTGGCTAGGGACCCCCTCCTGAGAATTTGGACTCTTTCTGTTAACTACTATTATTGTAACTATTAGCTCTACATACTTACTACACTATATTGGCTCTGTTGCCTCTTCTCCTTTTTTTCATTGGATACGCCAGGTTGTCCTCTACGTTGTTATCCTACTCCCTTGGCTATACCACACCTGAACCCTGAGGACCACCACCACACGACCACTATTCTGCAGAGATAGTCCACTGTTGTCACCTTCAGGTAACCCACCCTGAGAAATACCATGCAGCCATTACTGGAGTGCATATAGACAAGAAGTGGTCTTTTGCAAATGAAATGTAATTAATTTAGGGTTTACATCTAATGTTAAACAAACAAAATGATATCTGCGCTTGGTAAATAAGATGTAGGCAGCCAGCACCAACTGGTCTGATCATACACCCATACACAACTAATATAACAAAAGGATGCAGCACCAATGAAATGATAACAAACTGTAAAGATGTAACAAAGTTCATAGATGTAAATCGATAGAATGTATAAGGCTAGTCCTCGCACCGACTGTTGTGAGCTGGAAACACACGTCACCACGGTGAAGAAAAAGCAATCCTGCTTACCAGATCATATAGACCCTCAAATAATAGAGGTCGGTAGGGGCATGTGAAAAGACCAGGTCTCAATCAGGATGGTGTTAGACCAGATGCATGCTGTGTTGTCCGGACAGGAAGAAACTCCATATTTAGAATTAAGTGGACTTCCAATCCAGGAACAATGGATAGAGCTAAACAGCTTAACCTCAGAGATATAAAAATGCTGCCATGGTGTAGTAAATGTAAAAACCAATTTGATTTATTGTAGAAAATACACTCACATTTGGTGAAAGCAAACCAGCATATCAGCATATCAACAGGTGTACAAAGATTGGCCACGGTGTGTAGCGTGCTTGTGTCATATAGTCAATACTGGCTTACGCGTTTTGTCACAATTACCGTCTTTAGATGTTAAGAGGCCGCAAGCACGCACATAAATAATGCCCAGCCTGAAAATGATTGGCACTAGCTTGCGCTTCACGATGCATTCCACATACGGGAAACGAAGATATATCACTAGCTTGCGTTTCACAATGCGCTCCACATTCGGGGGAAACAGAAAAATATATCACAAAGCTGTATTCTAAACAAAAAATCCAAAACCTCAATGGCTATAAAAGTAATGATGTTTTCAAATGGCAGAAAAAGAAGGAGGATATTGGTCCAAGGGATGATATTGCATGCCCCTCACATCCTCTTACATTGGGGCCAGAGATACATGCCCCCCTTCTTCCTCAGCTCCTCCTTTGAGGAGTCAACAGATTCCTCAGGGTGGATGGAAATATGGATCCAGAAGACGCTCCCCACATAAATCCCCCTTTAGAAAGTTTGGTCCATCTTACCAGGGAGGTGTTCCCTGTGGTCAGATGACCAATGAGTTTAGATAAGGTTATCATCGTCCCTCTACACCTAGGGGGAATGTAGACACCAGAGGCCCAGGTGGGCAGTATATGCAACATGCTAATGGTGTTCCTGTTTACAATAGATTCTGTGACTTCCCACTCCCAGTGACGGTGAGTACTGTCACAGATTTCAACCTCTGGATATAGATTCTCTAGAAGGATTTGAATGCTATGATGATTGGTATATCACCATTTACCCTTTGAACACCCCAAATAGGAACAACCATTCTCAAGGTGGTTGGTATGGTCCTCCTCGGAATTCACAATTTCCAACAGAGGCCCCTTTTTTTTCGGGACAATGGGCCCAGACACAAGCGAAATCTCAATCAAAGAGAGGGTCCAAAGGGGGGAGGAGGAGTAGGAAAGAAAAGAAAAAGGGTATGATTGATGCAGGAATTTTTAATTTGAGTAACACAGTTCTGACTGAAGATGAAAAATGTGTTCTTAGTCATGGCCTAAAGTATGCCCCCCCTAAACACCTGGATACGTTTGGAGTGTTTATGGATGTACAAAAGTATATCTGTAAACTGAATGTTAAGTGATACTAATCCTGTTAGGAAAAGTGTTACCCTGGACGAAGGGATTAGACACTCAGGATTATCTAATGCGTCTTTGTTCAACCCTCCTGGTGCATTATCCCCATCATTTGGGGTCTTTAGAGTTTTAGTCCTCAAGGTCCTTGAGTCTCTGAGGATCAAAGGTGTGAGTATCGATAAGAAATTCAGGCAGGGATTAGACTCTCTGAAGAAGAGGAATGATAATGTAGTACGTCTGGCAAATAAAGGTGGAGGTATTGTCATTTTAGACAAGTCCGTCTATCTGTCAGAGATGTCTAGGATTTTGTTTGACCATGAAACCTATATTTCTTTACCTTCCAACCCTACTTCCAGGTACAAAAAGGACTTGGTTAAACTCATTGACCAGGACTTCCAGGATAAGATCCTGACCAAGAAAGAGAGGGCATATTTGGTTCCTGTGGCTCCTTGGGTTCTATTATTATCTATTATCTCTCCAAGATCCATAAGGATCCAGCCAATCCCCCTAGTTGTTCCATCATTAGTGGACTGAATTTGGTGACATCTAGGGTTGGTAAATATATTGATGGTTATCTGCAACCCTTGGTAACACAGACCCCATCTTATTTGCATGACTCTACTCAGGTACTCAAATTACTAGAGGGAGCTGAGTGGAAGGATGGTTATGTTTTGGCTACGGCCATCGTTTCCTCCTTGTATATCATTATTTCCCATAGACATGGTTATGAGGCCGTGGACACCTTTCTGGAAAGTGATTCCAGTCTGTTACCAGCCCAGCGCTCTTTCATCTTGCGCCAGTTGTCTTTCGCCATGGAGCACAATTATTTCTGGTTTGGAGGCTCCTTCTATTTACAGAATAGGGGAGTCGCCATGGGCGCTAAATTTGCACCCAGCATGGTAAATCTTTTTATGGCCAAGTGGGAGGAGGATGTTGTCTATAGTGGTCACTGGTCATAGACCTGAACTCCTCATTTGGAGAAGGTATACAGACAATGTCCTCCTCCTTTCGGAAGCTAGCGAGAAATCTCTGAACGACTATATTGCACAACTAAATGAAAATTCTCTGCACATTTCATTGCAACATAAGGGTCAGTAGTGAACTAATTCATTTTCTGGATGTCGCCATAGAGTTTAGAGATGGTGCTCTTGTTACCACCACTTACTTTAAGGAGACCGGCCGTAACAGCTTTATTAGCCAGGACAGTTGCCATCATCCATCATGGCTTAAGTCAGTCCCTAATAGTCAGTTTTTGCGGGTACGAAATTGCACCACTCCTGCTGATTATTGTGAGTAGGCTTCTCTGTTGAGATCCAGCTTTATTGACAAAGGGTATCATTCTGAGGAATTGGATGCCATCATCACTGATATAGCTGGTTTTGATAGAGCTGGTATGTTGGAGAACAGGCCCAAAGTTGAGGGGAATCGTCATCAATTTGGGTTCTCCTTCATTACCACCTTTTCCAATCAATTTTGCGACATTAAACATATTTTTTCCAGACATTGGAAGGTCCTTAAGAACGATAAAAGTGTTGGGCCCCAAATTAGGAGATAATCCTATGGTGGTGTATCGGGGAGTGATACCCTTGAGGTTGTATGTGGCCCCTAACATTATTGATAATCCTAAGAGGGCTTCTTTCTTTCAGGATTTGAAAGGTTTTTTTCTGTGTAGGAAATGTTCTTTATGTCGTATTAATACTCTTAAGGATAGGAGGGTATGCACTTTCCACTCTAAGGCCACATCTAAGAGTTATGATATTAAGACCTTTGTCACTTGTTTATCTACCAATATGGTATAGCTTCTACAATGTCCGTGTGGCCTACAGTATGTGTGCCGCACTATTAGAACTCTGCCGAGTAGGATTAATGAACATTTTAGTAATATAAGATGAGGTTTTCTGGCTCATAGCATGTCTAAACGCTATGCACGGTATCACAATAAAAAAAAAGAGGGCACTGTCATTTTGGGTATTGATCAGTTTTCAACACATTGGAGGGGGAGCCATGTCTGGCGAGGGATCTCAATACTTGAGACTTTATGACCTTAAGCGTTACATGCCTTTTGGTTTAAATATTAAATGGGACGTCAATTGTTTTTGTGAATAATAATTAATTTCTTGCTTTTTAATGTGACATTCTATTTAATCTTTCATGACATTTGTTTCCTTCCTTTCTGTTTTAATGCTATTAGATTGGAGCTGAGGTTAGTTCCACAGCCCCATATAAGTCATATTGTGATATGTATAAATGGTATCGATTTATCATGATGGTTTTTATTTTTTCATTTTTTAATCTTTAAGTCCATTAGAGGGTGCGTCATTATATATTTTATAGTCTTCATATTTATTTGTATGTGGATTTTGTTAGTTTGGATTTTGCTTTAGAGCCCACCAGTCGGTGCTTCACTATGCGCGTTTGTATTTGTTTATGTTATGGTCTAGATCTATTTATATGTTTATTATTTTAAGTTTATTTAAATTTTTATTAACATATATTTTTGGGTAAACTTCTGACATTCTATCGACCACTTTCTTGTTGGGAGTGGTTAGTATTTATATATTTTTTCTGCCTGCTTTGGCGGGACGCAATATAGTATACAGCTTTGTGATATATTTCCATTCCCTGCAAGTGGAACGCATTGTGAAGCGCAAGCTAGTGATATATCTTTGTTTCCCCGTATATGGAACACATCGTGAAGCGCAAGCTTGTGATGTATTTCCGGTGCTGGTCATATCCGGGCTGGACATTATTTATGTGTGTGCTTGCGGCTTCTCGACACACCTCTGATGACGTTAATTGTGACGAAACTCATAAGACGATATTGACTATATGACGCAAGCACGCTACTTGCTACGGCCATCTTTGTCCACCTGTTGATATGCTGATATGCCTGTTTGCTTTCTCCAAATTTGCCTGTTTGCTTTCTCCAAATTTGCCGGTTTGCTTTCACCAAATATGCCCGTTTGCTTTCACCTGTTTGCTTTCACCAGCTTTCACCAAGCTGTTTAGCTCTATCTGTCATTACTGGATTGGAAGCCAACTTATTCTGAATGTGGAGTTTCTTTCTGCCTGGACAACACAGCATGCATCTGGTCTAACACCCTCCTGATTGTGACCTGGTCTTTTCACATGCCCCTACCAACCTCGCTATAATTTGAGGGTCTATATGATCTGGTAAGCATGATGACATGTGTTTCCATCTCACAGCAGTCGGTGCGGGGACTTGCCTTATACATTCTATCGATTTACATCTATGAACTTTGTTATATCTTTACAGTTTGTTATGATTTCATTGGCGCTGCATCCTTTTGTTATATTACATCTAATGTTACCTATCCTACTGGTTCAATAATTACTGGAGCTATTCCCCAGTTAGAAAAAATCTAGAGAACATGTCCTGCTGGGAGCACATGAGGAGGGTAATTGAGATATAAGGCAGTAGAAGACTCAGAGGTTGATATTTGACCATGTACTCCTGACTGTTAGACCCATGAGGGTGTCTTAAACCACATTTTTTATTTTCATGGCACAATGTTAATCTGCCATTTTAGATACAATTAGCACTTATTGGAGTTATTCTTTAACCCAGTGTGATCGGATCAGGGCCAGCATATGGAGCAGATGGCCGTTCAGGCTGCAGCAGGCACCTGTCATGTCAGTTAATGCACTACTAATTGCAGACACCCAAAACTGAAGTGTAGAAGACAGGCTGATTGCCGGCTACATGGTGTAACGGTGCAGGTTACATGCCACGCGGCTTGTACGATTTGCATATCGTTTGCACAAGTGAGAACAAATAGCCATGTTGAGCTGTCAGTCAGAGCCCCAATAAAGACATATGTTTGTGCAATCTGGCCTTTCTTCTCACTGGCAAGGCATTGGTTTCTGGGAAGAAGCTCTTCATCCTCTGTCTGCAGGCATTCTGTAGGGGGGTTCGTAACTGTCCCAAGAAAGGCAAGAGGATACACCTTGTCCACAAATAGTTGGGACATGCACAGGGTGATGTAGATGTAATCTGTGTATCATAACCAAATACTGTGTCTTTTTTAACCATAAAATACTAATGAATATGTTTATCCATGTTTGCACCTCAGTATTGTTGATCCCCTTCAGCCTCTTTCATCCACTTCCTGTCTACATGCACGTGTTTTAGTGTCAGTTGAACATCATTGCTCTGGGCCAGCTTCCTTATAATGACAATGGTGGACCACCCCTGAGCCATGTGTTTCACAGAAGAAGTTTATAGGAGTGCTGGACCCAACAATCGGTAATGTTTAATTTGATATTTAGCCCCATGTTGCAGCTCTCTGTCATACAGACTATCCCTTGGCATTCTTGGAGTAGTCTGAACAGAGTAAAGCACTGCAAGCTAGTAACAAGTCCAGTAAAAGTTTATTAATCTGGATAAAAGGGTATAAGAGAAATCCAATGCATTTTGGGGGTTCAAAACCACTTCATCAGGGCCGGGGAAACAATATAATATAAAATGACATAAATAAGGAGATCTAAAAAACTGCAAACACATTACCTATTACAGAAATATGGTACTAGGATACTTTAAAACCCAAATATACCATATATATATATATATATATATATATATATATATATATATATTTTATATATTTTTTTTTTAATTGTTCTATATATGAATTTTATAGTATACCATACTTCTATACTGGGTCATGTGTTTGCCATATTTTAAAGTCTTTTTATATTATTTTATATTATCTTGTTTTTTAGCCCTGATGAAGGGGAAGTTGGACCCTGAAATGTGTTAGATTTCTAACCCCTAATGGAGACTAATAAACTTATTACCAATGTGTGGAGCTCTCATCCTTTGTACTCTGTTTAAGCAATGTGTGGCACAGTCACTTGTATCCTCCACCAGGAGTGCATGGGACAGGGTAACAATCCTTTCTTCTTTAGTGGAAAATAGGAAATAAAGCTGTCATTGCACTTATTCTGTCTGATAACAGGTCTTGGTCTTCTGGCCTGCCAATGCTATGTCCTGTGCAGGGTTGTAGGATTGCAGCATCAGCCTTATTTGAGATATTGCAAAGGTGCAGTGACTCGAAAAAAGGTATTAAGTGTGGGGATCTAGGTGACGAGTGGGAGGTTCCAACATATTTAGAGGTGTGGTTTGGGTAGAACCAACTAGTAAAGTGAGTGTGATGGTGGTCCTAACACCAAGAAAGAAGATTGCAGGAGGTCAAACAGTGCACAAGCCTATCGGATATATAACTTTACCACTGCTCCAGGTCAGATATTGGGTTGCCACTGGTCAACCTAACTGCTAGCAAACAAATGACTTGCAATATTCTGACCACCGGATTATTTTCCCAATGATCTCACCAAAATAGAACCATGTATGTCACATCTGTTTAGTAAAGGGTACAAGAGAAGTGTGGAGTATTGGAATGTTTATTAAAGTAGTCATGCTAAATGGGACTCTGGTAAAGAAAAAATTCAGTTTTAGGCAGCCCTCCAAGAAAAAAAAACAAAAAAACAAAGAAATGACCCTAAATAAAAAAACAAGTGAATAAATAATTAAATTCATACAATGGTGCAAAGTTGGCACAACCCCCCGAAGATGTCATCTCTCTGACGAAACGCATTGTGTGTGGCTACGTCGCTATGTCATCGCGCACGCCCGCCAACCGATGCGTGTAGTCCAGTGCGGCCACATGGCACATGCATTTTTATTTGTACTGCTACGAGCAGATTTTTGATACATATGCCCATTTTACCTTTATCTTTGTGTGGAAACTGTCGCAACTGTTGCGACACTTGTTTATGCGGTGTCACTTGGTGGCGGATGCACCGAAATTTGAAGTGTGGGGACACCTATGTGATATAATGGATTGTGGATCCTTTTTTTTTGGACTTTGCTATTTAAAACACTTCTTAGTGCCTTTTCTTTTTCACATACAATAAAATATTTTTTTTCTTTTTCACATATTTTTATGTTTTTTTCACTTTAATTATTGGATTATGCACCTTTGTATAAATGTATTTATTTATTCACTTGTTTGTTTTTGGGTTAGCGCCATTTCTTTGTATTTTTATTTTTTGCTATTAGTGGCTGCTTTATCGTTTATTAGGTTTACATGTTTCAGCACAGGTTTTCTATATATTTGATTTAGCTCTCCAAAAAGTAACAGAAATAGGCCGACACATTTCTGAAACTTGTGCGCCGGAAGGAAAGGACCAGTGTCTTGAAGATTTTACAGGTAGCTCGTATCCGAATACTGATCAGTGGTTCCCAATTAACTATATCTACTGCATTAGGGAACAGACAAAAAAAAAAAACAACAGCATCTTTCCAAATAACTGTTCTGTTTATTTGGCACATTTCGTTTTTTTTTTTTGTGTAGGTATCACATAAATATTACAGTATTACTTCCTTTGCAGTACTATGTAGGCTACTTTCTTATCAGGGTCTTAAGAATGTGAGTACATAGCAGAAGAGTTAGTATACTGCCAAAGACATTGGCTGAAGTGCTCAAGCATACAAAATAAAATTAAAATTAATATTACAGTTGTGCTGAAGCAGTACATAGGCAGGCTAGTTTCTTATCGGGGTCCTAGGAATGTGGGTACAATGGTAGAAGAGTATAATGCCAAGGACCAGGGGCAGACTGACAATTTTGGCCCAGGGGGCAAGAACAAACCATAGGCCCATGGTGCAGCAACTTGGCCCCACTCACCCTCTTCCCGTCCTCCTCCTGACCCTTATTCCAAGCTGAAACCCTGCTCCAGATACTCTCTACTTACCGTCTGAATCCGGATACCCAATCTGGCAAGCAGGGGGTGGTTGGGGGGGAGCTGGGACAGCTTGGTTGGGGCTGGCCGGGGGAGAAGAGTCTCCAGTGGGACATGGAACTGGCCTCTGCTCAGACACAGTTCACACCATCCATGCTGGGGGGGGGGGGGGGGCCCTGCGCTCTGTCCTTGTCTTCAACCCGCACTCAGTAGGTCAGTGGTGGGGACTTTTTACTTCTCTTCACCAGTAATCCTTTAGGCATGCCTGTGGCAGAAGCAGTGCAGACTTTTTACGCGGGATCAGAGTGGCCCAGGGGGCAAATGCCCCCCTGCCCCCTGGCCCAGTCCTCACCTACCAAGGACCCTGGTTGCAGTGGACAAGGCATACAAAATGAAATACATGTATATATAGAGCTTTAAATTTCTTTCACACCAGAAGCATTGCGTAAAGTCTAGCAGTAAAAGTTACTTTCGGTCAGGAGGGTGGTTCTTGGAGCTGACCCCGCAGGTTACTGGGGGATGACCAATGGAGCCACCTGCGCCCTGGTAGAGAAGAATAAAGCCTGCCCAGGCCTCTGCCTCAGGGCTGAGCGACCTCCCTCTCAGGGACACCAGCCTTCAGCCTGCCCAAGCGGCAGGTCCCCATCCTAGGCAGGGAGAGATCTCCAACAGGAATACACAGAAGAAATAAAGCTGGATGGCCGCACTCCAATTCAATAACCTTTTTTTCCATTTTTTAAAAACAAGAAATCGTACAGCAAATAGTGGGGAAACAACAGATAACAGCTAACAGCGTTTCACACCTAGACTGGTGCTTAATCATATCTATGATTAAGCACCAGTCTAGGTGTGAAACTGAGCAGTAGGGGAGGGGATTTTTCCTTGAGCAGTATTTTACTCATATATGAGAGATCCCCAAGGATGCCCCCACAGCGCAGGTGGTGAGTCTGTCTGGACTCAAAGGAGAAACAGGCTGGCCAGAAGATGCAGCCGGTGGCGGGGTCAAGCGGGAGAGCCAGCGGCAGGGGGTTTCCCTGCCCGTCCCTTCTCACCCAGCCGTCCACCCCAGTGGTGGAGCATAGGGTTTTGCCCCCCAGTCCCCAGTCTCAAAAGGCATCCCATGGCCATAGAAGAGTGGGACAGTACGTGGGTGATGGGTGTCCACCCTTCCCAGCCTGAGGGCCCCTGTTCAAATAAAAAAAAAAAAAGAGTTATTTTGGTCAACAGCCAACACTTTTCAGGGAATAATTGGTCCCCCTTCATCAGGGCTTGGCAAATGCTGCAGATAGGAAATCTCTACTGGACTGATATATAACGATGCTGGAAGGTAAATCCTGTAACATAGGATATAAAGTATCTGCTCTAAGGGTCAATGTAGGTGGTATTGCTAAGTCCTGATGAAAGGGGACCTCCTGAACCCTTGAAATATGTATGCTGGTATTTAAGAAAATGTGACTTCTAAAAAAGATCTAATGCTGGACTTTGGAAACTGTTTTGGCACTTTCCTACCTGCACACTGAGGCTGGATTCACACTGCCGCATGGAGCGGCTCACAGCAGGGGTCTGGTGCGTCCCTGTTCATCGTTTCCAGTCCGAATTTTTTGCTGAATTTGGACCTGAAATGGACCAGAAGACTCACAGGACTCCTGTGCAATTCGCACCGGAGGAGCTCCAGAGATATGTGAACCAGCTCCATAGAGAGCAGGTCACAATCTCCTGACATGCGAATTGGATGCAGGTGAAAGAATATTGCATTTTGTATTACTAGAGAAATTGCCTTTCAGATGGGGATTAGGTAAGCAGGGAGCCCTAAATGGCCATGCTATGGGTCCCCATCATGAATAGTTAGAGCTCTGATGACTAAATCACAGGGCTTCAGCCAAGCGTATTGAGCCATGCTCACTTTCGGTAAGCTGCAATCACTTTTCACTGCAGAGCGCAGAATCCTTGTAACACTCACTACCCCTTCACTATATAGTTTTCAATGGACCTGAAAGTGGCAACGTCAGTCCCATCTTACCTTTAACTAGATATGTGCGGTTCATTTCGTTCCGAACTGAAATGGGGAGAAATTTTAGTTATGCGGAATAATCGAATCCGAAATAACGAAACAAAAATTTCAGGAAAAATTTAAATTAGAATAGTTTTCGATTCAAATTCAAATTTCCAAAGAGAATAAATAAGAATAGAAAACAAAGGAATATAATAGAAAAGAATAGAATAGAACAGTAAATAAAAGAATATAACATATTAGAGTAAAACAGAATATAAAATAAAAGGATAGAATAGAAAATAAAAGAATATAACATATTAGCGTAAAACAGAACAAAATAAAATAGAAAATAAAAGAACAGAATAGAATAGAAAGCAAAGGAATAAAATAGAATAAAAAATTGAATAGGATAAAATACAATATAACCATCTTCTAAAATTCAAATTTCAAATAGATTAAATTCAAATTAAATAGAAAAGAATAGAATGAACTAGAAAAAAAGAATACAATACAATAAAATAGAAAGAATGTAACCTTCTTCTGAACATCAAATTTCAAATAAAATAGAATAGAAAATAAAAATAGAATAGAATTTAAAAACAATAGAATGGAAAGAACATACCTAAATTCTAATTTCGAATAGAATAAATTCAATTTTGATTAGAATTTGATTTGAATTCAAATGGAATTTGAATCGATTTAAATGCTTTAATTCAGAAAATTTGATTTGATTTCGAATAAAGGAAATAAGTTCTGAAAACGAATTAAAAGGAGTTTAATAAAATGAATTTATGTAAATAACGAATCAAAACTAAACATATTTTTTCATTCTGCATATGTCTACCTTTAGCTAAGAATAGAAAAAAAGAATAGCAAATAAAAGAATAGAATATAATAGAGTAAAACAGAATATAAAATAAAGGTATAGATTAGAAAATAAAATAATATAATATAATAGAGTAAAATAGAACAAAATAGAATAGAAAATAAAAGAACATAATAAAATAGAATAGAACACAAAGGAATTAAATTGAATAGAATAAAAAATAAAATAGCATAAAATACAATATAACAATCTTCTGAAATTCAAATTACAAATAGAATAGAAAATAAAAGAATAAAATAGAATTAAAAAAAACAATAGAATAGAATAGAAAGAATATAACATCTTCCAAAATTCCAAATATATCTTCCAAAATTCTAATTTCGAATGGAAGTTGATTCGAATTCAAATGGAATTCAAATCGATTCAAATTTTTTAAATCAGAAAAGTCAGTTTGATTTCTAATAAAGTAAACAAATTCCAAAAATGAATGAAATGAAGTTTAACTAAATGAATTTGTGTAAATAACGTATCGAAACTAAACACATTTTTTCATTCTGCCTACCTTCAGCTAAACCTGTCACCCAATGCACTAATAATGGGGTGATGGGCATATCTGTGTATGGAGTAAAGTAACCCCCCCCATAGTGCACGCTACCCAAATGGCTTATTGCCATACAGCTTGACTTTAAGCACTACATATCCCAGCATGCCCTCCCAGCCTCTATCTCTCCCATCTTCCCTATATTCATAATTATATGTCTCTTATTAATTTTGCACAAAAAGCAATTAATCCAACATAAAGATATTTATATGAATCTGACATATTAGTTTTCCTAATGATTGGTAATTATCTATGGAGTAATATGCCCGATGGGGAAAATACAAAAAAAAAAAGAAAAAGTACAAAACACTGAGATGGAATTCCTCAGAAAGTAAACATTTCCAGTGGGAATTCCCAGACATATGTGTGGATAATCAGGCATACGTTCGCAGGCTGCTGCAATGGAGCGGTGATTAATTCACACAATTCTTCCGGCGGGAAAAGGCCACATTGTTTTTAGCTGTCTTTTAGCATGAAGTGGCGTTTGCTCAAGTCCAATGTTAAAATCCTGACTCCTGACTTTAAATATAATCAGCAGACACGGCGCACCTGCTCAATAGCGCCAATTGTAATGTTGGTGTTGGTCTGCACCTGGCTGCCCCCTTACCTAATCCCCTATCCTCCCCGCTGTCTTTTAATCAGAACCTGAGCAAGGTTTCTTTAATGTTTTCTGTAGCTCTCATGAAGGCTTGCATGACACCGTATCAAGTAACAATAGCTTTTTTGGACGCACTCTGACAAGCCTGCTGAATCTCACTGCATTAAATTATTATTATATAGGATTTATATAGCGCCGACAGTTTACGCAGCGCTTTACAACTTGAGGGTAGACAGTACAAATACAATACACTTTAATACAGTAGGAATCAGAGGACCCTGCTCCTTAGAGCTTACAATCTAAGAGATTATAGAAACTTAGTGAAGTTGAATTGAGTGAAAAATTCATTAGCATGTACATGCAGCAGTGGTTCGCTGTTTGAAATGTTTGTTGTAAAAAGCGGCAAGAATCATTAGACAAAAAAAGATCACTCCATAAACAGTGCAGATAAAATGGCCTGGATTTACCAGAAGATCCCGGACTATATAATATGCAGATATTATAAAAGACCGTGACCTGCACTTACTGTGATACCAGTGGTGGCCCGTCCCTTGGGGGCGCAGGGGCGCCGCCCCCCCATCCATGTGTCCGGCCCCCTAATCTACATGCAGGGCGCCAGACGTATGGATTCCAATGGTTTTTTTTTTTATTTGAAGCACGTGATTAGAGCCAGAGGCTCTAATAGGCTTCAAAAAAGGGTGGGCTTGCAGCGCAGAGCACTGCACCCTGAGCCTACCCAGTTGTGTGACAACAGCGAATGGATATTCACTATTGCCACATTGATTCTCCTCCTGGCCGATCGGGAAGCGGGTCCTGAGACCCGTTTCCCGATTGGCCGAAAGGAGAAGCCATGCTATTGGCCAAGGAGGAGGAGGGAGGAGACACAGGGGAAGCCCACAGAAGAGACAGAGGGGGAAGCCCCTGGCGCCACTGCCCCCGCTGCCTGCCCAGGGCGAGTGAGCCGGCGACGGGGGGGGGGGGGTTTAGGTGTGCAGGCTGGAGCTGGTGTGGTCCAGGGGGGGGTATGGTGTGGTCTGTCTACCGCCCCCCCGGCCCATGGAGCACCAGCCGCCACTGTGTGATACGATCCTTTCATTGTTTGCCCCTTTGTCTGTCCTATACAAAATGTCATGTGCCCTGGATTTGCTGGGACAGTCCTGCATCCTGGCCTTTGTCCTGCCAATGCTGTGTCCCGGGCCATGTCCTGGGATCAAAGCATCCACCTTATTTGCATTACTGCACATACACACGCATTAACTGCATAGATCAGGGCGGGGTCTGAGCTGGACCAACCATAAAGTGGGCAGTGAACAGTGTCCCGGGAACCAGGACCATAATAATGTTGGTACTGTAAGTATGAATCATTTATCACTGGACAGTTTCTATAAAAATATCTGATTTATGCTTTAAGAATTTTGTGCGTCAGCTATTCCCACAACCTTTATCAGCTGAGACCTGAAAACTCTCATTCTATAGTAACACGTGTTGAATCCTTTTTGAATTTATATATTTTTTTACTCACTTGTATGGACTCTGGTCTGATTGCACTAAGCCACTTCGCACTAGTCCCCTTATTTATATCATTTTTAGAGTTATATATTTGATGGACTAATTATGAATATAGTATTTACTAATTAATAGTGAATATTTAACTTTATGTGACTCATTTGATGAACAGTGAGTCACTTCTTTTTTTTGAAAAAATGTATTTATAAGTGGTGTAATTATTATTACACTATTGCACTTTGGAACCTCCACTTCAATGCTTATTGTTTTATTGCTGATTTATTTTTAAATGATGTGGTGTTGTCACTAGATATTTTGCATACGTTTTGTGTTATCCACACTCATGCAGCGCCATATACCTTAATTTCAATTTCTAATATTAAGATTTGCATCTGCTCCTGAGCAAGTGAAGGGCACTCCACGAAACGCGTTGAACAGTATGGATACAATTATTTTAATATAATTATGTGTTTTATTGTTTGATAATTTATATGATTTATTTGATAATCATGGACTAAAATGCTAATTACAGATTTGGACCTTGGACACAATCAGCTCTTTTCCTAATATCAATAATTTTAGTGTGTTATGATCTAGCCTAATTATGATGAATATGTTTTATTACTTGTATGAGTTATAGTAATCATAGATTTATATTAATGTTTTATTTATTTTTTGATAAGGCTCTGTAACAATAAAACATGCTCTCAACATTATTGTCTATCATTGTATTATGTCATAATATATATATATATATATTTATATATATATATATATATACATATATATATATTTATATATATATATATATATATATATATATATATATATATATAAATATATGTATGCAATGTACATAGATCACCCAGAGGGGAGTGTTTTTTTTTTTTCTCAACAAAAGTGGAGTTACTCTTTAAGGCTACGGGCACATTTGTGCACTGCAGGAATGCACACAAAACCAAGTACTTTCCTGCCATGCACAGAAACGTTCTGCCCTTTTTCAGAGGCGCAGTGATGTCATTGATTGCACCTCCATGCATCTGCAAATGCATGCATCTATGTGCACGCCACAATGCATTGTGCCATGCAATCAGGGGTGGCCCAAGACATTGTGCTGCCTGGGTCCAAGAATGAAATGCTGCCCACCACCCCCCCCCCCCCGGAAAAAAAAATCACACCCACCAAAAGGCCCCCCACATCCATTATTTTATATCATGATAATTAAAACTAATATTAAATTTATCATGAAGTCAGATTTACATGCAACATCTCCTTGTCTATATGCAAAATCATATGACATATCTTTATGTTCAATTCCAAACCACAAATTCCAGTTTAATTTTGTTTGTCTGACTGTCTGACGTCATTGCGCACGCCCCAATCATATGAGGGACGTTCCCCGGAGGAGACGCTCCGCCTCCTCATACTCATCAGTTTGCACTATGGGCAGAAGTATGAGATGGGGAAATTCTGCCCGTAATGCGCCGTAAACTGATGACACGCAAAACTGCTGGGAAAAAAAAATCTTGGGCATCAATTTGCTGCCCCTCTCAAAGTGCTGCCTGGGTACAATGGACCCAGTGGGACCCATGGTAGGGCCGGCCCTGAGTGCAATGTCTCAGAAAGGTCAGGGACTTCTTTTGAACTTTTCTTGTGCATAGGGAAGCTAATTGACATGAATGGACTGCCCTATACATGACATGAGGAAAGGTGCAGAGCTGCATGTCCAAGGATTCTTGAACATGGCCATAAAGTACACCATATGGGAGTTAAAGCGGAGTTCCACCTAAAAAAAAAATGCATAAAAATACCCCCGGGACAGTCAGGGCTAGTGCATTCCACAATGGCTAGCCTCTGAACTGTCCAGGGCTGCACTTACCTGCAAGAAGAAATACTTACCTTGAAAATGTCTTGTCCAGCGCTGCCATCTCAGGTGTGGGCAGCTTGAAGCCAGCGCAATCCTCTTCTGCGTCCTCTTCCATCTTCTTCGGTCCCACGATGCACTGCACCGGCCCCGCCGTCACTTCCGGTGCCTCAGCGTCATCCCTGCACAGCTTCTGGGCATAGAAGCTGTTTAGCAAGGTATGACGGCGCTTGCACCGGAACTGACGTCGGGGCCGGTGCAGGCGCATTGATTCCTGGGAGCGATGACGTTCAGCTCCCAGGAATCATTGCAAGCCAGGAAGTGACGACAGGCCGTGGCCGCCGAGGGGAGGAAGAGGAAGTTAGGTAAGTATATTTTCTTCCAAACAAGGTTAGTGAAAAAAAAAAAAAAGTGATTATCCATTTATTTTTCAGGTGACAGAGAGGAAGAAGATGGCAAAAAGTGGTATTTTAGGGTGGAACTCCACTTTAAGGGTAAAATACGTCTCTTACTGTGGTGTGTGGGAGCCACAGCTGCAGTGTATTTTTGCCTAGAAGAAAGAATTATACATATGGATGCATAACTGCCAGCATTGGTGGTATAAGTATGCATGCTTATGGGTGTATTTTTCAAAACGTAAATTTTTTAATTTAATAAATATGCCCATATGCATGCGTTAGTATACGCTGGTGATGGTTGTTATGCCTGGAATTTTCTGTAATGCATTCCCATGGTCAAAAATATACTCTGCGGCATCCATATATTATACTTTACGCTTGCGTCCATATAGCCTAAATGTAGAAAGATTTTGTTACAATATATTGTGACGTTAGGAATGTATTCATGCAGACTTGTAAATTTACTGAAAAAATCACTTTAGGTCTATGCCCAGCTTTTTACACCGCAGGCCGTATTTCAGCAATATTCCCAATTTCCACTTTTATTGTTCCAACATCACGACGACTACAAATCTTTTTATAACATAATTGTCATATCCGCATGTTATAAAAGATGAATTCCTTGTTAGATTCTTGACGGTTCAGGATTTCTGTACACATAGGACTGTGCGCAGCAGACCTGTGAACGAGCTCATGAAAAAAATTCTATGAGGAATAATGACTTTTCTGTGCTAAAAGAAATGTGTAAAGCCCAAATCCAGGAATTTAAAAAATGCATGTGTAGCACCACTCCTGTAGGAGCCGCAGGATTACTGTCCAGGTCTTCCCCACAGGTTTTGCCCGGAAGCCAGGCACACAAACTCGCTCTCACATTTCTTCAGTAACCGAAAGGTAAAAAATGGGTAAATGTAACCAGGTATGGTAGGAGAAAAATGAGGAAGGGGAAGTAAATATAAAGGAATAAGTCTACCAATCCTGGATATGGGGATTTGAATGTGCTAAAATATTAACAGCAAGATAGATTAAAAGGAATTAATCCTTGTTTATTTGAAAATACAAAAGACAAATATAAAAGGGATACAGTCATAAATATATAACAATGCATGTATAAAATGCATCACATGACCTATGAATGAACCGTGTGATCTAATTATGGATCTACGCGTTTCGCTCACACGTGATGAGCTTCTTCAGGATCCAAGTGTACATGCGAGTAAACTTTTTAAATGACAGAGTATCCTTAGCTTAAAATCATTCGGTAAGTGTCATTGAAAGTTGATGAAATCTTGAGATCTATGCTGACGTTTGAAACCAAATCTCAAAAAAAGGGGGGAAGAAGAATTAGCCATATATTGGGGGCCAAGCCGGAATTATATTATAACAAGCGTAAGGGGGAGAAAGTAAAGGGGGAGGGGGTCTAACCCACATGTAAGACCCCTGAATCCAAAGACGCCAAAACGGACCAGTCCAAGGATAGAAACATCACATCATGGAGGCCAACTCAGAAAATAACTCAATAAGACATATGACACCTTCAGTAACCAGTCTAGGGGTGTTGTTTTTGTGTTTTTTTTATTTTCGGAGAACTAGGATTGAGAATAGTGGTGGGATACTCCAAAGACAAGAATTATGTACAGCTGATGACTTAGATATTCTTCAAGATAAGCTATTTTGAAGTCCGAGCTTGAAACAAACAGTATACTTGCTGGCATCCTGTGGAGGGTGGCTGGCTGGCTGGCACCCTGTGGTGGATGGCTGGCTGGCACCCTGTGGTGGGTGGGTGGCTGGCTGGCACCCTGTGGTAGGTGAATGGCTGGCACAGGGGCTGTGGGTGGCTTGCTGGTACAGGGCCAGTGAGCGGCTGGCTGGTACAGTGCCTGTGGCTGGCTGTTACAGGGCCTGTGGGTGGCTGGCTGTCTGGCACCCTGTGGTGGGTGGCTGGCTGTCTGGCACCCTGTGGTGGGTGACTGGCTGGCTGGCACTCTATGGTGGGTGGCTGGCTGGCACCCTGTGGTGGGTGGGTGGCTGGCACAGGGGCTGTGGGTGGCTGGCTGGTACAGGGCCTGTGGGTGGCTGGCTGGTACAGTGCCTGTGGCTGGCTGCTACAGGGCCTGTGGATGTGGGTGACTGGCTTGCACCGGGCTGCTCTGGGTGGGTGTATGGCTGTGATACACTCCCGCGAGACTAGTCCCAACTCCAGACGAGGCTGTCCAAGGCAAGGGAGGCGGCCTAAGAAGGCAGAATGACGTCACAAAAAAATAGGCAATATCGGCCAGTTCCGGGGCCTATACCGATATATCGGGGAAAGTCCGTATCGCCCCCCGATATATCGGCCTTGCCAATAATCGGTCTATCCCTACTATGAAGTAACAGAGGGGTAGCTAAAGCACAAAGGTCCCCAAGATCTGTCAGTGTCTGTACTCACAAGGCTCAAGGACAGCTGATAGCCTCCATCCAACTTCCAAGTGAAACCTTCCCATGATACCAGACTGATCTTTAGCAGACAGTTCCCCTCAGTCAGCTCCCTTTTAGGTCTAAGCATTCAAGCCTCTCAGGTCACCCACCTGAGGTATCACCGACAGCAGCTTCTGCCTGGGAGGGCAGCGTGCCCCCCAGGCTGGAATAATCCACTCTTGGAAAAGACCCGAACTCAGTGTGCTCACTGAATATATACAGTTACCCAGCATGCTATCGGAGCCTGGGATAGGCTAAGGCTGTATCAATATTCATGTTCCCATCTGCATAGCTTTATACCTATTATACAGAAACTTCTCAAGTTTCCTGAATACAGAGGAAGCTATAGGCCAGACTGGCAGCAGATTAATATACTGCGCAGACCTTACTAACAGATTACAGCTTCACTGGATACAGTGAGCAGAACATGCTTTTGCCTTCCAAATAAATGCAGCCACTCTGACTATAGTGTGGCAACTAAATTTACCTATCATAAACACAACTATATAAACACAACTAATACTAATTTATCTAATCCTAGCACCTACCTAAGAGGATGCTACACATCCTAGTATTGTTCGTTATGTCTAGGGGTACACAGTGCAGGTTCTGTCATTTATCGTATACTCAACTACAGGCACTCTCTTCCTCTACTCAAAGTTCTGGTCTGTGGGTGTAACAGGGCTATGTAAGTATTTACTGTATCCTTCTGGTCATATTGAGCTCTCGTCTAATTCTTTGGTCCAGTTCTTTGGGCACCATGTCTGATATGTTTGAAAGCCTTTTTTTCATAAAATTTTCATGGCAATTTTTTTTAGGAGGCAAGTTGCCAGGTCTTTCTCAAACCCTCCCTAATTACTCATCTAGCAGCTGACATGAATAATGTGATAATACAGATGCATTTGCACACACAAATTGGGGCTTATTTATACAGGAATCAGTATGTATTTGGAGTGTGGGAGGAAACCTTCGCAAGCACAGAGAAAACATGCAGATAGTGTCCTAGCAAAGATTCAACCCAAGGATCACATTTCTGCAAGGCATTAGCACTAACCACTAAGCCAGCCTTTCTCAACCTTTTCACCGCAGGGGAATCCTTAAAATAATTATTAGGCCTCAGGGATCCCCTGCTAAAATTAAGTAATTAGGGGGTCAGACCACTCTTAGTGGTCAGACAGCTAAAAAGATCATTGGTGTCATACTGCTGGCCCTGTCAAGTTCCACTGGCCCCTGAACTATCCAGCCACCCAACAGATGAAAGGTCAATTAGCAGCAACTCAAGGAACCCTTAGAAACCTGTTGAAAAACCTTATGGTTTCATTGAACCCTTATTGAGAATGGCTGCACCAAGCCATTGTGCCATCCCTTACAACAGAGCTAGGGCATATTAAATAAAGGCATCCTGATTCAAGAAGTGCTTATATTTTATATCTTTGTTTTAATTATCTGGAGATGGTTAAATAGACAATTGCCCCAATCCAATCCATTTTCGATTCTATTTGAGAATATTTTAATTTAATAGAACCCCCTTTTTTGTTGTTGGAGATGGTTAAATAGAAATTTGCCCCAATTCAATAAATTTTTTTAATCCTATTTGAAAATATTTAATTTTGATGGCAGCTCCCTTGTGGTTTTGTGCTTGACTTTTTGTTTTGGATAGAGTGTAGACAGATTAGAAACTCTGTCAGGTTTTGTTCGACATACATACATAAGAGACACTAGACCATCCGTTAATAATATCTAATGTTGTAAAAGACCATTGTAATGATCAAGCGGGCTTTGGTGAGGCTGCTTGTATGTACCAGAACACTGCCAGAGAGAGGAGGGATTTGGAAACCGTATTAGAAGCAGTAAAGGTGCCACACCAATGGTCAAACTATGTTTTATCAGATAATCAGTAGAAAAGAGCCAAGGGCCAACATCTTTCGGGGGTTCAGAGATTCCCCATCAGGGATATGTATTATGTAAACTCAGATATGACTGGATTCAATTGGATTGCAGTGATGCATGTAAAAAGTGAAGTCTTGCCAACAGCTCGATGCTGCACAAACTGCTGGAGGCTTTATACTGTACATACAACTACTGTTGAAATCCAGTTGAGTCAAGTCAGATCTGAGGTTACATAATACATAAGCCTTGATGAAGGAGGAGTGTATGAACCTCTGAAATGTGTTGGCCTTCTTGTTCTATTGAATGTTTAACAAAACATAACAACTCTGGTCTCTTTGACCATTGGTGTTGCATCCTTGCTTCTTCTTATATAGTTAATTTTTTAATGTTGTTTAGGTCCCTGAATGGGTCAATTCACACTTTATATTTTGTCTTGGTGATCACTGCCATTTGGGACACAAAGGGACTGGAAATGCGAATTACTTGTCAGGTGATAACTGTCAAAAGGCTCATTCAGGTATCACATTTCAGAGGGAGTTTAATGGGAGTTTAATCACTACCAGATGTAACACTGTAAATGACATACCACTATGCCAAAGTGGCATGTATTATACAGGGTTATGGGGTGTTTGTAGCATAGCCCTATGTGACGGTACTCACCATCCCTGTGAGTCAAAGACAGATACTTAATGGACACTGAGAATATGGTTTGGATGACTTCAAATGAGACAGTAATATTTATCAACCATATATCTCAAGAAACATGTGAAGACTGCTTCACACAGTCAGACTCATAGCAGATGCGAATATCATCAGCTCAACCACCTGTCTTCCACACATTGTTGAATATGCTGATATACTCACCTGTTATCTACAATGGGTTCTGTGTTTACACTTATGATAATGTGTATTATACTTCAATGTCAGAGACGGACAGTCTGTCACTGGTGGTCCCTTCCTATTGTCTGTTTATTAAGGTGTGATGTGTATTCTGTTAAGCCTTTCTGCCCCATTGTTAATTGTTAATTAACTCACATATTGTTTCTGTCCAGATGGCTAGATAATTAGTTCAGGTTAATTCTATTTCTGTATACAATTTCATCTGCATATGATAATGTAATCAGGCAACCCCTGACCTGATGGGGTAATCTGATCAGGAGGGGCATGTTCATGTTGTATATATATGTTCTGTGTGACCGTTCAATAAAGTGAAGGTTCCAAAACCTGTACAAGCTAAGTGGTCGGCTAGCTTTTTATTGAGGGCTGGAATATTTGATATCTATGTTCAAGACTGGGAGGAAGCGTATACTGACAGAAGCCCACAAACACAGTGTGGGTCGCGGTTCCTTTACATTGGTGGCAAGTGGTGGGATGCTTCCTGCAGTCTGGGACATCCAAACCTCCCCCGGGATCCAAGGTCCGGATAGCAGAAGAGGAGAAGGTTTCAAAACAAGCTAAGTTGATGGCTAGTTTTGTATGCGGTGTCTAGAATATTTGATATCTTTTTTCAAGACTGGAGGAAGCCGTATACTGATGGAAGCCCACAAACAGTGTGGGTCGCGGTTCTGTTACACCCTATATTTGATAATGCCCAATAAATGCGACATACTGTTTAATTCTTGCTGTGGACGCAAAGAATAGCATTGTGGCAACAACATGTGTACAGCCCTGGGCAGCTGCATACTCTGGGTCAGGCAAGTGATTGGGGTATGGTAAAGCCATGGATCTTGCACCTGGTTTTAGTGCCCCCCTTGTTGCATTTGCATAGAAACCCTAAGAGAAGATTTCTTACCACTTCCTGTCCATTCCCAACTCTATCCACTAAAGTGGAGAATGGCTAGAGCCTAAAGAAAAAAAATCTTAGGCTTTAGATATACTTCCAATTGAAAATCACACTTTGGGCCACAATCTCATGACTGTGGGGAGCCAACAAATGAAATATGATAAAATAATTGTCATGAGAAAAACATGGGGGCTGCCATTCCTGACTTCCTACTGAAAATACCGGTTGCCAGGATCACTATTCTGGAACAGGTAGATAGATAGTTTGTCTCTCTAAGTTGCTAAGTCAGAGCCGGAGTTCTCCCATCAAAAGGAAGCATGAGCTTTGATTTTTGGAGAGCTTAACCACTTAAGCCCCGGAGGATTTGGCTGCTAAAAGACCAGGGGATTTTTTGCGATTTTTTTACTGCGTGACTTTAACGGACAATTGCGCGGTCGTGCGATGCTGTACCTAAACGAATTTGACGTCCTTTTTTTCCCACAAACAGAGCTTTCTGTTGGTGGTATTTGATCACCTGTGCGATTTTTTGATCATGCGCTATAAACAAAAAAAGAGCGTCAATTTTGCAAAAATAACAATATTTTTCACATTTTTTTATATGAAATTCCCCAAAAAAAATGTAAAAATCAAAATTTTTTAACATTTTCGGCCAATTTGTTTTACGCTACATATGTTTGGTAAAAGAAAATCGCAAAAAGCGTATTTTGATTGGTTTGCGCAAAAGTTATCGCGTTTACTAACAAAGGGAAAGATTTTTGTTATTTTTGGTGTTTTTTTTTTTAAACGCGTAATGGCGGCGATCTGCGATTTTTTTTTCGGTACTGCGACATTGCGGCGGACAGATCGGACCCTTGACTGACATTTTTGACACTTTTGGGGGTACCAGTGACATTACTGCAGTAATCAGTGCTATACATATGCACTGTTACTGCAAAAAGGACACTGGCAGGGAAGGGGTTAACTTTATTGGACAGGGAGGGGTTAAGTGTGTCCTAGGGGCGTGCTTCTAACTGTGCAGGGACATTGCTATTGGTGTAAAAACAAAGATCAACGGTCCTACATAGTAGAACCGTCTGATCTTCATTTTTACACCAGGGAGAATGACGGGCGGCTTGTTTACATAAGCCACTCCGCCTTTCTCCCTTCACAGGAGCGATCGTAGTGTGACTGGCGGACATCGAGTCCGCCAGTCACACGCACTGACTTGTCTATGAACGAGCCGCGGCGGGCGTGCGCCTCGGCGGGCGCGCTCCCGCCCACAATTGGCTCGCAAGTCAGTGACAGGCGAGTGACGTATCCATATGTCACTCTGCCTGGCCGAGGCTGACCGCCGCAGTATATAGTCGTGCGGCGGTCGGCAACCGGTTAATGAATGGCGTCAGATCTCTGTAGAGAGACTGTTGTTTCCACACAGAGAGCAAGGTTTCTTCTCTGTAGCCTGCTGGCAAGGGACAGACTCTTCTACTCAAGCTGTGGTTGCTTTCTACAGAAAATACCCTACAACACCCTTTGGTTTTGGTGCACCTGGAATGTATTTAGAGGATTTAAAGTAAAAGTTTATATTCATTAAATACACTAGACTCGGGTCTTTTACAACTTTTTTGGGACTCCAGATAAGTGCGCACCCGCATGCGCTCGGTCACTGTCAATCATGTTTCTGAATCACAGAACCGAGCATATCTCCTCAGCACCGTGCTCCTGTAAACAGGAAACGCTGAACCGTTTAATAGGATATAGATTTTCCTGATCAAAACAAACACATCGCTTACACTTCAGTTCATCGCTCTCTCTCCCTCTCACACACGCAAACGCCTCATTTAACACGAAACGTACATACAGTATTCTAATGGTGGAGCATATGACTCTGGGAATAGCTAGTCTTTACCTTTTATCCCATAGAACATTGCCGCCGTGTCATTACAGCTTCAGATGATGATTTGTCTAAATAAACGCACACCAGGCTAAACAATAATACATTCTGTATATAGCTAAACAATAACACATCCATTACTGATGCCGTAGTAAATACTTGCATTAGCCGATGCATTTTCTGCTCAGGTACCCAGCAAGGAGTCATAGAAGTGGCGATTGCTCTGTGAGATAAGGGGGCTCCAGGATAGAATCATTGCAGTGCCCTCCAATTTCAAACCCCTGTGGAAGAATCTTTTATTTTTAGGGGGTGCACATGTTGTGTCAAGTACCGTGACGCTAACTAGAAAGTCATTTTTTGCACTTCTACTTGCTGGCTGTTCCATATTTTCATGGTGGCATTGCATAAATACTGTAAATGATCATCCATTCTCCCTCTCTAGTTATTTCCTTATATCTATGTACAGTAATCCCCCGCTCCATCGCGGTTCAGTTTTTGCGGTCTTGGTAATTCGCGTTTTTTTTTTTTTAAATGTTATTTTACTGTATAAATCATTAAAAATGAAATATATTTGTGTTTTCCATAGCTCTTGCTATGTCTCTCAGTATCTTTTATGTGTTTAAATGAGTTTCTATTGTTTTAAAAGTGTGTTTAAAGACCTTAAAATGCTTTTACACGTACAGTGACCGTAAAAAAAACATGCCTACAATGCATTTTAATAGGGTTTTTCTATTTCGCGGAATTTCACTTTTCGCGGCTGGGTCCGGAACGTAACCCCCGCAATGGAGGGGGGTTTACTGTATGTCAGCACAGTCAGAATACATGCTGAATGACAACTGAGATAAAACCAATAACAGGATAAGCCCAGGACAGTAGAGTCTGCCACCAGGATCTTAAAGTGATGCTAAAGTGAGGTAAAAAAACAACAAAAAAAAAACATGTTATACCTACCCTCTCTGTGCAATGGTTTAGCACAGAGTATCCCAAGATCCTCCTCTTCTGGGGCCCCCGCCGAATCTCCTGGCTCCTACTCCCTGGCTGAGTGCCTCCATAACAAGCTGAATGTGTGCTGAATGACAACTGAGATAAAACCAATGACAGGATAAGTCCAGGACAGTAGAGTCTGCCACCAGGATTTTAAAGTGATTCTAAAGTGAGGTAATAAAACAAACATGTTATACTTACCCTCTCTGTGCAATGGTTTAGCACAAAGTATCCTCTTCTGGGGTCCCCCGCCGGTGCTCCTGACTCCTCCTCCCCGTCTGAGTACCTCCATATCAAGCTGCTTGCTAGTGAGGCAATCGTGCAGAATTGCTGCTGAGCTGGCTCTGTGTGTACATTGACACACAGAGTGCAGCTTGGCCCTACCTCCCATTCTCTCCTCATTGGAATGGCTCCTGCTGCTGCCTCTCTTTCTAATGAGAAGAGAGAGAGTCGGGAGGGCCGCTGCTCTTGTGTACATCGCTGGATCGAGATTGAGCTCAGGTCTGCATGCAGAAAGTTTATCCTAATGCACAGAATGCATTAATGTAAAAAAAAAAACGTAGCTTTAGAACCACTTTCAGTTAGTATCAGGTAAGGATGGTCTTTGGCATAGTGGATCCCAGAGCAGGTGAGAGGTGGGCTTGCAATAAGGGATTAATAATGTTAGTTAATAATTTAATGGTAATTAATAAGGTTAATAATATTAAGTAGTAAGGGATTAATAAGAGATGCAAAAATGTTTACATTACGGAGGGCTAGTACGAAGTTTCGGGTTACAAGGCTTACTATGAGGGGGGGTTAAAGTGGAAGTGAACTCAAAAAGTAAAGATTTGGAGAAACTAGAAGTATTAATTGTACCAAAAGGAGAGAACAGCGCTGTCCGGATGTTGGTATAATCAGGATGCTGATAAACAAGCCGATGGATATAAGAGACCATTTATTTGAAAAATGTCAAAGTTAAAATACAGTTGAAGTCAATAAAGCCAATGAAAACTGTTGCTGTACCAGACCGGTATATTCCGATGATGATCAGTAATAACTGCTGGGTCCACTGGGTGAACTGTACCCGAACCCCCCTTGGCGGAGTACAGGTCAGAGGAGCCGTATGCAAGCGGGAGCCGAGCCGGGCCCACTGGCGCTCAACGTGTGATGTCACATGAACCAGCCTGGAACGCATGAAGGAGACGTTGCCGTGACGACATGTTTCGCACGCATGCGCTTTGTCAAAAAACATGTCGCCAACGACTCCTTCATGCATTCCAGGCTGGTTCATGTTCCCAGGTTTGAGACTTCCGCCATGTGCCTCGGAGTCGTTGTGACGTCACACAGGGACGCCGGTGGGCTCGGCTCCCACTTGCATACCGCTCCTCCGACCTGTATTCCACCAACAGGGGTTCGGCTACAGTTCACCAAGTGGACCCAGCAGTCATTACCAATCATAATCAGAATAAACCAGTATGGTACAGCAACAGTTTTTATTGGCTTTATTGACTTCAACTGTATTTTAACTGTATTCTCTTATATCCATCAGCTTGTTTATCAGCATCCTGCTAATACCCAACATCCGGACAGTGCTGTTCTCTCCTTTTGGTTGCTTGTTGGATGGTTATCAGTACTTATCTTGACAGCTTCACCGATTTGGTTTGGGATTTCTCACAGTACAGGTGCCGCAGTGTTAGCGCTGGAACTTTTGCTGTATTTTAGAAGTATAAATTGTGCCCTGAAAAAAATATACCTTTTGTCTTGTATGCCTCCTCAAAAATAGCAGTGCAACTCCTGGCTTGTGAGTGTGCCTAGTAGGGATCGACCGATTATCGGCAACACCGATACATCAGGGGCCGATATGCACTTTCCCCGATATATCGGAATCGGCCCCTAAAGGCTACCGATATTGCCGATATCTCGGGAAAGTGCTGTACCGGAGTGATGCCTGCAGCTAGAGGCATCACCCCGGTACCGGCGTCCATAGCCGACGGCCGGCTGTCTTGTAATGACAACCGATGCAGTTGAGAAGCTGCTCGGGTGTCATTACACCCCCCCCCCCTCCCACGGCTTGCCCAGGCCTCCCGTCCCACCTGTAGTCTTTTAGACCCCCAGATCCCTCCACAAGAGAATTGAATTTTGCTGCCCCACCCTTCCATACCTCCCTTTTCAGGTTGACTATAGTCTTATACCAGTTAGCTATTAATATTTGATTATTTATGTTCGAAGGTATCCTATGTGTTGTTGCCATGCAATCTATTATGGTTCTGAATTGTTAATTTATATTGTTATTGTTGAACCAAAATTCTTTGTAAAGAATAAAATACAAAATATGCATTGAAAAGTTTTTTCTCTATCTTATCTTCTTAACATTTGCATTTGGAAGGATTGGGAAACAGAGATTTCGGGCACAAGAGTTTTGTTAAAAAGATTTCTTTTATTCAACACAAAACTAAATATTTTAAAATCATAGAAAAATACAGGCAAATAATTGTGTATTAAGGACACAGTGAGACCACACAACAATGGTCTATGTTGTACAATATCTCAGTGCATAGAACTTATAAAAGTCGATTTACATACAGTTCCAAGTACAAGATCATTAGTAGTCATATAATCCTTGGAAACGTATTGCTTGATATCAGAAGAACCGCCCACGGACACCCAAACAGTATGGTGCCGGTCAGCGGGGTCGACTGAAAATATAAGTTAACATTCACCATGTAATATATGACCTTTGCTCAAGGACACAGTGAGACCACACAACAATGGTCTATGTTGTACAATATCTCAGTGCATAGAACTTATAAAAGTCGATTTACATACAGTTCCAAGTACAAGATCATTAGTAGTCATATAATCCTTGGAAACGTATTGCTTGATATCAGAAGAACCGCCCACGGACACCCAAACAGTATGGTGCCGGTCAGCGGGGTCGACTGAAAATATAAGTTAACATTCACCATGTAATATATGACCTTTGCTCGACATGTTTCGCTTTCTTAGACAAAAAAGCTTCATCTGGAGCATATAATTTCTTTTGTCTGTACATATAGTAATCAGGCACATATCTCAATTTCCATAGAGAATTCTTTAACGAGGAGGACTGTGCGTTTTGGGAAGCTCAGAAAAGGCAATGTATAGTGACATAGTAGTGAGGGTAGTCACTCCATGTCTCATATCAAACTTAGGAAGGACCAGAGCTTAAATGTAGGGAGCGTGTCTCCTCTGCTTGTATGTCGGCCCTTGCCACGCTGTTCCCAGCTTCCGCACAGTCCTCACCGGATGGGGAACCTCCACCATTTGGTGGAGGTTCCCCATCCGGTGAGGACTGTGCGGAAGCTGGGAACAGCGTGGCAAGGGCCGACATACAAGCAGAGGAGACACGCTCCCTACATTTAAGCTCTGGTCCTTCCTAAGTTTGATATGAGACATGGAGTGACTACCCTCACTACTATGTCACTATACATTGCCTTTTCTGAGCTTCCCAAAACGCACAGTCCTCCTCGTTAAAGAATTCTCTATGGAAATTGAGATATGTGCCTGATTACTATATGTACAGACAAAAGAAATTATATGCTCCAGATGAAGCTTTTTTGTCTAAGAAAGCGAAACATGTCGAGCAAAGGTCATATATTACATGGTGAATGTTAACTTATATTTTCAGTCGACCCCGCTGACCGGCACCATACTGTTTGGGTGTCCGTGGGCGGTTCTTCTGATATCAAGCAATACGTTTCCAAGGATTATATGACTACTAATGATCTTGTACTTGGAACTGTATGTAAATCGACTTTTATAAGTTCTATGCACTGAGATATTGTACAACATAGACCATTGTTGTGTGGTCTCACTGTGTCCTTGAGCAAAGGTCATATATTACATGGTGAATGTTAACTTATATTTTCAGTCGACCCCGCTGACCGGCACCATACTGTTTGGGTGTCCGTGGGCGGTTCTTCTGATATCAAGCAATACGTTTCCAAGGATTATATGACTACTAATGATCTTGTACTTGGAACTGTATGTAAATCGACTTTTATAAGTTCTATGCACTGAGATATTGTACAACATAGACCATTGTTGTGTGGTCTCACTGTGTCCTTAATACACAATTATTTGCCTGTATTTTTCTATGATTTTAAAATATTTAGTTTTGTGTTGAATAAAAGAAATCTTTTTAACAAAACTCTTGTGCCCGAAATCTCTGTTTCCCAATCCTTCCAAATGTAATTGATCAATTGAGGATAGGGGCACACCCTAAATTGGATACGTCATGGCCAAGATGGCTGCTATCTGTGGACACATGACTTGTAAAATACTTCTTAACATTTGGTAGTCATATCCCCAAAAATTCTAAGAAGTATTTTGTTTCGTTTTATTCATGGACGAAATGTGAGAAATAATGTATATATCATACAATCATTCCATAAACACATACCACATACACTGCATATCATTTGAGAGAAATTTGCCAATAAAATAGTTTACCATTTGCCAATAAAAAAAAAAAATAAAATATGTCCCCGGTTTTCATTTAAAAAATCTGGTCACCTTACTGTACCTACAACCTCATAGTTGTATATCTACAGTGTGCAGAGGCACCGCAGTGTGCGGAACTACCACCGCCTCTGACTGCTAGTCTTAGGATATTTGGAGTGATATTTGCAGTGACAGAACTACTGTGCTGCTCCTTGTTCACCTTGCTGGGGGGGCTTTGACATGCAGCACCAAATCCCTGCCTCTACCATAGTGGCCACCTTAACAGAGACACAGTGTGGGACACAGCATGGTAAGTCAATAATGGGGAAATGATCAGATTATAGGAGTGCACAGGAGATACCAGTGACTTTGGCCTCTGCCAGCTTCCAGACTTAAAGCAGAACTACAAAGCTGTAAACTGTATCTGAGCACCACAAACGCAAAACGCTATTTATTGCATTTTTAATATTCAAAGCAAACTCACCCATCCATCGATGTCTCCATGCTTTATTTTGTTGAAAAATCACTTTGAAAAACACCCCCTTTAGCATTTCTAGCCATGGCCATCTTAAATAAGGGCAGATGATTTATGTAGTATTTACTTTCTGGAATCCATCTGCCTTAGTTCAGGCACGCAGGGCAGAGGGTGTAGTTAGCTGAGAAAGCCCCTCCTCCCTTCCAAATAAATGCCCCTAAAGTTTCATGGGATATGTAAGACATCATTTTGGCCTAGGCCAGAGACCAGGAAGCAACAAAGGAAATGTAAACTAAAAAAAAAAAAAAAAAAAGGTTAAATTAAGTAAATATAATATACAGTGCCTTCCTATTTTGTTACTAAAACTAGCAGCATAAGGATTAAAAATATTACACCAAAAAAATAGAGAAAGGAAAAAAGTGGGGTTTTGTAGGCCTAAATGAGATGGTCAGATTATGATGCAACACAGCAAGTTTGTTAAAAACGCATATTTATTAATTAATTCTTTCTCATAAAAGGCATGTGCAAACATGCTCTAAAGACATACATACATATAACATATAATGACATAAAAACAAGAACACAAATAAGGATAACCAAGTGGTGGGTCTCAACAAGAGAAGGTGGAAATTGGTCTCTGCGCAGCCAACGCGTTTCGCTTGGTTTTGCTTCTTCAGGGCTTAAGAGACCAAGAAACGAACTACTGTTCCCGCGTGTGTAAAATCATGGGGCGGACGGCAGTTCCGTAGGTAGACTCAAGTTGTATATCAGGCATGAACTTTATATACAGATACAATGATGATGGAATGGTGAATTATACACTCTTTATATTGTATATGTGCAAACGAAGCATTGGGGTACATGTACATATATATATAGAGCACACTCTGTATTAGTATATATTTATAGTGCCCCAATACTATAACAATAATGGCATTAAATCACCATATCCACATCCTTAAGATGACATATTTCATCCTCATTAAAGGTCTTGTATAATTGACCAGGCAGGTATTTATTTGGATAATGCTCCCGGGCAAACACTCAGTCCCTTAGTCATGGTGGAAAAGGGAAAGGAAACCAGAGGATGTCATAGGGAGTAATTATAAACTCCTTTCAGAGGACAATCCTCTTGTGTGCCCGTATCGACCGTTCTGCTGCCTGACTGAGGGGTAAAACGGGCAAAAAAAAACTGGTGGGCAGCACTGATAGATGGCAATGATGGGCACTGGTGGGCAGCACTGATGAGGAGGGCACTGGTGGGCAGCACTGATGGGCCCTCTGAGCCCTGATTGCCATCCCTGGTGGCCATGGAGGGCATCCCTGGGGTCATGGGTGGGCATCCCTGGGGTCATGGGTGGGCATCCCTGATGGTTATAGTGGCACCCCCCCCCGAGGGTCTGCACTGGTAATCAATGATCTGATTACCAGTGCAGACCCCCCCTGTCAGGAGAGCCGCAGATCGGCTCTCCTCTACTCGTGCCTGTCAGGCACAAACTAAGGAAAGCCGATCAATGGCTCTTCCTGTGTACTATGTGACCAGCTGTGATTGGACACAGATGTTCACATGGTAAAAAGCCTACGTCAGTAGGCTCTTTACCGAGATTGGAGATGCGGTGTGTCAGAGTGACACGCCGCATCACCGATCGCCGCTCTGCACGCCCCCGGGGGCGCGCAGATTGCATTATCCTTCCGCCGTCATATGATGTCCGGTCAGGATAATGCAACCACCTTCCCACCGTCAATCGCCTATAGGGCGGGCGGGAAGTAGTTAAAGGAAAGTTGTCATGGCTTTTTCCCCATGGCAAGATGCATTATTATACTGAAAAATTATGTAATCATTAACAAACATCCTTTCAATTGATGGAAAAAAAAATCTCAATGTAAACTTGTGCATTTATTGAAGATTTAATGACTGTCATCTCCCCCTTTACCTGGCATACAACCCCATATCATCAATGATCATGGAAATGTGCATGTTTTCTTCAGGCAGTTGTCTTCATACATTTCATTGTAACGGCACCAAACAAAAGTTCCAGCATCATCACCCTGCCCAATGCAGATTGGTGATTTATCACTGAATATCACTTTCATCCAAAGCTCCAGGAAAGACATCAGTGTGCCATTGGCCAACCTTACTGTTCTAGTAGACAAATGCTCTTTTGGCTGAATGGACACAAATTCCCACAGACACCAAAGACATTTTGGAAGCCTTCCCAGAAGAGCAGAGGCTGCTAAAGCTGCAAAAGGGCAACCCTATTTTAATGGCCATTGTTGGGGAATAGGTTGTCCAACAAACTCATGTTGTTGTAATGCTACACAATAGAGTGAATGTAACCTTTCCGCATCTCCAGGTACAACATCCGCATGCCATTGGCCAACCCAACTCTTTTAGCAGACCAAGGTCTTGCTGAATTCTGACTTGTCTAAACTCCACGTGAATGCCCATGGTGTTAGACAAGGAAGTCCAGAAAGCTCATACGGTGTAGGCACAGTGATCATGTGACCACAAATTTACCCAAATAGTATCTAAAAGGCATAGTCTACCATTTGCAAAAAAATGCACCCACATTTTTTAAAAAAATGTCCAATTACTAAATATTTGCATTGATGCCTACAGAGCATTGCAACCATGAGCTGTGTTTTGCGGGTGCAATGCACAGGCTCTTGCATTGTTTACCCCCGCACAAAGGTACCAACCTTCTGTTATGGGGCTGGATGTTTCAGCTGGACTGTGATTGCCGAGATATTACCACCCTGCTGATGGCCTCTCTGCTAAGCTCCTCTGTTGAAGTGGCAATCCCAGCGATCAGTGGTGGAGCAATTCAGAGCCACTCTAAATAAAAAAAAAAAATAGAAAACAAAGCTTAACAAGAAGGCCCCCACAATTTAGGTAAGGTATGGGGTGATTTGGGTTTAGGGGGGGTGGTGTATATGACCATGCTTCATGTTACACCCATAAATGAAAAGTAGAGTTACCCTTTATTTACAACTATACACAGGACCAAGATTTTTATATCCCACTGATATGCCTATTTACTTTCAGATGATCGTATTCACATACAGTTGATATATTCAGCAAGCAGCTTATTTGAATGTAGTGTCCAGGGGCTGCTTTCACAGGAAATATGAAATTATTCCTTGTGAAACAGACGTGTAATATGTTATTCTGATCACAATACATATCCGGAGTTTTGCTATGGTAACCTGACTGCAGCGGTGCGTGTCGCTCAGGGGGGTGGAGGGGGTGGGGGGGTTAGTGTTAACACCTGATAAAACAGGTGATGTGATCATAAACAATAGTTAATTAGCACTTCTTCCAAAGCTCTTCTGAGAGATCTTAACCAGAATAGCGTCTTACTTATGCACAAAGGGTGTCATGGAAATCAAGCGTGAAGTGAGCCTTGTATGCACATTGGCCCGACGGCTCAAGAGTCAGTTAACTATTTTTCCTTGTTTTGATGCTCTCTTTTCTAAACTGGGAGGCAGAAATGTGTGACAGAGACAGTTTTTGGCTGTGTTCACAAATGTCAGTACACAGATCAGCCCCAGCTACAAAGGTACAGTGTTGCAATATGATCACTGATGGAGAAGAGACTGAAGAAATACACCCTCCTACCTGCAGTAGACTGAGGACATCATCTCAGCCCAGGCAAAGTCACAACTTCCATTTCTATACATTATACTACAATATTAAAACTTTCAGTAACTTTATACAGCTGCATGAATGTATTTCCAAGATATCACAATATAATTGTGCAGAACCGCGCCACCATTTGTTATTAGAGTGGAGTTCCACCCAAAAGTGGAACCTCCACTTTAAATACACCTGACCCCCTGACATACCACATTTGGGGGGGGGGGGAGCCGGTACCTAATTTTGACAGGTACCCAGCTCCTATTTCTTTCCCAAGTTCTCTTCTCCCCCTCCCTCCCCGCAATCTTCTGGGACACGCCAGAGGTTCCAGAAGATTTTCCGGCCATTCAGGATGTGCAGCAAGACTCGCACATGTGCAGTGCGCACCCAGCTGTGAAGCCGCAAGCTGTCACAGCCGGCTGCCCACACTAGTGATGCCGGCACCACCGAGAGGAGAGGGAGAGGAGCGAGGCTTTGGGGAGGCCGCATCACTGGATCATGGGACAGGTGAGTGTGTGTTTATTAAAAGTCAGCAGCTACACTTTTTGTAGCTGCTGACTTTCAATAAGCACAGAAATGGCTGGAACTCAGCTTTAAAAAGCCATCCTTGAGCTCCAGTCCAGGGATATAATCGGTCTGCTCCAGGTAGGAGGAAGCATTTCCTTTGTGTTCCATTCCTCAGTGATCAGCCTGTAACTGTTGTGGCACCCCTAGCAGGTGAAGTAGGCTCATTTGAGGTACAAAGTCTAAGTGGCAGCTGGACTTTGCCAGAGCTCCTTATTGTGGAGATAGGATGGAAGCCCTAGTGGTCCCAGTTTTCTTCACTGCAAGCTTTTAGCAGGTCAGGGCCATCAGGAGGTAGCTGGAACAGAACAGCTTCAGTGTGGAGACAGTACTTAAAGCACTGGGCAGAAGAGTAGTCAGGTTAGATCAGAGGTCAGGACAAAAAAGAGAGTGGGCAGGTTCAGGCAAAAGTGATCAGCAGCTGGCAGGTTAGAGAGTAGTCAGGTTCAAGCTGAGGTTGTGCACAGGTCCAGCTGGCAGATGAGAGATTAATCATGTCAATGCAGAGACCGTGGGCTAAAGGCAGGTGAAAGAGTAGTCAGGTCTGAGCAGAGATCATGGACAGGCATCAGGCAAGTGAACAGTCAGGTCCAGGCATGGGCAGGTGGAAGGGGAGAGAATAATCATGTCCAGGCAGAGGTTGGAGGCAGGCAGCAGGTGAGAGAGTAGTCAGGTCTGAGCAGAGATCATGGACAGGCATCAGGCAAGTGAACAGTCAGGTCCAGGCAGAGTGCATGGGCAGGTGGAAGGGGAGAGAATAATCATGTTCAGGCAGAGGTTGGAGGCAGGCAGTAGGTGAGAGAGTAGTCAGGTCCAGGCAGAGGTCATGGGCTGGTGACAAGTGAGAGAATAATCAGGTCTAGGCAGAAGCTGTGGTCAGGCAGCAGGCAAGAGAGTAGTCAGGTCCAGGTAGAAGTTATGGGCAGGCAACAAATGAGAGAGTAGTTAGGTCTGGGCAGAGGTCATGGTCAGGCAAGCAGGTGAGAAAATAGTCAGGTCTAGACAGAGGTCTTGGGCAGGCAGCAGGGGAAAGAGTAGTCAGGTCTAGGCTGAGATTTAGGGCAGGTAGCAGGCAAGAAAGTAGTTCGTTCTAGGCAGAGATTGTGCACAGATGGCAGGCGAGAGAATAATCTGGTACAGGTAGAGGTCGTCTGCAGGCAAGAGAGTAGTCAGGTCCAGGCAGAGGTTAAAGGTAGGAAACAGAGAAGTCAGGTTTAGGCAGGAGTCATGGGCAGGCAGCTGGTGAGAGAGTTGTCAAATCCAGGCAGAGGTCTTGGGCAGGCGAAATAGTAGTCAAGTCAAGCTGGGTCAGCAACAAGCAAGATATCAGGAAATAAAATAGCTATCGCACAAAGGATAGTTGGCAATAAGACACAGCACTTGCTACTTCAAAGGCTCAAACTGAATTACCCTTTTGGTAAGAAGACATGCCCAGCATTGTTATAGAGAACTCTCGGAAGTCCTGACGAGGATTCTGCAATTACTGTGACAGTAACTTTGTAGCAAGTCACCAAGGTGAGAGGCTGCAGCAGAGGCTGATTTGCGTGGCACAGTTGTGAACACAGCCAAGAACTCCACAGACACCAGGATTTACCTGATTGTGTATTCCCTCTCAGTCCATGAACAGACGCTGACCCTGGATGAATCCTGGACAAAAATGAGAGAAAAGCAGATGAAGCCACTGTACTGTATAAATACTGGAATTGTTCCACTTACACATTATTTAGCACATGTGCACCTAACATCAAAAATATATCTGATGACAGGTCCACTTTAATAAAAAGACTTTAGTTTCCTCTAATCAGCCTTTTTTTTTTTCCCGCTGTCAAATAAAGCTCAGGATCCAGCAGCTCCGTCCTAATTTATGAAACCCGTTTAAAGGGCTTTTTTCTTAAATGAGCTGCTGCTTCTGCTTCGACGAAATAAGATAATGACGGCATTTGGCACCAACAGGGAACATATGCTAAGTACATTACTCTGTCCCATTAGCGACAAAACTTCTGGAATGTCAGAAGTTTTGCTGGCAAGGAGAATTAGCGATTCCAGGCGGTTTCCTCCAGCAGGGGAGAGGTTAAGGGTGACGCTGACAAGCTCTCCGTGTTCCGATAGCGCCGTGCTGATCCAGATGAGAACTGTTCCAGGCAATTAGTGTAACAAGGGAAAGTTTGGCAGTCTTCCTCCGACGGCGACAGCGAAAGGGGCTTATTTGTAACAGGTTGTCGTCGCTGGAGCCTCACATGGGTCCCCTCCTCCGGGGAGCCCCCCAGACAATGCCCGTGGCCAGAAGAGAGAGATTTCAGCTGGTTAAGTGGATCCCCAGAGAGCCGTTTTCGGAATGTCACATCACCTCGCCACCGCTCAAACGTCTTGCAGGAAATGTATTCGCGGCTTCTGCCAGCGCGGGGATAATGGGGCTCCCAGGGTGAATATATTTTTTAAATGTATTTTAGATTATAAAAATTTAGATTGTTAAATGCATATAAGCGGAGGTAATAAGGACGAATGGGCCCCGCAGTTACCTCACCAAGCTCAAAGCGCCCATTTAGGGACGGAATCGTAAGGATGTGTGGGTTTTTTTTTTTTTAAGTTTAAATCCTAGGCGCTAAATAGACCACTGTATACATGTGGATTGTCTTACCTGTCATAGGATTTGGGATTCTCTTCAGCTGGTCGTTCTCTCACCTGCTACCTGTCCACTTCGAGCTCAGCAAATGTTGTCTAAATACATGACTGAGGTAGAACAGATGTCCCAAATCCTAATAAAAATGACCTGCTATGCCATACCAAACTAATTATGTACCTATACCTGCCAATAACCAGACTACACCAGAGTTTGGATACAAATTGGCAATAGCAGCCTTTTATTAACATGTAATAATATTTTAAAACAGAAATATATGTATTAAGGTAGCTGATCTTTGGAGGCACTACACCCAAAAACTGGTTCATTTTATCTGAGGAATCATAGGCCCCCAGCCGCAACACACCGGCTCGGGGACAATGACCAAACTATCCGCAGAGGCCGTTATGTCCCCAGTTAACCCATCGTTAACTGAAATGCACCCAAGGACACCATACCACAGATGGGTCCCCAACCAGTACCCGAGGATACCATACCACAGATGGGTCCCCAACCAGACCATAACTGCCAGGCTGCTGTAACTTCAGACCTTGAACCAATCTAAAACACAGGGAAGGTGGGTGGGCAGTTTTTTCTCTGTCCGATGACCACCGACTGAGGTATCTGTTTCTCCGCCTCTTCCTGTGACTGTCCGAAGCTCCAACTGGAATCCTCACTTCCACCAATCAGGTCATATATACCATACCCACTATGCCTTAGCCATTTACCTCCCTGTTTCCCCTCTTCACCCAGTCATGCATGCCCTTCGCTTATTTTTAAAATTTTTTTGCTTCGGGCCCACCTTTCATCATGTGTTTTCTTCCCTGAATCTTGGTGTGCTTTGTGTATTTCTTCCAGATCTGGAAGGCGACCTACGGCCTCACAGGTCGCCTCACAGGTCGCCGTAGGTCGCCTTCCATAGGGAAGCTGCGGACCCGTTCTAATAGGAGCGACACAAGTCGCTCCGACTTAGAAAAAGGGTCCGGAGTTTCTTTGGGGCGACCCGGAGGCGACCGCCATAGACTTCAATGCTATGAAGTCCGTGGCGGCCGCTCCGAGGTCGCGGCGCGCTGCTCGCACCGCGACCTCGGAGGTCGCCCCCCCAAGACGGATCGCGGCAATGTGAACGGGGCCTGATAGCTGCCAGCACTATAATCAAAACAAAATCGTCACATAAATATAAAAGTAAACAGTGCAGCGCTCAAAGTGAATATAATACAAATAATAACAGTGTATCAACATATGAACAAATTAATGTAATAAACAATGATGTTAAAGTCCCAAGTGTTAAAGGAGAAGCCTTTAAAGTTAGTGAGGGTAATCTGATTGAGTGAACACATACAGGTGACCAGACCAGATGTACAATTAACACCACCACCATAGATACAGGGATATGCTCACCAGACGGTATGGACCCAGATACCATATAGCATATGGGTCACCAACGCTTGATATCATCCGTGGATCCCCAACTTAATGGTAGTCCCAGAAGATATAGCTCACAGGTTAACGATAAGCCCTAGAAGTAGATGGCCGGAGCTTCCTCTTGCCACCACGTGCCCACAGCGTCTTTTGGTGAAAGGTTAAAGATGCTGTGGGCACGCGGTGGCAAGAGGAAGCTCCGGCCATCTACTTCTAGGGCTTATCGTTAACCTATGAGCTATATCTTCTGGGGCTACCATTAATTTGGGAATCCACAGATGATATCAAATGTTGTTGACCCATATGCTATATGGTATCTGGGTCGATACCGTCTGGTGAGCAAATACCTGTATCTATGGTGGTGGTGTTAATCGTACATCTGGTCTGGTCACCTGTATGTGTTCACTCAATCGGATTACCCTCACTAACTTTAAAGGCTTCTCCTTTAACACTTGGGACATAAGCATCATTGTTTATTACATTAATTTGTTCATATGTTGATACACTGTTATTATTTGTATCATATTCACTTTGAGCGCTGCACTGTTTACTTTTATATTTACTATTATAACTTTTTTCTGTTGTTTGCATCCTGGATCATATTTGGAACACTATGAGTTATTAGTATTATTACATTTGAATAAACGGATTCAAACAAACTGATGTCCTGGGAAGCATGATGCCCCCCGATGATTTCAACTTCAATGAAACGCGTAAGACAGAGTCCATATCTGGTATGTCATCATGCATGTCGAGGTTGCTATACTTGTGAATCGGTTTATTGTTGTTTACATGCTGGATCATATTTGGAACGCTGTGAGTTATTAGTATTATTATATTTGAATAAACAGATTTACAGTTTTACACTATGTGCGATTTCTTTATCAGTCTCATCATTAGCCATGACATTACCCTCACCATTATACCAGAGGAGGAGGATTGGACCTTTTGGGCTTGTGAACGGCACCTTTTTAACTTATAATTTGGAGTCTAGGTTTCCGGTAAGGAGGCAATTTAAATGATTTATGGTGGAGGTGAACCTGGGTAATTGGTATATTCATTCATCTTATTCACTCACTTTGGATGCATACAAGGAGAATTTCAGATTTTTGATTATCGTTTGGTTACTATGGGGAATTATATGAACTGCTTCACTATATGGACTTTTTTCATACATTTAATTTTGAATGCTCAGCACGGCAACTTTAATTTTTTATTGTGTCATTTCACAATTTGTCCTATTGTGTTATTGCCAGCAGCTTATATCTTTATTTCTCTAACTGCGCAATAATTCTTATTTATTCAATATCTAGGTTTGTAAGGCAATTGGTGCACACAAAGTAGCTTTATATCCTCTGTAAATATTGGGGGATATACGGTATTTGAATTAAAGTTTTTTTTTTGCCTGCCTTAACGTTACTTTACTGCAGACTTCACTGTAGTTAAAGTGTAATTACGTGTGTCAATCCTGCATTCTGCAGTGGGTGTGTTCAAGGATACCTCTTCTGCATCTTGCAGTGGGTGTCCAGTATGCCTCCCCTGCATCCTACAGTGGGTGTGTCCAGTATGCCTCCCCTGCATTCTACAGTGGGTGTGTCTAGTATGCCTCCCCTGCATCCCTACAGTGGGTGTGTCCAGTATGCTTCCCCTGTATCCCTACAGTGGGTGTGTCCAGTATGCTTCCCCTGTATCCCTACAGTGGGTGTGTCCAGTATGCCTCCCCTGCATCCTACAGTGGGTGTGGTTGGTATATCTCTCCTTCATCCTGCAGTAGGTGTGTCCTGGGGCATCTCTCCTGTATCCTCAATAGGTGTGTCTGTGGATATCTCTCCTGCATCTTGCAGTAGGTGTTTCCTAGGTTACTTCTTCAGCATCCTGCTTTGAGTGTGTCAGGGAATTTCTCTCCTGCATCCTGCAGTGGTTGTTTCCAGAAAACCTCTCCTGTATTATGTAGTTAGTGTGTCTGGGGATACCTCTCCCGCATCCTTCAGTGGGTGTGTCTGGGAATATCTCTCCTGCATTCTGCAGTGGGTGTATCGGCTAATTTATATGCTGCAGTGGGTGTATCTGGGGAAAATCTATCCTGCATTGGGTGTGTCTCGGAATAGCTATCCTAGATCCTGCAGTGGGTGTGTCTGGGAATATCTATCCTGCAGTGGGTGTGTCTGGGAATATCTATCCTGCATCCTGCAGTGGGTGTGTCTGGGAATTCCTCTCCTGCATCCTGCAGTGGGTATGTCTGGGGATACGTCTCCTGCATCCTACAGTGGGTGTGTCTGGGCATATCTCTCCTGCATCCTACAGTGGGTGTGTCTGGGGATATCTCTCCTGCATCCTACAGTGGGTGTGTCTGGGGATATCTCTCCTGAATCCTACAGTGGGTGTGTCTGGGCATATCTCCCCTGCATCCTGCAGTGGGTGTGTCTGGGAATATCTCTCCTGCATCCTACAGTGGGTGTGTCTGGAGATACCTCTCCTGCATCCTGCAGTGGGTGTGTCTGGGAATTCCTCTCCTGCATCCTGCAGTGGGTATGTCTGGGGATACGTCTCCTGCATCCTACAGTGGGTGTGTCTGGGGATATCTCTCCTGCATCCTACAGTGGGTGTGTCTTGGGATATCTCTCCTGAATCCTACAGTGGGTGTGTCTGGGCATATCTCTCCTGCATCCTACAGTGGGTGTGTCTGGGCATATCTCTCCTGCATCCTACAGTGGGTGTGTCTGGAGATACCTCTCCTGCATCCTACAGTGGGTGTATCTGGGGATAACTCTCCTGTATCCTGCAGTGGGTGTGTCTGGGGATACCTCTCCTGCATCCTACAGTGGGTGTGTCTGGGGATATCTCTCCTGCATCCTACAGTGGGTGTGTCTGGAGATACCTCTCCTGCATCCTACAGTGGGTGTGTCTGGGAATACCTCTCCTGCAGTGGGTGTGTCTGAGGATGCCTCTCCTGCATCCTACAGTGGGTGTGTCTGGGGATACCTCTCCTGCATCCTACAGTGGGAGTGTCTGGGGATATCTCTCCTGCATCCTGCAGTGGGTGTGTCTGGGGATACCTCTCCTGCATCCTAAAATATGTGTGTCTGGGGATACCTCTCCTGCATCCTAAAATAGGTGATTCTGGGGATACCTCTCCTGCATCCTATAGTGGGTGTGTCTGGGAATACCTCTCCTGCATCCTAAAATGGGTGTGTTTGGGGATACCTCTTCTGCATACTACAGTGAGTGTGTGCAGCAGACATCCTCTGTATCCTTCTGTAGGTCCTGCATCCTGCATTTAGTGTGTCTGGGGATACCGTTCCTGCCATACACACAGGAAGGTAAAAGGGTTTCCAGATTACCAACAAATGGGAATGGGATGCTTAGATTAATATAGCAATGTCTGGATTTTAAAAAGGTCCTCTCCCTTCTATGCATTTTTCATTTTGACTCTGTGAACGCGCTACATTTGGCATCATAGAAAAAAGTATATGGCTTTAAACAGAAAAGAGGAAAAAAGAGGAATCACTATCCTGTCTGCATTCTGAACATGACCTTAGACTGTCACATTGCTTTCTCTGAAATAAGCGCTCTTCCTGTGCTTTCTTAAATCCCTTGACATATTTTAAAATGGTAAAATGTCTTAGAATTGGACTTTCTTTGACAGCTCTGAATTTGTACTTTGATGAATCGTGAAGGATTTTTGAGTCTGGCTTGACAGTGAAGGTTAATAGAGAGGTCCGCTGCTCGTCTGCGCAATAAACCACACTGACACTCGGCCGTCGCCGTGATCAGACAGCTTCAATCACTATGATGCACGGCGCTTTGTATGAAGATAGTGCGGGTGGTTTTGCATCTCCCTAATGCTATAATCCGTGAGGGAGCATACAAGAGTCTGGGGGTACATTGGACTCCATGGTTTTTTTTTTTCTGCAGTGAAAGTTGACAGCCTGGGCCTTACCAAACTTACGCCAAGAGTGTGAATTTTCCCGCCTAACTGCTGTCATGTAGCAATATTTAGGAAGGATTTATAATTTGCTGTCTAATGAAAGAGTACATTATTGACAGCCCAGTACCTACATCATGATGATGAATCAGCTTACACAGAACAGAGCATTTTTTTAAATAGTGGTAAAGTTACAATTTGTGTGCAGTTTCATGGGCTCAAGCTGAAATTTCTGCTGCAGAAACAGCTGCTGGGACTTAGCAAGCTGTTATAGAAGGGGCAGGGAGGACCACATGGTGCTGTTGAGAGGGGGGTCCCAGGTATGGGATGGGACCCTTTGCTTGGCCTATGAGGGACTGAGCAGAACTGATTTTTTTATGAGAGGCCCCTTGACCGTTGGAGTCTTGGTATAATTGAATTCAATTGACAACTTCACTGAAAGGCCCCCAACGCCAGCAGGACTGCATCATAGCTCCCAACTGTCCCTGATTTTGAGGGACTGTCCCGATTCAGAACAAAGTCCCTCTGTCCCTCTTTCCTCCTCATTTCTCCCTCATTTTCGTCTGATCTCTATAGTTGTATATAAAATGCACTTTTTATCTTTTGAAAAGGGTTTCCCAGTGCTAAACCTTTCATCCGATTTCTAAATTGCTGCATTTTTACATTTTAAAAGCCAGTATAAAAGGAATAGTAGTGGTAAAAAATGAAAAAGCACTTGAGTAATCATTTTTTTGTATAATTCTCATTTAAGGGGCGTGGTTCGGGGTTTGCCCTTGTTTTACTAATAGGTGTGCCTCGTTCCAATCTCACAGTTTGCCTGAATTACAAAGGACTGAGCAGAACAGACTTTTTTGATGAGAGGCCTTATTAGCCTTTCAAATCTTGATAACATTTAAAGCGGTAGTATCCCGCTTTTTGACACTTTTACCTACAGGTAAGCCTATAATAAGGCTTACCTGTAGGTACAAATAATATCTCCTAAACCGGCATGGTTTAGGAGATATTTACAGTGCATGCAGCCGCTCTCGCGAGCGGCGCATGAGCTCTGAAGGTCCGGGGGGACCTTCAATTAATTTGCCGGGAGCTTGCCGGAACGTCATCGCGGCTCCGGCCAATCATCGCGCTGGAGCCGTCTCTTCCGGCCAATCACCGCGCCGGAGCCGCCAAACCCGGAAGAGACGGCGAGGGATCATGGCAGCGCCCGCAGCGATGTCCGGGGGTCGGTGTGGGGGCTTCCTTCTAAGGTAAGTTACACATAATGGGCTAGTATGCGATGCATACTAGCCCATTATGCCTTTGTCTTGCAGGTTTTTTTTTTTTTTTTTCCTAGGGTTTACAACCGCTTTAAATGAATTGAGAGCTTCGCTAAAAGGCCCTAAAACCGGAAAGACCGCATTACCACTACCTAGGAAAATATATTGCATTACCACTACCTAGTCCTACTGTAGTAATGATAGTTAGGGCCTTTTTTTTTTTTTTTTGAGGTAGACCTCACAGATGCTTGTAGCCTGCATGCCTTAAGCCCCGTACACACAATCAGATTTTCGGACAAAATTTCTTTAGTTTTTTTGTTGCATGCTAGTCTCATATGGAAAGTGAAGAGGTTACTTTCATACAAAAATTCTCGTACGACAGAAATCAACTTCAGAAGTGATGTCATGTGTTGAATTGTTTTGTATGTATTCTTTAGTTTCTGAGCATGCCTAGTCTTGCTCTTATGATTTTTTTCAGACGAATACTGTACCGATTAAACGAAAATCGGACATTGTGTTTACGTACGATAAAAATGTTATAGCCTGCACATCCAGTTTTTGCTGTACGAAAATCCGTAATCGGCTGTCGAAAGCACCAAACTAACAATCCGAAAATCGGCAGATCGTTCGTCGGACGAAATTTAACTTCCGATTTTCTTATCGTGTGTACGGGCCTTAAGTGTCTGTTTTCAACTTAAGAGGAGGTATTTCCCATCAATTTTTCCCCTGGAGAAAAATACAGTATACGAAGTCGGGATTAAGTGGATTACTAGCCAGCCTTCGGAGGGACCTCTGAGAGTCACCCCAAACGCTGATTACCCCTGTGGGGGTACCACCATCTGGTGAGTGCGGGAGTAATAGGAGGGGAGCACTTATTCCTGTATTGAGCACCCCCATCAGTCTGGAACTCCTGGAATCCATTTTTTCCTGTTAAATCCCTGCTTCGTTTCCCATCTTGGGACTCAATTATATTTGTAGCACCAGTTAATTTTGGCTATTTATATGGACAATTTTTCTATATATTCTTTTTACATTTATTTATTTATTTATGTTATTTAAATTGCTGTGACACTATTTATGAATTGATTTTGTGTACAAATTTATACAAAGCTATTTATTGCTTGGCTCACTAGCACAATTTACATTTGATTAATTAGCACTTTAATTATTTATTGAGGTTATTTAATATATCACTTTATTTACTGATTTAATGTATTTTGTATGAAATCATATTTATACCTTTAGGATCACACACTGAATAGATTTTCAATAATTTATTATTTACATCTTAAATTTCTTATTCACCCATTTATCACGATAATATATATATATATATATTTTTTTACTAATTTCCTTTAAACATATTTACACTTTTTAAGGATTCACCACATTAAGTTTTATATATCTTGATTTTTTATTCACTTCTATCACCAGTGCACTTATAAGACATATTTATATTTCCTATTTATTAGCCTGACAGCGCCATTTTACCTCCCTTTACCCCACACTGTTTTCAACTGGTACATAGTGGAATTTTTATTTCTATATATTGTTTTTTTTTCTGCCTTACCAATTTCCATATCAGGGATTTTGCTGTTAATAAACCCCATCTAAACTGTTTTGAGGTGTGTCAGTGTCACTTAGGCCCAGGTTCAAGATGCTATGAGTAAGGCTATGGTCGAAAGGTATTAGCATTTGTTATGTTGTAACTGCTGGGAGCGCTGGAATAAATTGCATAAAAAAGAAGCATTCGTGTGTCTTCCTTTTTCTGTCTTTTGAAAGTAGTTGGACAAGCACCGACAATCAGCTCCACATCCATTTCACTTTGCAATAGAGCTAGGGTGAGCCTTTACCTATCCCAGGTACAGGATGGATCATCACTGAAGCAGGGCAGGAGGACCCAAACAATCTAGCAGCTCTACGGGGGTAGCCCTACAGCTGTTTCCTGGGACGAGGGGAACCTTGAGCTACAGTCAGCTCTCATAACAAACCTTTTGCACACCTGGTCGATCAGTTGGTGCTGGGTACCACCAAAATGTGGACCTAAGGTTGGGGGCTTCTTCCAACCCAAAACTCTAGGAATAGGAAGCCTCTGGGCTCCAGACTCCAGACAAGGACTTGCCAAGCCCTAAGAAGACTACAAATCCGAGATCTCCCAACCAACCATACATCCCATACATGCTCGAGGGCATACAATGCGATTAGAGGAGAAGCGTTATAACCTCAGGCTACGTGGGGGGTTCTTTACTGTTAGGGCTACAAGATTGTGGAATTCTCTACCACAAGAGGTGGTTTCTGCGGGAAGTATGGTGGCTTTCAAAAGACTCTTAGATGTACATCTCAAGGATCAGAACATTCAGGGCTATGTGAGATGATTACAGCCACACACGCTTACACAGGTTGAACTGGATGGACTATTGTCTCTATTCAACCTCACCTACTATGTAACTATGTAATTATGTATGTGCATGACACCCATACCTTTCCTCAATCTGCAATTCCTCACCTGTAATGTGTTGACGTGACTCTGGCCTATTACTATAGTACTGGCCTGCCCTTTAAAAATAATAGGACTTCTTGCTAGTGTTGATGATAATAATTGAATCATAAACTTGGTATTTCCCCCCAAAAAAGGTAGAAATCTTTATCGGGCCTATAGTGCAAGTGCAAGCCATTGCAGTATTACCTCTTTTAATAGGCAGTAGTTCAGCCATTTTGTTGACCTCTCAAAGTCTACCTCTTCATTCCGTAACCTCTGTCATTTTTACCTTGTAAATTCTCATGGGCCTCAATCTTATTTAACTCATATTAGTTGTTCCTCATTTTTTTCACAAAACTCTTCTAGGCCTCAATGATATCTGAGTGAAATTACTCCGTTGCCTGTCTCATTTTGAGCTTGCAAAGCTCTTGCAGGCCTCAATCATGTCTTGCTCCAGTGAACCAATGCTTTTCCATTAACATATAATTTCTTTTTTAGCTTCACAACCCTACTATCTGACTTAATTGTGTCCCCTTCTCAGCCGGCTATGAATAAAGAACGCGCTTCGGGACCAGTTTAAGAAAGACAGAGGTGGCCTCGCGGTCTATCAGTCTACGTTTTTTTTTGTGTTCCTAGGAGCCGGCCTTGCAGATGGAAGCGGAGGATTTGAGTGCAGACTTAGCCCCTTGCTCATACAGATCTATACATAGATCTCCAATGCATGCTGTGCCGCAAGAACGTTATCTGAATAGCGCTCTGCTGTGGTGTCAAGGCTAATCCTACCTCTCCCGCTCAGAGAGGATTGAAGTAAGGGACATGGTGGCTTATTCGAATGGTAATATCTTCTATTGATCTTGCCATATGACATGTAGGAAAAAAAAAAAAAGCCATGGTTCTGTCACCGGGGGATAACAGATTTGCATCTGAAAACACAGGAGTTTTGGTTTGCTTTGCAGACGGTGGGAAAAAAAAATTGGACATGTATTTTTATAAAAGGAAAAAAAGATGAAAAGCTGAACTTGATGTAAATATGACTTGTTTATTCCCTGCTAGGCCTCAGACCTATGCAACAGTCATATATTATGAAGCCAATTTATGGGCTTCAAGAGCATAAACTGTGCTCCGGTTGGGAAAAACATGGGGAATTAGGTAAGTCAAAAACGTTGCTAATAGCCTGACAACATAGTAAAGATACATTTAACCACTTTACCACCGGAGGATTTTGCTGTCTTACGTCCAGGCCACTTTTTGCGATTCGGCACTGTGCGACTTTAACTGACAATTGCGCGGTCATGCAACGCCGTACCCAAACAAAATTTATGTCCTTTTTTTCCCCACAAACAGAGCTTTCTTTTGGTGGTATTTGATCACCTGTGCGATTTTTACTTTTTGCGTTTTAAACAAAAAAAGAGCGACAGTTTTGAAAAAATAATAATATTTTTTACATTTTTTTTTTATGAAATTCCCCCCCAAAAAAATGTAAAAATCTAAATTTTTTATCATTTTAGGCCAATTTGTTTTCTGCTACATATTTTTGGTAAAAAAAATTGCAATAAGCGTATTTTGATTGGTTTGCCCAAAAGTTATTGCGTTTACTAACTAATGGAAAGATTTCTGTAATTTTTGGTGTTTTTTTTTTTAACGAGTAATGGCGGCGATCTGCGATTTTTTTTTTTTGCGGGACTGCGACATTGCGGCGGACAGATCGGACCCTTGACTGACATTTTTGACACTTTTGGGGGTACCAGTGACATTACTACAGTAATCAGTGCTATACATATGCACTGTTACTGTAAAAATGACACTGGAAGGGAAGGGGTTAATTTTTATTGGAGAGGGAGGGGTTAATGTATGCCTGGTGCTTACTAACGTGTGTGGGGGGAGGTGACTGAGTGACACAGGGACAGATCGCACGTTCAGCTATGCTGAACCCTGCAATCTGACCCTGCCTGTCACTTAGGAGATCCGCCCGCTTTGTTTACACAAGCAGGCGGATCTCCACACTCGATTCCCCAACGATCGGGGAAGAGCGGCGGTGATCACCGCTGCTCCTCCTCTGGCCCGACTCCCGCTGTGACTGAATACAGAGGGAGCGAGCCTCCGGTGGCGAGCGCGCCGCCGAGAGAGGTGAATGTCTGGTGACGTAGGTCTACGTCGTCGGACGTTATCGAGCCACTTTGCCGCAGTAGAGGCTCAGTGAGCAGCAGTAAAGTGGTTAAAGTAGAAGTTCAGCCTAAAACTAAAATTTCTAAATTTTCTTGCAACCACATTCTAAACTAACCTATCTAGCCCCGTAAAGAAGAAATCGTTATACATACCTTTTCTGAAGCCACTATGGTCCTGTCCTAAGCTAAGCTGCCAGCTGAGGCTTCTGTGTGTGGGAGTGTGCAGGAGAGGTAGCTGACAACGGAAGCCCCATAGTAAGTAATTTCCCAGCTGTTGTTGGCTGTCAATTGCACACAGCTTCCACCACTGAAGACCAGATCGGAGCTGCTTCAGAAATGGTATGTTGAGCGATTTTTGCTTTACATGGTTAGATAGGTTAATCTTAGAATGTATGAAAAATGTCTATTAAAGCCCGCACTAAATTAATAAATAAATAGTGTTACCTACAGCTGCTGCTCACAAGGTAAAAACCAAGAAAATTGTAAATATTTATAAAACAGCACTAGCAGGCTTATAAAGTGATGAATATAAATGATTCCCAAATTATAAAATATACATAGTAAAGTGCACTAGTGCCAATATCTGAAAAATTATTCAATCACAATAACAATAAATGTGAAATAATAAATCAATAAATATATAAAAGTGCATTTAAATTCATATATAGTGCATAAGTTAAATTCATATATAGTGCATAAGTGCCAAAGTGCTGAATCTTGTGCAGTCCATAAAATATATATAGTCCACTGAAATTAAGGTGCTGAATAAGGTGCTTCAAGTGCTCCAGTGCTTGCACTTGAAGCACCTTATTCAGCACCTTAGTTTCAGTGGACTATATATATTTTATGGACTGCACAAGATTCAGCACTTTGGCACTTATGCACTATATATGAATTCAACTTATGCACTATATATGAATTTAACTTATGCACTATACAGTATACAGTATATACAGGTGGGCAACCCAAATGTTCATGGCCCAACATGGAAGGAGTGACCACACAGACACCACTCTTCCAGATGTTGGCTGCTGGAAGTTGTGTATGCGTGTTATGCGTTTTTTGTGCTCTCCTTACAAATAGTTGGCACCCCCTGTAGGAAAGCTGAAATTGAGAAAGTAGAAAAAGAAGGTTCAGAGTGTTTCATCAGCGGTCAAAGTGATGGTGATTGTCTTCTGGAGGATCCCAGGAGACTGCTGCCATCACTTTGCCCACTGATGGAACACTCTGAACCTTCTTTTCCTGGTGACACATCTGTGGCTTTCATGATAGGCTATGGGGATATGGCAATATAGTTGGAACCTTTTGGATTGATCCCTGTTGGTAACTCCATAGAGTTGATGATCACTCCTATTTATTGCATGTCCTTAAGAGAACATTCATGTTTATATATGATGTTTTGAGGAATGAGATCTACAATTGGTGCTCGGAGAATGTATAATTCAAGATATAAAATATACAATTAAGGCATGGATCCTGAAGAAGTGAACTCTTTGAAAAATGCTTTGATTCTGTACACTTTAATACTGCAAGACAAACTGTATACGTGAATGTTTTGTTCTTAATGGTGTTTTGTTCTTTACTGCTTTTACCTTTGAGAAATGAACATTGATTATTTGATTTTTTTGGGTGATTTCTTGGTGGCACACACAAAGTCCCATCCATGGTCTCCCTGCCTCAGAAACTAGTGGCACTTTTCCACTGCAAGTACCGGCTCGGCTCTACTCGGCCCGGTTTGCTTTTCCATTGCTGGTACCGCATGGTACGGTGTTGGAACGGTTCGGTACGGTATGGTTTGCTTTTCCACTAAAGTAGTACTAAAGTTAAGTGGGTAGGATAACAACGGGGTGGGTGGGATTCTCTGACCAATCAGTGACTAGTAGTGAATGCATGCAAAGGATTGTGGGATATGGTACCTGTTGGAACCACAATCGAGTAGGTACTGTTTTTGAGAGCCGTACCGTTCGGTGCCATGCAGTGGAAAAGCGCCGCCGTACCGTACCGAACCGTTCCTACACCATACCATGCGGTACCAGCAGTGGGAAAAGCACAAAAGCGAGCCGAACCGTTCGGTTCCATGCAGTGGAAAAGCGCCATAGTAGCAACCAACCAGACTCCATTTGTCACTTTTCTATTGCATACTAAAAGGGCATCTTATTGGCTGCCTATAGTTGCAGGCTCCTATGCCTCTTCCTTTTTCATAGAATAAACCTAAAAGCCTCATTTTAACTAGCAGACTGGGGCATTAAGAAATGCTTGAATTATATAGCAAATGCTCATTTGCAAAAGTCATTATCTAAACCTATGCATTCAAGATGTAATGAGATTTCTCTTCCTTGATTATTCTTGTGAAGTCTGCGCCATAATTATGCAAGGAAGATCTTCATCTCTTTTATTTTTTTTTCCTCAAGGAGGCTAATGGTATAGTATGCAGAAATGTTGCATTAAAGGGAACATATACTTCTAGAGATGCCAAGGCTGTTATTTCTGATTTTCTTCCAGAAATCTCAGCTGCTTGGCCATCTTTGGCTTTGGTACTTTACAAGGAACTGACCTGGAAACAAGTACATGGCTCGGGAGGTCTGACCTTACTTACTACATGCTTGCTCTGAGACTCAAAATACTTGAAGTCATAGGATGGCCATGATAGCCAAGCAACTAGTGTTTTACAGAAGAAGTTCAGCAATGGCAGCCAAGAGCTGAACTGCAGATGTATGTATATCTTTGGCAACTTATGCAATTCATTACACTTCACTTAAAGTAAAAGTTTTAGTTCATGGCAGAGTAAAAGCAGATCTCCATCAAAATGCAGCAATATAAAAATGATTAGCTCATTAAAGGATGAAATTAAAAACAGCTTTTGCTGCCATATTCACCTTCAATCCGAGTTTACCCGCAGCACTTTATTTTCCTGGAACCAGATGTCCTTAGTCTGGTGGCCAGCATCATTCAATATACTTTCTCTGACCCAGGTCGTCCTGGACCAACCCCCAGTCTGTCAAAGGGGAAGCAGCATAATGATGAGCTTATCGCTATGCTGCTTCTCTTTTCACTGTCCAGTCACAATGACTGGATTTACTGGGCGTATGCTTGGAATCATTGGTTGTGCTGTAGTCCAGAGATGACATATGGACTGGAAGTGCACTTGGAGTCACTGGGTGCACTGCGTGTACAGTAGCCACTAGATGACATGTGGCCTGGGAGCGCACTTATAGACACTGGGAGTCACTAGATAAAATGTAGACTGAGAGCATGCTTGGAGTTACTAGGTACAATGGAGTCACTAGATAACCCGTGGACTGGGAGCACACTTGCAGTGACTGGGTGTACTAGAGTCACTAGGTGACACAAGAACTGGGAGCTCATTTGGAGCCACTGGGTGCATTAAAATCACTAGATGACACGTGAATTGGGAGCACACTTGGAGCCATTGGGTGCATTGGAGTCACTAGGTGATATTTGGACTAGGAGCACACTTAAGAGTCACTGGGCACACTGGGGTCACTAGATGACACGTGTCTGGAAGCACTTGGGAGTCAGTAGGTGCACTGAAGTCACTAGATGACACATTAAAAAGGAGCGCACTTGGAGTTACCAGATGCACTGGAATCACTAGATGACACGTAAACTGGGAGTGCACCTACAGTTACTGGGTGTTTTTCAGGCGCTATATGACACGTAAACTTGGAGTACACTGTTCATACTATATGTACTGGAGTCACTGGATGACACAAGGGCTGGAAAAACACTTGGAGTAACCGGGTGCACTGGAGTCACTAGATGATATGTAGACTGTGATCACACTTGGAGTCACTAGGCATACTAAGTGCACTGGAATTACTAGATGACATGTGGCCTGGGATCACATTTGGATTCATTGGGCGCACTGGAGTAACTAGATGGCAGGTGGATTGGAGAGCACTTAGAGTAATGGAGTACTAGATGACATGTGGGCTAAGAGCACACTTGGAGGCACTAGAGTCACTAGGTGATTTTTGGGCTAGGAGCACTGGGCAAACTGGAGGCACTAGAGTCACTAGGTGATTTTTGTGCTAGGAGCACTGGGCAAACTGGAGTCACTAGATGACACGTGGCCTAGCACATCTGGAGTCACTGGCCATGCTGAATGCACTGAAGTCACTAGTTTACATGTGGACTGGAAGCACACTTGGAGTCACTAGATAATGCACTGAATAGGATGCACTTGGAGTTAGTAGATGCACTGAGTACAATTGAGTCACTAGATTATTAATGGCCTGGGAACACACTTGGAGTCATTGGGCGCACTGGAGTAACTAGATAGTTGGTGGATTGGAGAGCACTTCGATTATTGGAGTACTAGAAGACATGTGGACTGAGAGCTCATTTGGAGTCACTGGATGACACAAGGACTAGCACCCCTGCAGGCATTGGGCATAAAGAGTTACTAGATGAGCATACTTGGAGCAACTGGGTGCACTGGAGTCACTAGATAACAAAAGGACTGGGTGCACATTTAGAGCGACTGGGTGCATTGGAATCACTAGATGGCATGTGGACTGGGTGCACACTTAGAGTCACTGGGTGTACTGGGGTAAGATAATGAGAGCTCATTTGGGGTCACTGGATGACATAAGGACTAGCACCCCTGCAGGCATTGGGCATAAAGAGTTACTAGATGACATGTGGGCTAAGAGCATACTTGGAGCTACTGGGTGCACTGGAGTCACTAGATAACACAAGGACTGGGAGCACATTTAGAGCCAATGGGTGCATTGGAATCACTAGATGGCATGTGGACTGGGTGCACACTTAGAATTACTGGGTGTACTGGAGCGACTGGGTGCATTGGAATCACTAGATGGCATGTGGACAGGATGCACACTTAGAGTTACTGGGTGTACTGGAGTCACTAGATGGCACGTGGACCAGGGCACCTGGAATCATTGGGCATACAGAGTGCACTGGAGTTACCAGATGACATGTGGACTGGGGAAACACTTGAAGTCACTGGGCGCAAAGGAGTAATTAGATGGCACGTAAACTGCAGCATACTTAGAGTCACTGGATGTACTGGAGTAACTGGATGATGTGGACTGGGAGCACACTTGGAGTCACTGGGTGTACTGGCATCAACAGATGATACGTGGACTAGCACACTTGAAGTCACTGGGCATACCAAGTGCGCTGAAGTCACTAGATGACATGTGGGCTTAAAGCACACTTGGAGCTACTGGGTGTACTGGAGTTACTAGATGACACGTGGACTAAGAACATGGGAGGTATGGGGATATAGGTAAGTGCTATAGCAGGGGAGCACAGTTGAAGCATAGCGACACATTGCTTGAATGCCAAGTCATCTGTCACTTTCAAATTTTAGGTGGCGATTATCAAGAGCTGTCTCCTAACTGGCTCTGCTCCCTGGAGAGAAGTCCCAGCGCTGAATCCCAGGAGAAGAAAGCTTACAATCTTTACATTTCACTGCATTTAAGGAATAATAAAATGACTACATTATGTATGTTTTCATACATTTGACTGTATTATAAAAAAACATAATTTTTGATTAAATTTTTTCCATGTGCAGTTGTATGCAGGAATTTCAGTATTTTTTCGGTTATTTTTGCTGTGATACATGTTAGATGTGTCTGGCCCTTTTCTGTGTGCTCAGCATATATGTCTGCATTTAATACAATTCAGTGGAAACATGCATTTTAAAGACAAGCAAGACACGTCAGTGTGATTGTGATGCGTTTGACATCTGCATTAGCGTCAATTCAAAAAGCCACATGAGTCATTTTACATGCGTTTGTTATTTTATCTTTTATCAACCTAAACACAAAAATAAATATCAGTCTGGTGAGAAATCGTTCTTTTTCTGCATGAGATCAGATACTGAACACCTCGATTACTCCAGTATTTTAGCTCACAAGTCAGTATTTTATCTGCACCTGGAACAGCTCATTTTTCTGCTCTCTTCAATGCCTAACATCATAGAAGGTGATTCATTGTTAACACTAGACAAAAAGACAACAATGTTAAATAAAACACAAAAAACAATATCAAATGAGCGCGGCAAATCCAGTAGATCCGTGCAGTTAAAGTGTATGTAAACCTTTACAATCAACTTCTCTTAGTTGTTTTCCTTTTGTTCTGGTAAATATATAATGGAAAGAATTTTGTTATATATATATATCTCTTTGGTAAGTGCCTGTTGATCCTGCCAGAAATCTTGTGAGCTGTGAACTTCTCATGCTCTCTGTCTGTGCTGATAACATTGTTCCCAGCTTGTCCTTTGGACTACAAAACATATCCTTGTTTTGCTGAAAAGTATAGACGGAGGTGTTCTGTAGCCCAGTCCTTGAATGACAACACTGCTCCTTCATATATACAGAAGAGAGGGAAGGGACCAGAGATGTATAGTAACTAAGTAGAACTACTTCACTGCTGTACTTAAGTACGGAAAGGCGGTATCTGTACTTTCCTAGAGTAGAATTTTTTTCTCCTACTTCCATTTTTACTTCACTACATTTTTTCAATGATTTCAATACTTCTACTCCGATATTTTTTTTTTTTGTGCTGCATAGTTACTCGTTACAATTATAAAAATTACCACTGCCAGAAGCAGATGGCAGGTTTCATGAAGCTCAAAACATGTGTATTATCAGCGCATACGAAAATAAATGCTACTGTATGCATAAATAAAAGCTGCATTTGAAATAATAAAAAACAATATGATGTTCAAACTTTTGACTTCTTTCTTTAATAAGTACATAACACAGTATCTGTACTTTTACTTTCAGTACTTGAGTAGCAAATTTTTTTTTAAAAATACTTGCAATACTTAAGTACAAAAAAAGTTGAATACTTTAGTACTTCTACTCAAGTCACTTTTTGATCGAGCACTTCCACTTCTACTCAAGTCCCTTTTTGATCGAGCACTTGTACTTTTACTCAAGTATGGGTTTCGAGTACTTTATACAACTCTGGAAGGAACAGACAGCGCCACTGCTCTGGTGCAAACTTTTTTTAAAACAATGTAAAAAGATCCTACTAACTTAGGTAGATGCATCCAAAGCAATTAAGGGCAAAACTGTGCACCACTGTAAACGCACTGTCCCGAGCCGCACAGGGGATCAGTCCATAACCCAGCGTCCGGATCGCTGGCTCTTCCTAGTCGCTGAGTGGCTGCCTAGTTTCCCACTGCCATAAAGGTCCACCACACCGAAGACAACACCAGGGGATCCAGGTCGCAACAGTACGTGTTTCAAGTAAATCGTCCTCTTCTTCAGGTCATATATACAGTACAGTGAGTGTTGTCACCCTAGGACAAGAAGTTTGTTACAGGTGAAAATACAGTAAACCCCCCTCCATTGCGGGGGTTACGTTCCGGACCCAGCCGCGAAAAGTGAAATTCCGCGAAATAGAAAAACCCTATTAAAATGCATTGTAGGCATGATTTTTTTACTGTCACTGTACGTGTAAAAGCATTTTAAGGTCTTTAAACACACTTTTAAAACAATAGAAACTCATTTAAACACATAAAAGATACTTAGAGACAGAGCAAGAGCTATGAAAAACACAAAAATCTTTCATTTTTAATGATTTATATAGTAAAATAACATTACAAAAAAAAACGCAAATTACCGGGACCGCAAAAACTGAACCGCGATGTAGCGGGGGATTACTGTAAAGGGAAATAACCTAAGGCCTCTTTCACACGGGCATTCCGTAAGTCTGTTTATCACCCCATCCGTTTGCGGGTGATATACGGAAATAATGCATGTCAATGGGATTGCGGATGTCAGCGGATGACCATCCACTGACATCCGATTTCCGTCCTTTCAGTTCTGTTCCGTTTTTTGGAACGGAACAGAACCCTATTTTTCTTCCATTTAAAAAACGTAAAGGACGCAAAATCGGATGTCAGCGGTGTCATCCGCTGACATCCGCAATCCCATAGACATACATTATGTCTGTATATCATCCGCAAACGGATGGGATGATATGCGGACATACGGACCGGATGACACAAGTGTCACCCGTGTCCATAAAAAAAAAAGTGACTGAACGGAGGAAATAAACTGAGCGGCCGTGTGAAAGAAGCCTAACAAAAAAAAAATGCAGCCCAAAAGGGGAAGCTCCACTTGTTTGCCTCCTCTCCCCCTCCACTCCACTTCCACCTTTGGCACCTTTTGGGAGGAGTGGGTACTTATTTTTGAGCCACAAGGCTTCACTGCCGGTTTCCCTTAATCAAGATGGTGCTGCCACCTTCTGATTGAGAAATCAGCTCGGGTGAGGACACCGCTGGATGCCTGGACAGGTAAGTACCCTAATATTAAACAGTATTTGTATCTGCTGACTTTTCTTTTTTTTGTGGTGGGAGCTCCTCTTTAAGGGCTAGAAGCTGCAATAGATTACATTTTTTTTTTGTGGGTTTAGTTAGATACAATTTAATGGTCCATACATACTAATGTGTCTGCTACATTGGCTCCATGTGGTGCCAGTCATTCTGTGTGGTACCCTAACCTAACGCAACTTGCCAACAGAAGCTTGTGTGAGTACTCCTGGGATAGAAGGGGTAATCTTCCAGGGCAAGGAGGATGGGAAGTGTCCACTATCTGTGTAAAGGACAGTACGGGGTGGGCTGTACAGCTGGTACAGCCCGGTAACCTGCATGTCTTTGGGCCAGGATCCAGCTGCATGTGATGGCCATGTGCGAGCAAGCCACCCCCGCCCACATGCGGGTAGTGACATTACAGTCTCCACCTCATCCAATTAAAAAATACCTTAAATTCATTGAGAACAATGCAAATCGTTCTGTGAATGGTGCCCATGCCAAGCGAGCAACCTCCTGTGCTAGCTAAACAGACAGACATGGGACCTGGAGGCTAGTGGTGATCATAGAATTAAAACAACAAATTGTTATCATGGTGACCCCAATCTGTTAGGAGACAATAGAGTATGCCCGTAAATACAACATTTGGCGCCATATGTCTGGAATCACAGAACACAGTTTGGCATTTAGCATGCGATTTAATTTCTCATAATGCTTTTGTCAAATGTATCCTATTAACATGAATTCTGGGTGCATTTGCTTTGTGTTTCCATAATGCTCAATTACGCTTAGATAGGGTCTAGAATGGTGTGAATAGGCCCCTAAGGCCTATAGGCCCCAGCTGAAGGCCTGATGTAGAAGACAGAGCGCACTCTGCAACAGGTAGACACGCTTCCCATGTCAGAAGCATATGGCAGCCACACTGCCTCTGTCTATGTTTGTATAGCAAACAAGTATGATTTACTGCATGTATGTCACAGCATCTGCGACTGGATGAGAGGGGGAACGCCATCGCCATAATGGCAGAATAACGATCTGCTAATGAAGTTTTTATCGAATTCAAATGTCCCATCCTTATGAAAACTAAACAAATTCATCATGATTAATACTGCTGGTCCTGGCACTGCTTAATTAATTGATAATGAGGATGTAGTTATTAATGGGGGGGGGAGGTCCTTATAGGGATTAACCCCCTCCATGCTGCCAGCTGGGAATGTGGCAAAATGTTACTGGGATGAAAATCTAGTAATGTGCATTTGTTGCGTGATCATTTTAGAAGATTCAATAAAAACAGAAGAGGTTTAAATGCAGATGTCACAATGCAGGGAAAGGCCCAATGAAACATACAGCTGATTTCAATTGCAATGCTCAGAAAAAAAGCCTGTTCTTTTGGTCTTCTTGATTAAGCCAGAGATGCTTTTGGGTCCTTTCACAGGGAGCGGACCGTTTTTCGATCCGCTCCGGCACTTTTTTTTTACGGACACAGATGACACTTGTGTCATCCGGTCCGTATGTCCGTTTATCATCTCATCCGTTTGCGGATGATAAAACGGAGATAATGTATGTCAATGGGATTGCGGATGTCAGCGGATGACACCGCCGACATCTGTTTTTGCGTCCGTTCCTTTTTTTTAAACGGAAGAAAAATAGGGTTCTCTTCCATTCCAAAAAACGGAACTGATAGGAAAGGACGCAAATCGGATGTCATTGGATGGTCATCCGCTGACATCCGCAATCCCATTGACATGCATTATGTCCGTTTTTCATGCGCAAAAAAAATGGGATGAAAAACTGACATACGGACCGCCTGTGTGAAAGGACCCTTAGTGTTTTTGCACACATTTAAAAAAAAAAAAAAAAACATTTTTAGGCCCAAAGATTACTTAAAACCCCCAAACAAACCACCTTTTTTCTTCTCTATACCAAGTGATCCGTGATGTCACCTGCAAGACTCAGTAGTTTTATCTAATGCACCAACAGTTTCTTGATATAAAAAGTCTTTTTAAAATAAGTAATTATTTCCTTAAGGCCTCTTTCACACTTGTACGACTCCAAAGTTGCGCCGACTTTGGAGTGCAACTTTGAAGCAACTTTGGATGGGTGACACTTGGATACGACTTTGGCTTTGACCAGTTTTAATGGACAACTGTTGCACACAAGTGGCATTGTATAACATTCAGGTATGACTTTCATGCAACTTCTAAGGGTTAACATTGAAGTCTACGACCCTCAAGTTGCATAAAAGTTGGACCAAAGTACTGCATGAACTACTTTGAAGTTGCTGCAACTTTAAGTTGCGCATTTGTGAATGGATATCATTGGAAAACATGGGAAATGACATGTCGTGCAACTCTGATGTCTAAAGTTGCATGAAAATTTGCAGAAGTGTGAAAGGGGCCTACAGTGGAGTTCCAGTCTCCTTGTCAATTTTTTTCAAAAAGCACCCCTGTGATTTTCTTTGCTACTACAATCGAAAGTGGATACTGTTTACAGTGTAATCATTGATGTGGCTTATAAATCTTAATTTACCCACGGCATCCTTGGTATACAGAGAATGGCCACTCTTACTCTGGACATCTGAAGCCCACTCGCACTTGCTTCTGGGATTTGCTGTGGGTGGCTACCCAGCATGCACCTCCCGATCATATGCCTGCACGCGTGTCAGGACACAGCGAGGCGCACTGTGTTGGTTGCAGATTGCCGTAGCAATGGCGGCATCAGTGGAAGTTCTCTTCCTGTTGTTATGGCAACCTGTCAAACACAACCCGGAAGGAAGACAAGTGGGATTGCAGAAAGAAGCGAGCCCCACAGCAATAAAAAATAAATACTAATCTGCAAATGTTTGGAGATTTAGCGATTCTGCCACCACTCGATACCCAGTATAATGACAAAATAGAATACACAGTTCAAAAATGGCGTAAAACTCCGCCTGGCATTGCGTCATTTCCGATTTTGAAATAACACAAAGCCAGAAGCAGAGGATGTCCATTGACTCCTGGGATTGATAACACTGATACCCTAGAAGCCAACGGGAGAGTTGAAATGACGTACTTCACCCCGGTGAGGTGGGCCAGAAGAAATAAAATTCAAAGATTAATGTCACAGGGATCAGCTACCAGTGGGACTGTGGTTGCTAAATAGGGTGGAACTCCCCCTTATATAAATCTCGAAATTCAGATATTCGATCTTGGTTTCTATTTTTGTATCTAAAAATCAATTAAATGTAAAATCACTATTTTCAATCGATTATGGGCAACTGAGTAACAAAATCCCAAATGGAATGCAGTGGATAATCTGATAGCTGTCAGATTACTTGATGGGTTCTTGTTTTTAAATGATTTCTAATTGATTGCAAATATCCATCCTTTCTTTCATAACATACCAGTCTCTCCAATATTCATTTTTCCATTCTTTGATAACATACCAGTCTCTCCAATATTCATTTTTCTATTCTTTGATAACATAGCAGTCTCTTCTGTGTACATCCATGCTTTCTTTTTGGTACAATATTTTTTTTATTAAGGCAAATAGACAGGTCCATCCATAGAAATCCCATGCAGGGGATACAAATAGTAAGCATGATTAAGAGCCTTATGGCACTTTTCCACTGCAAGTACCGGCTAGTACCGGCTCGGCTCTACTCGGCCCTGCTTGGCCTGGTTTGCTTTTCCACTGCTGGTACCGCATGGTATAGGGTCGGAACGGTTCGGTACGGTACGGTATAGGTTTGCTTTTCCACTAAAGCAGTACTAAAGTTAAGTGGGTGGGATAACAACGGGGTGGGTGGGATTCTCTGACCAATCAGTGGCTAGTAGTGACTGCATGCAAAGGATTGTGGGATATGGTACCAGTTTGGTACCTGTTGGAACCACAATTGAGTAGGTACTGTTTTTTCAGGGCCGTACCGTACCGTACCGTTCGGTTCCATGCAGTGGAAAAGCAAACCTATACCGTACCGTACCGACCCTATACCATGCGGTACCGCAGTGGAAAAGCACAAAAGGGTGCCGAACCGGTACGGTTCCATGCAGTGGAAAAGCGCCAATAGAGAGCTACAAACAGAACATGCTCATAGGTGTATTATATCAAACTACAATGTCCTCCCGATTGAGGCCAGGGGACAACACAGGGTGCTGTGGCCCTCAGGTCCAGGGGGTGATTACAGGGTGTGGACTAGTCCACTAAAATATAAACAAAAATTTAGGAATAGGAAAAAAAATAGGAAGGGGGGGTGGGTAGAAGATGAAAAAAAGAAGAAGATAGGAAAGACAGGCTGGGGAATGGATGTCATTAGGTTGGAAGGCCCACGCTGGTTGGATGTAGGGTTGGAAGAGCATAGGACCACCACGGGGACCGCGCCTTAAGAAATTTAGCATGGGAATTGTGGAGGATACTGGTCATCTTCTAATTGATCATGAGGGTAGTCAGGATACTCTTCACTACTGCAAATGAGACAGCAGGTTTTTTCCAAGCCCTGGCAATCATGCGCTTGGCAGCAATAAATAGATAAGTGGCCAATTTCTGTTGGTAGAAAAACAGGCCCAGAACTGGACAATTAATCAGTACTAATCCTTTCGGATAAGTATATGAAAAAGAGTATATAAGAATCCAAAGACCCTCGACCAGAATCCCACCAGGCGGGGGCAGTAGCATATGGATTTCGTCTCCTCGTTGGCTGCAACCCCGGAAACATCTGTCACTGTATGATGAGTTTGACTTTGCAATATGGGCCAGGACCCAGTACCAGCGGAAGAGGACCTTGTAGGCTGCTTCCAGAGTGGTCACATTGAAGGAGCACTTGGCTATGCTGGACCAGGCTTTGTTCCAATCTGCTAGGTCAATAGGGAACAGGTCCCATTCCTATTTGGGCACAGAGGAGACCGGAGCACCACTGGAATTGATGGAGGAATCTAGCATAGATGGTGCCAGGGGCAACTGGGGAGTGCAAGCACATATGCTCGAAGGCTGTTTTCTGGTACGGGAAGGCGTCATGGCACCTAAGAATGGTTATCCAGTGTTGCAATTGGATATAGCGGAAAAATTCCACTGAGGGGGCTTCATGAGGTTCCTGAATCGAGGGCTACAAAGGAAAGGAGCATGATCCAAGGAAGTGACCAATTTGCGAGAATCCTTGTGCGGGCTGTTAGGCTATGTGCCATTAGGGACTGACAGAAGGGGTAAGCATTTTAGGCGGAAGCCATAGTAGCGCAGAAACTGGTACTGGTTCGCAATAAGGAATTTCTGAAAGGACCCAAAGAGGGATGTCGGTCATAGCCTGGAACATGGCGAGCAGAGCAGTTTGCGCTGCCAGATAGTACTTTGTGATGTTTGGAATGCCTAGTCCACCTCATAATCTATGGGTATACAAAGTAGAGCAGACGACCCTGGGGCATTTGTTGGCCCAAATGAAGGATAGGAGTCTGTTCTGCAGCTAGCGTAGATAGAACGCTGGGAACCAGACTGGTAGAGTCCTAAAAAAGTATAGGATCTTTGGAAGCATGGTCATCTTGACTGCATGTATGCGGCCAATCCATGATAATGTAGGGAAATCCCAGGACATGAGCTTCATAATGGAGCGCAGGAGGGCATAAAAGTTTGTGGCAAAAAGGGAGGAAAAGGAGGGAGTCAGTTTAATGCTCAGATAATCCAGGGAGGAGCTCGCCCACTGGTATGGGAAAATCGATTGTAGGTGTAAGGCCAAGGAATCTTGAAGGGAAAGGTTCAGAGCGGTCGTTCTGTGTGGGTTAACTCGGAGCCCGGAAATGGCCGCAAAGTGGGTAAAGAGGGCCTATAAATTGAGCAGGGAAAAATTTCACACACATACGAAATTCCATTAATGTTGGGGTCTGCTTGTTGAGAAATCGCCAGGGGTTCAAGGGCAAGAATAAAGGGGACAGGGGGCAACTCTGTCTCATTCCCCTGTGTATAGGGAATAAAGGGGAAACGCAACCAGAGGGGGACTAGTAGAGGACCGCTAGCCAAGTGAGGATTGAGTCCCCAAAACCCCAATATTGTAACACGTATCACAGGTAATCTCATGATAGGGAGTTGAAAGCTTTATAAATGTCAAGCGAGAGGAGAAAAACAAGGATTTTGAGATGTTGCAACAGAGTAATCAAATGGACCACTTTCCGGACATTGTCCCCCGCTTGACCTCCCACATCTATCCTTTCTTTGATAACATAGCAGTTTCTCCAGTGGCTATGCTTCCTTTAATAACATAGCAGTCTCTCAATTGATTTTCCATCCTTTCTTTGATAACACAGGAGTCTCTCCATTGTCCACCTATCCATTTTTTTATAACATAACAGTCTCTTCAATGTCTATCCTTTCTTTGAAAACATAGCAGTTTCTCCAATGTCTGTCCTTTCTTTGATCACAAATCAGTCTCTCGAATATCCGTCTTTCCATTTTTCGATAAAAATAGCAGTCTCTCCAATATCTATCCTCACTTTCTTTAATTACATTAGCAGTCTCTCAAATGTCCGTTCATCATTTCTTTGAGAACATAGCAGTCTCTCCACTATCTATCTTTCCTTTCTTTGAAAACACAGCAGTCTCTCCAATGTCCATCTTTTTTTTCTTTGATATTACAGCAGTCTCTTTAATAGCCATCTGATCTTTCTTTGATAACATAGTAGTGAATTCAATGTCCATCTATCCCCATGATTGGAACTACATTTCCCATGATGCTCCACTATACTGCAGAGTGCATGAGCATTATGGTAAATGTAGTTCCAAAACATCTGGGGTGCCAAGGTTCGCCATCACTGACCTATCCTCTCTAACATACCAGTTTTTCTAATGTTTGTCTGTCAAACTATCTGTCCACCTGTCCATCCATCCATGCTTCCATCCAACGTGTCTAAGTTCTGAAAGCACTAAACAATATGTATTCTGTACATGTGAAAATAGTTAGCTTTTTGTCCTCCCTATGTCTTCCATTCCCGCCTTTATTTTCTAAACCTAATTTTGGAAAATAAAATATTTGAAAGAAAAAAAAAAAAAGCATTTCTGCTGACAAGTGCAGAAATTGCCTAAAATAGCCTGCAGAAATTCCCCTCTCCTGACTGCAATAAGTATAAATTTAATCGTATTTTTTTGTGCGCCTGTTGCAAGTGCTGTTCTGCTGCGCTCTGGCGATTGGTACAAAGACATAATATTTTACTGGCCTCAGATTAGACGAAAATGTGGCAACATATGGGCACGCTAATTCTAAAGAATCAAAAACCTTTTTAACAGCTTCAGCTGGGAGGAAAGTAATAGGAAATCTATGTAGCAAAGGCTGGAAAATACAGTAGAGGAACACAGGAATTGATCTCGCTCTTTCCATGTGAAATCCTTACTTTTGTGAAACGCTACTTCAGCGACTCGAACAGAATGAGGACAAGACTGACACAATGCATGGCGTCTCAGGAAAGGAACCAGCTCAATACGCTTTGAAAAGCAAGAATGTTTTTTTCTTCATTTTCCACTCTTGTTATTTTCTTTTGTCTGCTGTCTCTTTTCTCTTTTTTTAACAGCTCTGATCCAGCCTCAGAAAACCCGGTGGAGCAAAGCTGATACCTTTTGGCTTAAAATTGGTGTGGTTTACGGTGCAGGAGTTTTAAAACATTGGCACAGTTATTTCACAAAAGTCATACGCATGTATAATTCATTAGTACGTACAGGGCCGCCGCAACCTAAAGGCAAGGTAGCGCCAGCCTAGAGCGCACAACAGTGGGGGGCGCCGTGCTGGCAGGTGCAGACTGGGCCAGGGGCAGGCCTGGACTGGCCATAGGGCACACTGGGCCTGCTCCTTGGGCCGCTGCCGTTCACCCGGTCTCTCCGCGGATGTCTGCCCGGCTGTCCACCTGACGATATAGTTTACTGAATGGCTGTCGGAGCCAGGGGGTGGGAACTAGATGTCAGCTGACCATGAAGGAGGCAGGGGGTGGGGGAGACCCAATTGGCCTGATGTCGGCACAGGTGTCTCTGCAGCCGCAGACACCAGGGCCTGGTCCAGAGATAAAGTGAGTTGCATATACTACCCTAGCCTGTCCATATACTACCCTAGCCTGTCTATATACTACCCTAGCCTAACTATATACTGTTGTAGCCTGTCCATATCCTACCCTAGCCTGTCCATATACCTGCGGCCCATGGATGGCTTGAGGAAGTGAGCCGTTGCCCCCACTATTTGTTTTCTGGCTGGGTTCAGAGGCGCAGGTATGGACCTGCAGACCATGGCTGAAGAAATAGGTGGAGAGGCGCAGCAAGAATCTCCACCAGCCACCCCCACGAATACATGGGCAGGGCAAAGGGGATGGGGTCAGGACCGGAGTCAATAGAGGCCAAAAAAATGAGGTTTCATCTAGGGCATGGGTGTCCAACCTTTTGGCTTTTCTGGGCCGCATTGAGTGTAGAGAAATTTTCTTGGGCCGCATATAAAATATATACTATAGTTAAGGTATATAAGTAATAAAATGCCGCCGCGCCCTTCCTGCGCTGCTGCACCTCCCGCACTACTTTAGCACAACTAGAGGATGATGAAATGAAATGGAATCAGTATACAGAGGTTTACTTCTTCTGAGATAAAATAAAGGAACACTCTAACCACCATGGCCACTTCAGTGATTGGAATTGGTAATGGTGGTAGGAGTCAGAAACACTGCACATGCTCGCCTCCCCCCCCCCCCCTCTGAGGCAGCCTTTGCCTACCGTTAGTTGGAAGCTGCTGTGACCGTTCCCCCGGGCCGCAGGTTGGACATGCCTGATCTAGGGTGTCCAAAATCCTTACAGCAACCCTGAGTACATACCTAACTCTTTACACTGCATTATAATGTTTAGTATGGTCATCACACCTAGAATCGTAACACTTAGCCTACCCTTCCCCTAAGCATTACTATTACACTAAAACCCAAACCAGTCCTTAGGGTGACTCTGTTGCCTCCACACACAAGAAAAAATCTAAAAAATGATTACAGCAACAGAAGATTTTGAATACTTACCTCTCTGTTGAGTGGAAAGTCCAAACTTGGGCCCCCGGGCAAGTTGAGTCAAAATGTGCTGTCATAATGTGTACCTCATACTAGCTCATTATGACAGACTTACCCTAAAATGAAGCCAACCAGCGGTGCACTGTCACCGCCTTCATCTTTACCCACTCTGCCAAGTGGTGTTGGATTTGGAACCATGCAGACATCATCAAATGGGAAGTCAATCAGCCAATCAACCACAGCTCAAGGAAACCCCAACACACTCTGAAGCAACCCTGGTTGAGATTGGCTCATTTAGAGTCTTCTATTGCATGTTTTAGATTGTTTTTTTTATTTGGAAAGCAGAGTCACTAAAAATTGTATATTTAGTTTTGGTTAGAAAAGGGTGAATTTGAAACTCATGAGATGTTCCTTCACTTTCTATCTCAGAGATACAACAGGAAACACGTAAAAAAAAATCTCCAATATGGAGGGGATCACCTCCTTGACAACTGTCATTGAAACAGGTGGTGCCAATGGAGGACTTCCCCTCACAATGTGTTCCAGTTCTTACAGTGTTAGATGTAGAAAAGAGAACAAAAGGTGAAGGGGACTTTATTGGCACCAGTTGTTCTCTTTTCTACCTCTATCAATATTTGGATGTTGACACCATGCAAAGTCTCAAGTCACACTGTTGAATTTTGTAGTTTCAATTTGCAGGGTAGTTTATACCCTGAGTGGATCCAGTGTTGACTTGACACTCTGTGACACTATTGTGTGTGTGTGTGTGTTTTTTTGTTCTGTTACATAGTAACATAGTGACTGAGGTTGAATAAAGACAACAGTCCATCCAGTTCAACCTGTGTAGGTGTGTTTGGCCGTAATGATGTACGTCCAAGAGTCTTTTGAAAGTAGCCATACTCCCTGCAGTAACTACCTCTTGTGGTAGAGAATTCCACAGTCTTGTAGCCCTAACAGTGAAGAACCCCCTACGTTGCCTGAGGTTAAAACGCTTTCCTCTAATTGCATTGTATGTCCTCGTGTCCTCCTGACGTTTTTCAGACATTTTGTTAAGCTTTGTTTGTAGCTTTTTACAAGCTTTTTTTAACCACTTGCCTGTGAGGCTACGTCACTAGCCTGTGAGGCTCTGGGGAGCGAGCGCGCGCCGCCGGTGGCACGCTCCCGCTCCCGCGTGGTCACGGACCCCCCCGTGCTTGTGACCGGCGGATCCGATGTCCGCTGGTCACTCAGCGATCGTCGGGGGAGAGGGAGAAAGTCAGGCGGCTAGTGTAAACAAGCCGCCTGTCATTCTCCCCTGTGTAGAAACTGTGATCACACGGTTCTACTACGTAGGACCGTTGATCACTGTTTCTACAGCTCAAGCCACAGCCAATCACAGTTAGAATCACGCCCCTAGGGACACACACAGCCCCTCCCTCTCAAATAAAGTTAACCCCTTCACTGCCAGTGTATTTTTACAGTAACAGTGCATATGTATAGCACTGATTACTGTAGAAATGTCACTGGTAACCCCAAAAGTGTCAAAAATGTCAGTCAAGGGTCCGATCTGTCCGCCGCAATGTCGCAGTACCGCAAAAAAAATCGCAGATCGCCGCCATTACGCGTTAAAAAAAAAACAACACAAATGACAAAAATCTTTCCCTTAGTTAGTAAACGCGATAACTTTTGCGCAAACCAATCAAAATACGCTTTTTGCAATTTGTTTTACCAAACATATGTAGCAGAAAACAAATTGGCCTAAAATGTTAAAAAATTTTGATTTTTAAATTTTTTTGGGGGGGAATTTCATATAAAAAAATGTGAAAAATATTGTTATTTTTGCAAAATTGTCGCACTTTTTTTATTTATAGCGCATGATCAAAAAATCGCACAGGTGATCAAATACCACCAAAAGAAAGCTCTGTTTGTGGGAAAAAAAGGACGTCAAATTTGTTTGGGTAAAGCATCGTACGACCGCGCAATTGTCCGTTAAAGTCACGCAGTGCCGAATCGCAAAATAGGCCCTGGTCAGGAAGGGGGTAAAATCATCCGGGGCTTAAGTGGTTAATTGTTAAGGCTCCATTCACACCTGAGCGTATCCATTTACTGGCATTTTTCAGACATTTTTTGAAGCTTTTTTTACAAGCTTTTCTTAAAGAGTTTTATAAGTGTATTACAAGCACTTAACAGCTACAGGCGTTTTTGTTTAGCCAATAGAAAGCACTAGGCGGAGGGGGGGGGGGGGGAGAGAGGAAATTAGGGGTGGAGAGCTGCTATTTGAGCTTTTTACTAGAGTTTTTCTGCTTAAGTCAGGCATTTCTATTAAACTCAATGGGACCAGAAACATTTGTAATCAGCCAAAATTAAGCTCATGTACTTTTTGAGCTTCAGGCGTTTTGCTTCTGGCGAACAAATGCTCATACTGTATGTGAACAGGGGCCATTGAAATGAATCGAATTTTGCTTGTTGGGCATTTTGGAGCTTCAGAGCTGAGCGTTTCACAAGCTGAAAATCGCTCAGGTGTGAACAGGGCCTAAAGCCCCGTACACACGCGTCGAAAATTGGCAGGGAATTTTCATCCGACGACCGATCTGCCGATTTTCGGCTTGTTAGTATGATGCTTCAACTAACTCCGACTTTTCGGCCGAAAAAAATCTGCTGTGCAGACAATAAAATTTTTGTTGGCCGCCAACACAACGGCCGATTTTTGTGCAGTCAGTACAGATTTCGACAGGGAAAAATCTGATCAGCAAGTCTGGGCATGCTCAGTGAAGAAAGAACACAAAGAAAGCAACCCAACACATGACATCACTTCTGAAGTAGAATTTTGTTGGGCGAGAAAAATTAGTGTGCAGTCTAGGCACATTCCAACCAACAAAACACAACTCTGGACAAAAGTCGGACGATCGGTGGGCCGATAATCGTTGCGTGTGTACGGCGCTTAAAGCGGAGTTCCACCCAAAAGTGGAACTTCCGCTTTAGGGAGTCCTGACCCCCCGACATGCCACATTTGGCATGTCATTTTTTGGGGGGGGGAGCGGGTACCTAGTTTTGACAGGTACCCGCTCCCACTTCCGCTCGGAGCGCCGCGGCACCCTGAGCGGAAGTTCTCCTCTCCCCCTCCCTCCCTGCAATCTTCTGGGACACGTCAGAGGTCCCAGAAGATTGCCGGCCAATCACGGCGCGCAGCGCGACTCGCGCATGCGCAGTGGGTACCCGGCTGTGAAGCCGCAAACTGTAACAGCCGGGTGCCCACAGCAGTGATGCCGGCGCCGAGGGAGAGGATCGAGGCTTCCGGCGGCCGCATCGCTGGACCGTTGGACAGGTGAGTAAATGGCTGGAACTCCGCTTTAAGTGTATTGATGAGTTTTACACCATAGTGGAATATCCGGGCAAGGAGTTGGAGGACTTGATGAGTACTTTTCAAGACCACTTTAGTCAGAAGGACAAACGGAAAGAGGATATGCAAATTTGCTTTTCTTTCCTAAGAAGGGCTCTAGAAAGGAAATTGACTCTATTTTGACATAAAGAAACTGTTTGAACACTATATTTAAGAAGGAATGGACCCTATGGGGTTGAGAATTCAGATCTTTCCTAATTTACTTGCAGTGTCTGAGGATCTGAAAAAGAGATGGGAGGAGGCCCTCACCGATTTTTGAAAGAAGATGATAGGTTTGTTATCTTTTAAATACCAGAAACAACTTGAAATTATTGATGCAGAGATTCAAAATCTCTTTGTTTAGGTATCTCGTCAAATCTCTACCTAGTTTTTCTGGATAAAAAAACTTATGAAAGGGTTAGATCTTTATAATAAACAAATCTTAGGAAAATAAATATATGAAGGATAAGAAGGCTTTCCCTTAAGGCAGTGCTTACTGCTTGAATCAACATCACCAGGGTAGTCATAGACAATTTTATAGCATTTCTAACCAGGCTTTTGACCCATCTACTCAGACACGCTTACCTAAGGGGTCCTCTTCTCTTTTGTACAGTACTTCTTACGGGGATCAACGCATTTTACACATAGAGGTTCTTCCAAATGTCAAGATTTCTTACACACAGGTCACGCAATCACTCAATACCACAGATACAATGGGTAATAGTGGCACTATTCCTAAACCTAAAGATTTTTTAGGCAACACGCTTCCCCCATACACGGGCACTGCCAGGACAAACAAAGGGATAGAACCCTATGTAGTGACAAGATTGATTGAATGTAATAAACCTGTTGTATCACCCTCTTACAGAGGATGAATAACAGGTATTGACCTTTGAGTTTGGGTTTTGTTCCCAACACAATGCGGATTTCTTTGACATAATTAAAGATCCCAATTTGTTTGCCCAGAATATGAAATTGAAAGTACTGTATTCTATAGACTCATCAAAAACGGCTTCTGAATTTCGGACCCTGAGGCATTTGTTGCTTCTTTTTGAGAAGGGTGACATCACCGATATGATTAATCAAAACAATTTGGAGGAATTGCTGGAGATAAATAAGGGGGAGACATCTTTATCCCATACATTATGCAATATGTAAAAAAATTACCATCTCTAATCAGAGTATTTCCACATTTCTTCAAGTGGTAATGAAGGAAATGGAATCCCTCAGAATTTCCAAAAATACACCCAGCAATCTTACTAGGCCTCAATCGATAGCATTGGAAAAGTTGACAAACAACTTTAATATCACAGTGAAACTGCCAATAAAGGGGGGAATAAGATTATTACAGCTAATTCACATCATGAACTAATGTGTATGAGGATCTTGAGCAATGTGGATTGGTATCATCCTATTTCTCCTCTGTCTATCAAAGGCATTATTAGTAGTTTATTAAGTTAGGCTTTTGAGCAGGAAACAATTTCCAAAACTATTTGGGAATTTGTACGTACTAAATTTTCAAAAATTGTGCCTTTAAAGTCCCCTTCACACATTCTATTTTCTACCTCTATTACATAGTTACATAGTAGGTGAGGTTGAATAAAGACAATAGTCCATCCAGTTCAACCTGTGTAGGTGTGTGTGGCCATAATAATCTCCCATACCCCTGAATGTTCTTCTCCTTCAGATGTACGTCTAAGAGTCTTTTGAAAACCACCATACTTTCCGCAGAAACCACCTCTTGTGGTAGAGAATTCCACAATCTTGTAGCTCTAACAGTAAAGAACCCCCCACGTTGCCTGAGGTTAAAACGCTTCTCCTCTAATCGCAATGTATGCCCTCGAGTCCTCATGCACTGCCTACGACTGAATAGCTTTTTTTCTATGCCGAGATCCCCATTGAGATATTTATAAATTGCTATCATGTCCCCTCTCAGGCGTCTCTTCCCTAGGGAGAATAAATCAAGACGCTCTTCATAATTAAGGCCCTTCAATCCCCTAATTAGTTTAGTTGCCCTTCTCTGGATCCTCTCCAGCTCCAACACATCCCTCCTGAGGACTGGCGACCAGAACTGGACAGAATACTCCAGATGATGTCGGACCAGAGTTTTATAAAGTGGAAGGATTATAGTCTTATCTCTGGAATACATCCCTTTCTTTATGCATGCAAATATTCTGCTGGCTTTGGCAGCTGCCGCTTGACATTGCATGCTATTGCCTAGTCTATTATCTACCAAGACTCCCAGATCTTTCTCCATTTTTGATTCCCCCAAGGGTTCCCCTCCTAACGTGTATTGTGCATTTATGTTTTTAGTCCCCAAGTGCAAAACCTTACACTTCTCTACGTTAAACCTCATTTGCCATGTCGTAGCCCACTCTGTTATTTTGTCCAGGTCATTCTGTAGGATATCTGTTTCATGCTGTGCAGTTATTGCCCTGCCCAATTTTGTGTCATCTGCAAAAACTGATATAGAACTACTGATCCCGTCCTTAATGCTGTTTATGAATAAACTGAACAGGGTTGGTCCCAGGACTGAGCCTTGGGGGACCCCACTTACCACCTCAGACCAGTCTGAGTATGCGCTGTTTATTACCACCCTCTGGACACGCCCTTTTAGCCAGTTACGTATCCAAGAGCAAACCCTGCAGTCGATACCTGCAGATCTTATTTTATAAATTAAGCGCTTGTGGGGAACTGTATCAAATGCCTTGGCGAAATCCAAGTATACCACATCCACTGGTCTCCCCCTATCTAGCTCACAGCTCACCTCCTCGTAGAATGTTAAGAGATTGGTTTGACAAGATACTGGAATGTTGGCACCATGCATAGTTTCAAGTCACACTGTTGAATTTGTACTTTCAGTGTTGGATGTTTGTGTCTCTATCTGCACAATGTGGTTCCATCCGCTGGCCCCTTTGGCAATACTTTGTTGTGTAGCGTTTAACAAAATTGATTTGGAATGAGACTTTTAGGGCACAGATAACAGTACACAGATAAAAATATAAAAATCATACAAAGTTTATTCAACAAATCTCATTAAAATCACACAAAAACAAGAGAGCAGGTATAATAGTAATCATGATGCAATTTGGGTGCAAGTTTCTCAGGTTCCAACGTGTTTCTGAGAAAAAACATTCAAACGAAGTATATCACATACCATGTAACTGTTGCAGAGACATCACACAGGGGAGATGCACCTACACCGCAATACAATAGGAAAGATCTCAACCTGTCAGAATCCGCAAACGCACATCCTAAAGGTGCCAAATGTATGAATGTGCTTACTCTGGGGGATGATTGTCTGCTCATTCATACATCTGGCTGCATGGTCCTGCCTCATCTGCTAACCTATTTCCCTGAGAGCATATGATTGGCTGAAGATTTCATTTTTTTGGGACAACACAAGATTGTATTGCAGTCTGAATATATTCCTCTTGGGAGTCTGTGACATTCCCCTTTTTGGATTAAAGCTGGGCCTTACATTACTGTTTAAAGTGGTAGTATACTCTGCTTTTTAACTTTTACCTACAGGTAAGTCTATAATAAGGCTTACCTGTAGATAAAATTATTATCTCCTAAACCTGCACGGTTTAGGAGATATTCACCCTCCATGCAGCTGCTGACACCAGCTCCGGCAGACCTTCAGCATGGCCATCTCACCGAATTGGCACACTGGGAAGTTGCCCGGGGGCCCCACTTGCCCAGGGGGCCCCACCTGCCCAGCGACCCTGCCCAGCCAAGCATTAGTCTAGATTCCTGTGTGCATCCCGCCGCCGAACTTAGCAGGTGGCAAGTGCCTGTTGGCCCTGCGCTGCTGTCAGGCCACTTGGGCCGTGGAGCGGGAGCCCACAACTGTAGGAATGCCTGTCTGCCTCCACCGGAACAGGCACACACAGGACCGTCAAGTCTGACTCCCGTCTGTGTGTGTTCACCGCACCCAGCTGGAGTTAGAAGCTGTCATTAGCCTGGTACTGCTGTACCAATAAATATCACCTTATCGATAATTTGCATTTTTAAAACTTGTGGGTGATTGTGTAGGCAGGGCCCCAATGCACTGCATTGCCCGGGGCCCTTTAATGCTGTTAAGACGGCACTGACCTTCAGAGCTCCTTGCCGGCTGCCTGCCGGAAAGTGAACTCCTGCACGCATGCGTGGGAGTGACCTCATTGTGGCTCCGGCCACACACAGCGCCGGAGCTGCCGAACCCGGAAGAGACACCGAGGGAACAGGACAGCTACCTTAGCGGTGTCCGGGCAACCGTGTGGGGGCTTCGTTCTAAGGTAAGTATTTCATAATGTGCGAGTATGCGATGCATACTCGCACATTATGCCATTGTCTTGCAGGGTTTTCTTTTTTTTTTTCTGTACGCGGATACTACCGCTTTAAGAACATGATGTCTCCATTCCCTTGAAACCACTCCTTTAAGAAATGCTTTAGTGGATTTTGTCAGGTTGAAATGCCCTACTGTGTTGCAATGTAGGTGCATTCCCTTCCGGAGAGGAAGATACCTTGAAATCCAATGGAACATGGGAAACTTGTAAATTGCATCATGATCACTATTATAACTGTTCTATTGATATTTATGTGATTTTTGTGAGGTTTATTGAAAAAAGTTTGTATTATTTTTTATAATCTGTGTACTGATATCTGTGCCTTTAAAGTCCCATTCCAAATCAAGTTTGGTAAATGCTTCTATTTGGGGACGTGGCATGGTTTATCCTGGGGGTCAAAATACTCAGTGCTATTGTATTTTGCTCATAATCTTAGTGCTATTGTATTTTGTTCTTTGTGACGCATTGAACCACGTAATGCCGCAAAGGCATGCAACGCTTCTGGAATTGTGTTTAATGTGAAGATTTTACTGGCAGCTTTGCTATGAGGAATGGTGGTGGGTCAGAATTTTGCAGGGACTTCCTTTTTTATTTTTCAAACCAGATTTATTTTTACGCAGATTACCTTTTTTTTTTTTTCCTCTTTTCATTTATGACACATTAAGTAATACTACAGAGGCAATTCCACAGCACCCACTCATGTGCACCCCAGCCATTTAAATATCGAGGCCCTGGCCAAGTCTAAATTTCCATTGGCACAAAAAGACTTAGCATCCACGTACCTAATGTTTTGTTTCGTCAATCCCTTCCTTGGCAGAACGGTTTTGCGGGGTGATAACAGCACAATAGAAGCACAGGGAAGAGAGGGCAAGGGGAAAGCTTCATTTACTTGTTCTTTTGTCTGACGCTCGTTACAATGCCGTGTTTTTGTTTTCTGCCATACAAGTGCGAGTCGGATAAAGAGTAGAATTATAGCGGATTAAACCTGCCTATTATTTTTCTCTACACCGCTCTGGAAAATCTTGTTTAGGGTTCTTCAGGTTTGTTACGTTTTGTGGCGTTAACCCTCTTAAAACCACAGGTTGAAGAAGATGAATGCACACATAAAAAAAAAAATTTGCACTTTTGATGGAGAACTTTTGGAAAAAAAACCCACCAAGGATGGGGAACTCTCTTCCACAATCGGTGGCTTCAGCAGGAAGTGTGAATAATTAAAAAAACAATTAGATGGGCATCCTAACGAACGCAATATACTGTGATATGGGGAATGGTTTTGACATAAACACACAGGTTGAACTAGATAGACTGGTGTCTTTATTCAACCTTATCAACTTTGTAACTATGTAATGATTAATTTGTAAGCCATAAAAATAGCTAGACTCCAGCTTTGGAGTTCTGTCCTTGGGTGGCACTGCTTGGCAGGCAAGCTAACAATCCACATCCACACCTTAGAATTTGGCTTATTATAACTCAAAGCTGAAGTTTATTCTAGTTATTTTTTGCCTTCTTTGCTTCTTTTCTTTTCATCCCAAATGCATTCCTATTCTTTTTTCAATTTTTTTTCTATTTTACTTACATATCTTTATCTAAAGTGGTTGTAAACCCACGTTTTTACCTTTCACCTATAGGTAAGCCTTTAATAAGGAAGGAAGACGGCTGAAAATGGATATGGCCTCCAGCGGGGATGATGAGGGCTTCATTTGGACGTGAGTGTCACATAATGTGCTAGTATGTGATGCATACTAGCACATTATGCATTTACTTTTCGGGGGGGGGGGGGGGACACACTGGGTTTACTTCCTCTTTAAACCCAGTGCTGCCATTACTTCTCTGAATTGCTCTATGCAGAGCAAGAAGATCATTGCTGGTGGGAGGGGCAGCTGGGTGCTGTACATTGCTTCCTGAAAATATCACAGCACCCTTTCTCAAGAGCCCTCAGCCCTGATGCAAGAAGTGGGCTGGGCTCTTGAAAGTTATGCAAATATACCAATAACTTCATGGGTGGACAGGGCCGATCCTAGGGTCATAGATGCCTGGGTGCAGAAATATTCCTGGCGCCCCCACATGGGCGTGGTCATGTTACTAACTCCTCCCCAATGCCTCCACCTATCATACATGTGGCTTTTTAGAGCTTTTTTATATATGGCTGGGAGGCGAAAGACATTCCATGGGTCCCCCTTTTTGGCAACAAACAGCAGCATCACTTGGCTCATTAATAATAACAATCGGCTCCCAGCATGAAACAATAAGAAGGAAGAGAAAAGTCTTCCTAATGTAAAACCTTTTTTTCTTTTTTTTTATTAAAAAGAAACATTAACCAAACACTTACTTTATAACCAAAAATACCAGAACAAAATGGTCTATGAATAATAAACCACTAATCCGACCTCTGTGCCAGTATCACACAAACATTTAGAATACACTAATAGTTATTCACAATATCTTGGCCCTATGCGGGTCAAAAATCTAAATGGGACAGCTGCCACTTTAAATGATTAACTGCTTGCTGACCAGCCGCGGTACTTGTACAGCACCAGGTACGTCGTTTCGCGGGACCGCGCGCACGCCAACTGGCCACAGGTGGAGCCAATCAGCGGGTCCGGCGGTCGCTGCCCAGAGAGACATAACAGCGGTGTGCCGTTGTAAACACGGCACACTGCTGTTCTGTCAGTAATGAACACAGGGATCCTCTTATTAAGGAACACTGGTCTCTGTGTTCATTCAGCAAGCCCATCCCCCACACAGTTAGAAAGCACCCCCTAGGGACACATTTAACCCTTTAATCGGCCCTGTTGTTAACCCTTTCCCTGCCAGTGTCATTAGTACAGTAGCAGTGCATATTGTTAGCACTGATTACTGTAGTAATGTCACTGGTACCCCCAAAAGTGTCAAAAATGTCAGTTAAGTGTCTGATCTGTCCACCGCAATGTCGCAGTCCCGCTATAAATTGCTGATCGCCGCCATTACTAGTAAAAAATAAATAAATAAAAATGATATAAATCTTTCCCCTGGTTCGTAGACGCGATAACTTTTGCGCAAATCAATCAATATACACTTAGGGCTCTTTCACACGGTCCGCCTCCGTAGGCGGATCTGTGCTGCTCAGCTGGGATCGATCCGCCGATCACCGCTGAGCCGGCGGATGACAGCTCCGTCTCCACTTGCAGTGCAGAGAGGGAGGTGTCACAGCCCCCGCTGCTCTCTATGGGGGATCGGATGAGAGCGGACCGCCTGTCCGCTCTCATCTGATCCGATCCGATCCCTGAATGCATGGAAAAATAGGGTTTCCATCCGTCCAGATTTCACGGACAGGATCGGATACGGATGGCAGCGGGTGTCAGCGGAGGTGACATCCGCTGCCCCATAGAGCTGCATGGAGGATCCGAACAGATCCGCCTAAAAAACTGACAGGCGGATCTGATCGGATCGCCCGTGTGAAAGAGCCCTTATTGGGATTTTGTTTACCAAAAATATGTAGCAGAATACAAATTGGCCTAAAATGATGAAAAAAATTAGATTTTCCATTTTTATATTGAAAATGTTATATAGCAGAAAGTAAAAAGTTTTGGTTTTTTTTTTCAAATTGTCGCTTTTTTTTTGTTTATAGCGCAAAAAATAAAAATCGCACAGGTCATCAAATACCACCAAAAGAAAGCTCTATTTGTGATTAAAAAAAGGACATCAATTTTATTTGGGTACAGCATCGCACGACCGCACAATTGTCAGTTAAAGTAACGCAGTGCCGTATCACAAAAAAATGGCCTGGTCATGAAGGGGGGTAAAACCTTCCGCTCCACAAGTGGTTAACATCAACTCAATAAATGTACCCAAATCATGTAATAACATTGGTAAAGAGCTGCGCTGAAAAGCTAAAATAAAATGCAAAAAAAAAAATGTTTTTTTTTTTTTTTCAATGGTGTTAAACAATGCTCTAAATTGTATCCACTGACCCAGTGCATAATATAGATGGAAGATGTGAGTAGCAGTAACACTTAGAACACCACATGTGCAAAAGTGCAAAGACAGTTCAGTCAATTAGAGAGTTCATGTGCTTTAAATCTCTCCATCCATCGTCCCTTGTAGTGGAAAAACTGTACCCAAATTCACACTGGTCATACAATCTTCATAACACACCAAGTGAGGCACACGTGTCACTGCTTCCCCATCACTTATACACTCACCAGATGCTTCCCCATTACATATACACTCACCAGATGCTTCCCCATCACATATACACTCACCAGATGCTTCCCCATTACATATACACTCACCAGATGAGTTTTCCTCACACTCACATGCTCTCAAATGTATAGAGCAAACACTTACATTATGTCTGTCCTCTTGGCTCGTGGAGTGACCCTTTGCTCCCCCCCCCCCCCCCCGCAGCCTCCTGTCCATCTCCTCCTGTGGGCAGGCTGGGGAGTGTAGTCTCTGCCCCCAGGGATTGATATGGGGCCGCTGGCGATAGGGACTACATGTCCCACAATGCTTTACAGCTGCTGGAGTCCTGACAGATGTTGGGCTCCCTCCCCCTGCCAATGAGGAAGCAGGGGAGGGAACAGAGTGGGCGGCTGCTCGCACACACTGCAGTGTGAAGAGAAAAGGGGAGGAGCTGACAGGCTCGCTCTCACTCAGAGCCTGTCAGTGGAGCAGTGAGAGGCTGTGAGCTCAACCAGCGGGGCTGCGGGTGCGGCCCCTGTTACCTAAGTGAGTGCCACTTGAGCTTCGGTGCCCCCCCCCCGACACAACTCACAGCGTCCCGGCGCGGTGCACCCCGTGCACCCGCCCAGGATCGGCCCTGTGGGTGGATGTCAGTCCGGAGGAGTGAGTGTTCCTAAACAGGTTGCATTTGCATGCAGACCACCCTAGGTAAAGCCCATATGTAATACTGAGCCTCCATAATTGAAAGTACTGAAATCCAAAGAAAGATCAAAGCCAGGTCAGGTACAATTAGGCTGGGGAGGATAGAGCTAGATAATGTTGTACTCTCTCGGGTCAAGAAATGAGGCAGAAATAACTAACTTCCTGCAGCTTCTAATGCACATTGTGAGAAGCTCACAGTGTACAGTAAAATCAGAGAAAATAATTTCAGTACAGCAGAGGAGTCTATACAACTGTGCAAGACTGAAGGGAAGATGGAGGTTCAGCTTTAAAAGATTTGCCTTTTACGAAGTAGCTGTTTCTGCTCCACTCAAGGTTAGTCATAGTATTGTCATTTGTCATCCCAAGAAAAGTGAAGTATATATGGATTTCTTTACTTTTCTCCTCTCCTCCCCTCATAACCTCTCTATTCCTTTCCTCATATTCTGCTCCCCAGTCTCCCCACCCCCTCATTTTCTCATCTATGAGGCCCCCCCCCCCCCCCAACTCCTCTTCATCTGCAGTTCTCCCCTTATTCTTTCCTCTCTTTTCTACCCTTTGTCCTGTCCTCTACTTTTTTCTCCTTTTCTCTCCAATCTCCAACATCTTCTTTACTTCTCTCTTCCCCAGTCCTTCCCTTGTTCTCTCCTTTTCTCTCCTTACCTTGTCATCTCCAGTTCTCCTCTCCTCTTTTCTCCTCTCTTATCGATTCATTTCCAGCCCTCCTCTTCTCCCCTCTCTCTTCTTCTCATCTCCAGTCCTACTCGCCTCTTTTCTCCTCTCTCATCTTCAGTTCTCTTCTCATCTCCAGTCCTCCTCTCATCTTCTCTCCTCTCTCATCTTCTCTCCTCTCTCATCTTCTCATCTTAAGTTCTCCTCTCATCTTCTTTCCTCTCTCATCTTCTCTCCTCTATCATTTCCAGTCCTCTCTTATTCTCTCCTCTCTCATCTTCTCCCCTCCAGTCCTCCTCCATTTTTCTCCTCTAATATCTTCTCATCTCCAGTCCTCCTCGCCTCTTTTCTCCTCTCTCATCTTCTCCTTTCCAGTCCTCCTCTCCTCTTTTCTCCTCTCTCATCTTCTCATCTTCAGTTCTCTTCTCCTCTCTCATCTTCTCATCTCCAGTACTCCTCTCATCTTCAGTTCTCCTTTCATCTTCAGTTCTACTCTCATCTTCTTTCCTCTCTCGTCTTCTCTCCTCTATCATTTCCAGTCCTCTCTTATTCTCTCCTCTCTCATCTTCTCCCCTCCATTCCTCCATTTTTCTCCTCTAATATCTTCTCATCTCCAGTCCCCCTCTCCTCTTCTCTCCTCTCTTTTCTTCTTATCTCCAGTCCCCCTCTCCTCTTTTCTCCTCTCTCATCTTCAGTTCTCTTCTCGTCTTTTCTCCTCTCTCATCTTCTCATCTCCAGTCATCCTCTCATCTTCTCCTCTCTCATCTTCAGTTCTCCTCTCATCTTCTCTCCTCTCTCATCTTCTCATTTTTTTGAAGGTTTTTTCATACTTTCATTATGTAGGTACTTTTAGCCACTGCATTCATTGTACAGAAGATACAGAACCCAACAGGAGCAGGAATAGGCACTTCAGTGGAACCTCATTCTCTCAATCAACAGTCCAAATAAAAAATTCAGCCAAGCGCTCACTCCGAAGGGGAAGACTGGCGTGCTGCTCTCCTCAGGCAGGGAACTCCAACATGGGTACATAAGAAAAAGAGAGAAAGGAGGCGCAAACACCTAGTGCATTACCCGTGGTCACTGTTTGTATAGTTTTAATAAAATGCCAAATGCATACTCACAGACATGAAGATAATAAAAGCGTGTTACAAGAATCCACATTACATGAACTGGAACATGTCCTTGAAGTCAGGACCGCTAACACGTTTCGGGAGTCAAGCCCCCTTCCTCAGAGCTCCCGAAATGCGTTAGCGGTCCTGACTTCAAGGACACGTTCCAGTTCATGTATGGTGGATTCTTGTAACACGCTTTTATTATCTTCATGTCTGTGAGTATGCATTTGGCATTTTATTAAAATGATACAAACAGTGACCACGGGTAATGCACTAGGTGTTTGCGCCTCCTTTCTCTCTTTTTCTCAATCAACAGGGATTTTTTATGTTGCTATTTGCTTGTTTTAAACTTAGTGTTTTCATTTCTTCAGTTACTTCCTGGCTTCCAAATTATGTCATACATCCCAGGAGTCTTCAGGAGGCGAGAAGAAGAGGAGTGGCTTTCTCAGCTAAGCACAACCTCCTGCCTGCATGCCAGAGCTAAGGGCAGATGGATTCCAGGAAGTACATGCTACATGAATAATTTGCCCTTACTCAAGGTGGCCAAGAGCAGAAATTCTAGACAGCGTTTTTCTCAGCAAAATAAGTCATGGAGACATGGATGGATAGGGAAGTTTGCTTTGAATATTAAAAATGAATTAAATTGCATTTTTGGCTTGTGGTGCTCAGATGCAGTGTAGTTCCGCTTTAAACCGTTCTTTTTCTGTACAGTTCTAATAAAATATATATAAAAGACTTTAGGGATTAGTTCAGTAACATACATTCAGTAAGTAGAACTTGTCTCAAAATGTAATTGTTCATAACGATGTACTAAACACCGACATTTAATGAGCCATTTATCCTGAAACTCGAGCTGAGCTCTTTCTTATGCTATACATTTTTCAAGTTATACTCCATATCTTCTGTAGGTATTTATGAAACCCAGGAGAGCAAAAAAAGCAAAAACCAGAGGGAATGAAGGAAATTAACTTATAAATTAGAAAATCGATAAGGAGGAAGAAGATAAAAGTGTAAAGAGATACAGAGAGAAGAAAGGAATATATGTCCCGACATGTCTATTCTCTCTAGGCATGATGTGATAATCATTCCAAGGCTCATGGATTTCTTTACATGTATTGAAGACAGTTCTCAGTGTCAGTAAGCCCCCGTTCACACTAAGGCGACCTGTGAGGCGACCTGGTCGCCTCACAGGTCGCCGTAGGTCGCCTTCCATAGGGAAGCTGCGGACCCGTTCTAATAGGAGCGACACAAGTCGCTCTGACTTAGAAAAAGGGTCCGGAGCTTCTTTGGGGCTACCCGGAGGCGACCGCCATAGACTTCAATGTTATGAAGTCCGTGGCGGCCGCTCCGAGGTCGTGGCGCGCTGCTCGCACCGCGACCTCGGAGGTCGCCCCATGAAGTCGGATCGCCCCTATGTGAACGGGGCCTAATAATGTGCTCTATATGGCAAAACCTATGTGATCCCCTTCTCCAAATGATTAAGTTCAAGTGTTTCTGGTGGAGGGTGCAGTTAATGCTACAACATACAAAGACATTTTAGACCAGTCTTTCTCAACCATGTTTCCATGAAGCCCTAGGCTTTCTCCAGAGGTTGCTAGGGTTTTCTTTGAGCAAGGAGCAATTTCTGCCTCTCAGGTAAGTTCCTACTGACACCAATGAATATTTTAGGTATCTGTAAGAGGGGAATTCAGTGGAGGAACTGCCTGGGTCCCAACGGTTGCGATTGGGCCCTGGCGTTCCACCAATATGGGGGGGGCCTAAGACAGGAGGAACAGACGTAGATGGAGAACAAGGTCACAAGGTGGAATGGCGGCAGGTAACACTGCTTGAAGTAGACACTGTTTCCTACACTGAGTGGGTCCCCCTATAGAAAGCATTGGGATCACCAGTTGCTTCTACGTCATACAGCCCTGCCTGCCCGTGTTCACATCTTGGTCCCTTTCATCCACGCTGATATAGAGAGCTGCTTAAATGTAAGTGTGCCATATTTTTTCGTACCAATAAATACTATTCGTTTTTAATGGGATTCTGCACTCCTTTTTGTTTTTAATAAAGGGCCTTGCAATGGAAGTAAAGGGTCCTGGGATCAGTGAGAAGGGCCCTGGGCTCAGAGGGAAGGGCCCCAGGACTGATGGAAAGGGGTTGGGGGGGGGGGTCAGGGGATCCTTCATGATTTCTTGCACCGGGGCCCTGAAGGTTCTAGTTAAGCATCTGGGGGATTCTTGCAAAACGTACCTCAAATGTAAGGAACTATCTTCCCATTGAACATCCCACTAATGTACAGTGAGCTGTAGATACAGTCATTGCTGGCAGGGGCTCCCTGAGACTGGAAAGTTATTTCAAGAGTATATCAATGGGTTGAGAAAGACTTGTTTAGACACTTGTGCTCCTCCAACTTTGCGGTAACAATTTAGTGAAGGCGCTTTTCTGTTCCAGCATGACTGTTTGGCCTTTCACAAAGCCAACTCTTTAACCAGTTGCCGACTGCGCACAGTATATTTACTTCGGCAGTCAGCCCCGGCCAGGCAGAGTGACGTAGGTCTACGTCGCTCGCCTGTCACCGGGTTTTGAGCCAATAGCGGGCGAGCGCGCGCCTGCCTCAGCTCATTCACGGAGGAGTGCGGGCGTGTGACCGGCGGGTCCGATGTCCGCCGGTCACACTACGATCGTCGGTAGAGCGGAGAAAGGCGGAGCGGCTTATGTAAACAAGCCGCCTGTCATTCTCCCCTGTGTAAAAATGGAGAACCGTTGATCTCGGTTTTTACACTAGTAGCCATGTCCCACTACAGTTAGAATCACGCCCCTAGGACACACTTAACCCCTCCCTGTCCAATACAGTTAACCCCTTCCCTGCCAGTGTCATTTTTACAGTAACAGTGCATATGTATAGCACTGATTACTGCAGTAATGTCACTGGTAACCCCAAAAGTTTCAAAAATGACAGTTAAGGGTCCGATCTGTCTGCCGCAATGTCGCAGTACCGCAAAAAAAATCGCAGATTGCCGCCATTACTCGTTAAAAAAAAACCCACCAAAAATGACAAAAATCTTTCCCTTTGTTAGTAAACGCGATAACTTTTGCGCAAACCAATCAAAATACGCTTTTTGCGATTTTTTTTACCAAACATATGTAGCATAAAACAAATTGGCCGAAAATGTTAAAAAATTTTGATTTTTACATTTTTTTGGGGGGTAATTTCATATAAAAAAAAGTGAAAAATATTGTTATTTTTGCAAAATTGTCGCTCTTTTTTTGTTTATAGCGCATGATCAAAAAATCGCACAGGTGATCAAATACCACCAAAAGAAAGCTCTGTTTGTGGGAAAAAAAGGACGTGAAATTCGTTTAGGTACAGCGTTGCACCTCCGCGCAATTGTCCGTTAAAGTCACGCAGTAAAAAAATCGCAAAATACCCCTGGTCAGGAAGGGGGTAAAATCTTCCGGGGCTTAAGTGGTTAAAGACATGGTTTAATTAGCTTGTGTGGAGGAACGTCAGCTCTACTGAACACCTTTGAGATGAATTGGAATGCCAATTGTAAGCCAAGTCTTCTGATCCAACATTAGTACTTGACATTACAAAAACTTTTTTGGCTCAAAGGGCATACATTCTCAGAGACACCCTCCAAAATCTTGTGGAAAGCTTTCTCAAAAGAGTGAAGTTGTTATAGACACAACTCTGTATGAATGGCTAAAAGCCCGTACACACGTACCGATCGTCGGCATACAAACGTCGGCGGACGAAAGATCTGCCGATTGTACGCTTGTTAGTATGGTGCCTCCGACAGCCGTCAGCGCACATTCTGCCGACAAGAGTCTGTCTTGCAAGCATTAAAATTTTTGTATGCCGACACCAGAGCGGCCGATTGTTCGCCAGTCAGTACAGAATTCGGACGACAGACCGCAGATTTGCAAGACTGGGCATGCTCAGAAAAGAAAAAACACAGGGAAAGTTAACCATTACATGACATCACTTCTGCAGTCGGCTGTAGTCGGCGGACAAAATTCTTGTGCTGTCTTTGCACTTTTCAACAGACACCGACAGCCCAGGGACAAAAGACGGCGGATCGTTCGCTGACGATCGGTACGTGTGTACGGGCCTTAGGGCTTTGGAATGGGAAGTCTAATAAGCTTATATAGATGTGATGGTCAGATGGCCATATATGGGTTGATTTACTAAAACTGGAGGGTGCAAAATCTGGTGTAGCTGTTTATGGTAGCCATTCAGCTTCTAACTTCAGCTTGTCCAATTAGGCTTTGACAAAAAAACTGGAAGTTGACTGGCTTCTATGCAGAGTTGCACCAGATTTTGCACTCTCCAGTTTTGATAAATAAGCCCCATAGTATATATTTGGGGGTCATTAGTCATTTTTAACCTCTTCCCCACCACGCTATAGCCAAAATATGGCTACAACGCAGTCATCCAGTTCTGGGAGGGCGTAAATGCATTTCTTCCCAGAACCACTTCTCCTCCACTCCCTCTGGGGCACACACCCGACACGCTCTGTGATTGCTGTGTCCTTCAGATACAGCTGATCACAGATTATGGTAAAGGGATAATCAGAGCTTTACCACATGATCAGCTGTGTCCAATCACAGCTGATTACTTGTAAACAAGCTTGACGGTTTCCAGCATTCCTTTCCTCACGTGTTGTTCCAGTGTGAGGAGAGATGAGCCAGTAACCGGCAATTCTGATAGAGGACATTTACACTGATATCAATTCCCTGATAATCAGTGCTTTAAGTGGCCCAAAAGAGGTGCCGGTACTCTATTATAGCCTATAAATGTTGTCGCCCCCCCCCACCCCACATCAGGGTCCCCACAGAGCACCCCACCTGGCCTGGGCTGGGACTCCGGAGCAGTGGTGACTGGTCTGGCTCTGGAGTGGGAAATATTCTTGGGGGGGGACAATTGAGGTCGCAGATGTCCAAAATTTGTGTACTGGTACGCTAAGGCGCACGGAGAGGTGGCGTATGCTCAAGAGCCATATTTGGAAGTGGCGGTACTGAGTACCAGTGCATACCGGCCCACTTAAAGCACTGCTGATAATCAATGCAGCCCCATCAGTGCCCATCAGTGTTGCCTATCAGTGCCCATCAGTGGTGCCTATAAGTGCCTCCTCATCAGTACCGCCTATCAGTGCCCATCAGTGTCACCTATAAGTGCCCATCATTGTCATCTATCAGTGCCCATCAGTGCAGCATATCCCTGCAGCCTCATCAGTGCCCCCTCATCAGTGTCCATCAGTGCAGCCTATTAGTGCCTATCAGTGCAGCCTAATTAGCGCACATCAGTGACGGAGAAAAAATATTTATTTCTTAAAATAACTAAAAATTTTATATCAGAAACTAAGAAAACCTTTTTTTTTCTCATTTTTTTGTTTGTTTAGCAAAAGAAAAGAAGAACAGTGGTAATTAAATACCACCAAAAGAAAGCTCTATCTGTCTAAAAGAATTATAAAAATTTCATTGCACGATAGCGCAATTGTCATTTAAAGTGCGACAGCGCTAAAAGCTAAATATTGGCTTGGGCAGGAAGAGGTAAAAGTGCCCAGTATTGAAGTGTTTAACCACTTGCCGACCAGTCACGTTGACTGTACTGCGGCAAAGTGGCTCGTTCCCGTCCAGCGACGTAGACCTACGTCGCTGGACTCCTCCCCTTGTGGGCGGCGCGCGCGCCGCCGGAGGCTCGCTCCCGCTGTATTCAGTCACAGCGGGAGTCGGGCCAGGGGAGGAGCGGCGGTGATCAACGCCGCTCTTCCCCGATCGTCGGGGAATCGAGTCTCGAGATCCGCCCGCTTGTGTAAACAAAGGGGGCGGATCTCCTAAGTGACAGGCAGGGTCAGATTGCAGGGTTTAGCGTAGCTGAACCTGCGATCTGTCCCTGTGTCACTCAGTCACCTCCCCCCACACATGTTAGTAAGCACCAGGCATACATTAACCCCTCCCTCTCCAATAAAATTAATCCCTTCCCTGCCAGTGTCATTTTTACAGTAACAGTGCATATTTATAGCACTGATTACTGTAGTAATGTCACTGGTACCCCCAAAAGTGTCAAAAATGTAAGTCAAGGGTCTGATCTGTCCGGCGCAATGTCGCAGTCCCGCAAAAAAATCGCAGATTGCCACCATTACTCGTTAAAGAAAAAAAACACCAAAAATGACAGAAATCTTTCCCTTAGTTAGTAAACGCAATAACTTTTGCGCAAACCAATCAAAATATGCTTATTGTGATTTTTTTTTACCAAACATAGGTATCAGAAAACAAATTGGCCAAAAATTTTAAAAAAATTTGATTTTTACATTTTTTTGGGGGGGAATTTCATATAAAAAAATGTGAAAAAACGGAATTTTTGTAAAATCTTACCTGTAAAATTCCTTTCTCTGAGTCCTCCGACAGTCGCCGCCTCTTCATATTCGTCGCATATGGGGTATTAGACTTTGCTCCGAAGGAGTAGCTAGGCAACAGAATATGTTAACAATAAAGCTTTAACATATCCCACCCTCAAGGGGTGGTCCCCTCAGTCAATACCCTTCTACTTCCTGCAACCATATCTCAGTTTTAGTGGAATAGCAGTAGAGTATACAATCAAACCCCAAAAGAGGGGCGGGGGCGGCGACTGTCGGAGGACTCAGAGAAAGGAATTTTACAGGTAAGATTTTACAAAAATTCCGTTTTCTCTTACGTCCTCCGACAGTCGCCGCCTCTTCATATTCGTCACATATGGGGACGTCCCAAAGCAGTGCAAACATGAGGGGTGGGAAACGCATCCGCGCCGAAAGGCAACGCAGTCTCCACATCAAAGAAAGGAACCTTACCAAAGGAAGGAAACCAGCTGGGCAACAGCAAAAATAAGTGCTCAACAGGAGCAACAACCCAGGAAAAGACAAAAAAAAAAAAAAACCAGGGGATACAAAACTTATCCCAACAGCCAGGAGTCCCCAACAAGGGACCCTAGGGAACAGCCGCACTAAGAACCTTGCGGCCAAAGGAAGCATCCGCCGATGCCTGAACATCTACTTTGTAGAATTTTGTGAAAGTGTGCACGGTCGACCAAGTCGCCGCCTTACACACCTGGGCTACAGAAGCCCCATGACGACAGGCCCAAGACGTACTCAGAGATCTAGTAGAGTGCGCCTTCACAGGCACAGGGGGAACCTTCCCCTGCAAAGCATAGGCCTGTTCAATGGTCTGCCTGATCCATTTGGCGATGGTAGAGGCCGAAGCCGCCATGCCCTTCCGAGGACCCTCTGGAAGAACAAACAAGGAGTCCGTCTTTCGAAAAGACTCAGTCGATTTAAGGTAAACCCTTATCGCCCGAACAACATCCAGAGAGTGCAATCTCACCTCCTTTGGATGTTTAGGCTTCGTGCACAACGAAGGCAAGACAATATCCTCATTAAGATGGAATTCCGAAACTCGTTTCGGCAGAAAAGAAGGATTAGGTCGCAAGACCACCTTATCCAAATGAATAACCAGGTACGGAGACTTGCAGGACAAAGCCGCCAGTTCCGACACTCTGCGAGCCGAAGTGATCGCCACCAAAAAGGCGACCTTTTTGGACAACATAGACAACGAGATCTCCCTGATCTGTTCAAAAGGAGCACGTTGTAACACAGAGAGAACGAGATTCAAGTCCCAAGGGGGCAGAGGATCCCGCCTCGGGGGAACCAGATGCCGCACACCCTGAACAAAGGTGCCAACCAAAGGATTGGAAGCCACGGGACGTTGAAACAGAATGGCCAGAGCAGACACCTGACCCTTTATCGTAGCCAGCGCCAAACGCTGATCAACACCCGTTTGAAGGAAAGACAGCACACGGGACACCGAGTACGTGCGGGGTGAAAACCCCCTGGACTCACACCAGGCAAAATAGGCCTTCCAAGTACGGTAATAAACCTTCCCCGAGGAAGACTTCCTCGCGTTGATTAAAGTATGAACGACCTCCGGAGAGAGACCCCTCTCCTTCAGGACCTCGGTTTCAACAGCCAGGCCGTCAAAGCCAGCGACTGTAAAGCAGGATGGTATATCGGTCCTTGAGACAGTAGATCGTCTCGAAGAGGCAGACGCCACGGGGCGTCGACCGCCAGATTCACGAGGTCTGCGTACCAGGACCGGCGAGGCCAGTCCGGTGCCACAAGAATCACCGTGTTGCGTTCCGAGTGTAACCTGCGAAGGAACCTGGACAGCAACTGAATCGGTGGAAACGCGTACATCAGCCTGTACTGATGCCACGGGGCCACTAACGCGTCCGACGCGTCTGCCCGAGGGTCGCGCGTCCTTGCCACGAACCTCTTCACCTTGTTGTTGAGGCGAGACGCGAACAGGTCCACTTCTGGAAGACCCCACTTCGCGCACAACGTCTGGAAGACAGCCGGATGGAGAGACCATTCCCCCTGATCCAGGGTCTGGCGACTCAGATAGTCCGCCTGCCAGTTCTCCACTCCCGGAATGTGAACCGCCGTTATCGCCGGGACATGAGTCTCGGCCCAAGACAGAATGTCGGCCACTTCTCGAGCCGCTCGGGCACTCCTGGTGCCCCCTTGGTGGTTGATGTAGGCCACCGCCGTGGCATTGTCCGTCTGCACCCGAACCGGGCAACCCTGCAGCCGGTCCGTCCAGCGATGAAGACAGAGCCTTATCGCACGCAATTCCAGAATGTTGATCGGAAGGGAAGACTCCCCCTCCGACCAAGTCCCCTGAGCGGACAGAACGCCCAGAACTCCACCCCAGCCCGACAGGCTGGCATCGGTGGTGATCACCGTCCACGAGATCGGACGAAACGACTTGCCCCCGGACACCAACGGGGACTGGAGCCACCACAGAAGGTTTTCCCTGGTGCGAAGACTCAACGAGATTTGAAGATCCAGAGATTGAGGTCGCCCGTCCCACCTGGACAGGATCTCCGCTTGGAGACCCCGCGTGTGAAACTGTGCGAAAGGAATCGCCTCGAAGGCCGAGACCATCAATCCCAGACATCTCATACACGTCCGCAGAGACGAGTTCGGAACGTCCCTGAGGGACCTGACTTCCTCCCGGAGAGTCCTGAGTTTGTCTTCCGGCAGGAAGACCTTCGCCTGCACCGAGTCCAGTATCATTCCCAGATAGGGGAGACGAACCGACGGACTCAGTGTCGACTTTGGAAAATTTATCGTCCAACCAAACTCCTGCAGAGTTTGCATTGTGACAGACAGGTCCTCCTCCAGACCTTGTCTGGTCGCAGACCGAACCAGAATGTCGTCCAGATACCCCAGGACAGAAATGCCCTGGGCCCTCAATAATGCCAGAACCGGTGCAAGCACCTTGGTGAAGACCCGCGGAGCAGAGGCGAGACCAAAGGGCAACGCCACGAACTGGTAGTGATCCTCCGCAATGGCAAAACGAAGGTACCTCTGATGACCCTCGAATATGGGGATGTGAAGGTACGCATCCTTCAAATCGATGGAGGCCATGAATTCCCCCGGAACCAGGGCAGCCACCACCGACCGCAGGGATTCCATGCGGAACTTGCGAACCCGCACAGAGCGGTTCAGAGCCTTCAAGTCCAGAATCGGACGAACCTTGCCCTCCTTTCTGGGCACGGTGAACAGATTGGAATAAAACCCCCGAAACCTGTCCCGATGAGGCACCGGGACCACCACTCCCTGAGCCCTCAGGTCCCGCACCGCCAGGTGCAGATCCCGCAGGCGCTCTGGAGACAGTTGAAGATTTGAGGGAAAAAATCTGCTCTCCGGCCGAGAGAGAAACTCGATCTTGTAACCAGATCGAACGATTTCCAGAACCCATCTGTCCCGCACACGGGCCAACCAGGGCTGAAGAAAACCGAGCAAGCGTCCCCCCACCCCAAAACTGGGTGAGGGCGCCCCTTCAGGCCGAACTGTTATGGGCTGCAGGTCCGGATTGGCCGGACTTCTGTTTCCCAGACCAGGGCTTCTTCTGAGAGCCTTGACCTTTGAACGGTTTGCCCTTGTAGTGCGGCCGAAAGGCACGAAAGGACCCCTGAGGGGGCCGAAAATTTGCATGCTTCTTCCCAGAAGCCCCCTTAGCCTTGGGGAAATGGGGCAAGAGAGTGCTCTTACCCCCGGTGATCCCCTTAATCAACACATCCAGGGACTCCCCAAAAAGGCGAGACCCATCATAAGGCAGATTGGCTAAGGTCTTACGTGAAGATTGGTCCACCGACCAACATTTTAACCAAACCAGGCGGCGAGACAACACCGCCACGCTGTGCACACGTGCAGCCAACGGAATCAAGTCCAGGTCCGCATCACACAGATACATGACACCCTGGTGGATCTGATCCACCATATCCAGGGTCGCCGCCGAGGCCGAATCGGCCACTAGGACGCGCCTAAGCATCTGCGTCCAACTTGCGATCGCCTGGGCCGCCATGAGAGAAGCAAACAGAGCCTTAAGCATAGAACCCGTAACAGAATAAGTATGACGGGCAAGAGACTCCAGTCTCCTATCCGTGGCATCACGGAAAACAGGGGAACCCTCTGCAGGAATCGCAGTGGCTTTGTTCAAAACTGCAATTGCAATTGCATGATCCACTGGTGGATCCACTGGTGGAGGCACACACCACCGTTCATCAGTGGCAGGCGAAAAAGGATAACGCAGCTTGAATTTACTTGGTACCGCAAAAGGTTTGCACAGATCGCGCCATTGATCCTTAACGGCGCGCTGAAAATCAGCATTGCAGGGAAAAACCTGCGGCGTCCTGCGTTTTCTCTGCGTCCCATAAGCCGCCAAGGCAGCGGGGGGACACACTTCGTCCTGCAAACGCAGCGTTTGCTTAATGGAAGCAATCAACTCATCCATGATTGCAAGCTCTTCAGGCGAGCCAGGGGGAGAATTATCGACCCCCTCAACTTCAGCCTCCACCTCAGACCCCACTAGATCAAGAGAGGAGCGGGACCCCGATAAGGAGGTCCCTGCCAGAACAGCCCCATCACCTTCACCCTCAGAATCAGAGGACAGAGCAACTCTGGGCCGTTTAGTAGATTGAGCAGCCACCAGCATTTGCACCTGAGCAGCAAGGCCAGCCACAATAGTGGCTAAATCCCCCCCTGGGGGGGAAACAGCGGTCCCCTGGCTTTCCACCAATACTGTAGGAAATTTGCCCTCCTGAGAATCCATTGCCCCTGTAATGCCAGACAACCAAGGGTTAACTGCCCCTTTTTAGCAAGCGCGGCAAGCGCAGCCCACCGCACCACACTCAAGCACAATGAGACCCCCACAGGGAATATGCAAACTGAACACAGGCAATGGATAGCAAGAACAGAAGGATAAAACCTGAGGAGACCCTCGCCGCTGCTGCTGCCTCGATCGGTGTTCCTGGAAAGAGGAAGTGATGCTGCCAGGGCGCTCTATGTAAGCCTATGGAGGCTACAAGAAAATGGCCGCCATGCATGTAAACCATGCGGCCGGAGCGGGTGCAGGCAAAATGGCGTCGTTTGGCGCCGAAAACGCCGCTCCACAGTGCATTAAAACACATATTACAATCCAATATAAGGATACATGTTAGATCGCCGCAGCGATCGCTGTATATGCCCAAACATGCCAAGAAAAAACATGCCCCACAGCACACAGCTCTCACACTGCCCAGCCTGACACACACAGTGTCATACAACTCCCCCCCCCCCTTGCAGCCCACAGCATGCAGCCGAGAGATAGGGAGACAAGCAGTGTGAATAGAGGCAGGTTACACAGTCCCAGACTGACACCCCCCCAGACAGACAGGTCCCCACATAAATACACTTACCTCACATGGCGTGGGGGACCCGCACAGGCGAACAAGCCGCTGCACATGAGGCAGGGAGAGTCGCAATTCAAGACGCACAAAATGGGGGTTAAGAAACCGCACAGCGTCCAGTGAGGTAGCCACCTCACCAATCATCCCTGCACCGAACAGGGATGGGTCGTTCACTATGCCAGGAGCGTTACCTGGCTGAACGCTCGATGGCAGACTGGGAAGCCACTGACCCACGACCTGCGACCAGGGGGATCAGCCCGAGACCCAGTCCGCATGATCCTCTTCGTCCGAAGAACTAACTAACGCTGACAAAATAACAGCTAATAAAAGGTAGAGAGAAAAACTCAAACAAAATATTAAAAAGAAGAAAGAGTCTGGGACAGAAAGTCCCAGCACAGAGAGAGCCAGCCACTCCTGACAAGCTAGACATTAAAACTGAGATATGGTTGCAGGAAGTAGGAGGGTATTGACTGAGGGGACCACCCCTTGAGGGTGGGATATGTTAAAGCTTTATTGTTAACATATTCTGTTGCCTAGCTACTCCTTCGGAGCAAAGTCTAATACCCCATATGTGACGAATATGAAGAGGCGGCGACTGTCGGAGGACGTAAGAGAAATATTGTTATTTTTTCAAAATTTACGCTCTTTTTTGTTTATAGCACAAAAAGTAAAAATCGCACAGGTGATCAAATACCACCAAAAGAAAGCTCTGTTTGTGGGAAAAAAAGGACGCCAAATTCGTTTAGATACAGCGTCACACGACCGCGCAATTGTCCGTTAAAGTCAAGCAGTGCCGAATCGCGAAATACCCCCTGGTCAGGAAGGGGGTAAAATCATCCGGGGCTTAAGTGGTTAAATAGCACCAAAAGAAAGCTCTAGCTGTCTAAAAAAATTATAAAAATTTAATTGCACGATCGTGCAATTGTCATTCAATGTGCGACCGCGCTAAAAGCTGAATATTGGCTTGGGCAGGAAGAGGTAAAAGTGCCCAGTATTGAAGTGTTTAAAGTCCATAATATGTACCTCCATCATGCCTGTGAAAAATTGGACCAGCACCTAATGGGATAAAACAGCATTTTCTGCACTGCATAAAAACTCAATGATATTTTCCCTTGATTTTTTTTTTTGAAAATGCATTTTAAACTGTGTCTCATCTTTGTCCATCACAGTGGTGTATTTTTATTTTTTCCTTGGCTGCTATGCGTTTTATAGAAGATAAACACCACTTACACATATTTTCAGAATCAATAAAAGTGTTTTAAATGACCGTTCCATAAAGGCGCAACTTGTAAGAGGACTTATTATCTGCTCTGTTCGCCAGCAACCACAATCCAGGTCAAACACCCTTAGCATTTGCGAGCGATTCCGCTTTCTTCGAATGATGCCGTTGATATTATGATTCTCAGAATGATTTGTTTGTACGCATTAGCGGTTCCCCTGAATCGCTTGCATTACGGTAAGAAGGCGCGCAGTTTGTGAATGGCATTGAAGAAATTACCCCAACCAGTTCACAAAGGATAAAAAAAAAAAACTGATAAGAAGAAAAAAAAAACTATTTTCCTCTCGGGCTTTAATGTGTACTTGACCTCATCTGCAAAGTGGTGGAATATAGGCATTAGTAATGACGGGATTTAGAATGACCAGCTAATGACTGCTTCGGAATGGTCCTCCCGGCGGCATTGACAGCAAATTCTTGATCCTCGCTGAATTGTATCTACATGTACTTAATGCTTTGTTCAACCATTCGCTCCCGATATTTTCACCATTACTATTATTTCGCCCTAATTGACGTGGCGTGGTCTCTGAAATTGCGGATGCAAATTATCTTCTTGAAAATGTGTTTTTAAAAATCTTTTTTTTTTTTTTCCGGAGTCATTAAGTGAAGTGGATGAGAGGCTTCGTGTGACTGGAGTGTGTCGATTTTTTTTTTCCTTTTTTTTTTTTTTTTTTTCTCTCCCCTCTCCTAGATAGTTATCTATGGCTATCCACTTATACATGCTGTGTTGCTGTTATCCTACGGATGCTAATTGTCCAGAGAGTGGGCGTTCGGAATCTAGGGAGGGAAAAAAAAAAACAGTAAAAACGGCAAAACAGATAAAACTATTTTGCCGAAGCAAGATGCTTATTTAGGCCAAAGTGATCTTTTCTTTCTTTTTTTTTTTTCCAGAGGTCAGGCACTTTGCTAAGATAATTTGTCACCTCTCCGACTGTCATTTGCAACAAGGTTGATTTGCATAAAAACCATGGAAAAAAAATTGCTGTAAATGACTTTGGTTCGCACAAAAGATGTCAGCTCCCCAGTTCCATTCTCCCTGCCCGTGGCCCTTGTGTGACTGTCACTCAACAAAAGAGCAGCTAAAAAGGAGGAGAGCTGGAGTTGAAAAGGGGGCGACAAACTACCCCCAGGGCACTGATTAATTTTGTGCTCTTCGCACTATACAACGTCTTGCTCATCACTTATTTGCATGTAACGTGAATGAGGAGACAATGGCCTACCTTGCCTATCTGACAGTCTATGGGGATGGTGACAAGTGTTATGAGACAACGCAATATTTGCCCTCATTGTAAATGTGTCAATTAACATCTTAACATCTCCACTATCAAGACATCTGACTTCCTCTGTGTCAGCAACTCAATTAAAGGGGATATATATAGAATGGATGAATAGCAACTATGACAATAAATATCAGTAGAATGGGAAGTATTTTTATGGATTTTAGAACCACAGATCTGAAGAGTTCCCGGAGCTGCTTCAGAGAAAGATCCATAATGTCTGTGGTGAAGCAGTGGTTTTTCTGCAGAGGTCCGAAACACCCCCTGCTAAGCCAGAGTTCTCCAATCATCAGGAAGCTTGAGTTATGATGATGGCAGAGTTATTGGTCTTAGTCCGCAGGGGGTGAATTGGACCAATGCTTCCACAAGAGTTCTTCTTCATGCTGGTAGGGCACAGGTTTTTTACTCAAAAGCATCCCATAGATCAGGGGTGGGGAACCTTTTTTCTGCCAAGGGTCATTTGGATATTTATAACATCATTCGGGGGCCGTACAAAATTATAAACTTAAAAATGATCCTGTTATATTTGGTCAAACATTTAATAACTCACCCCAATGTGATTGCTGTAACTGCATCTCTTTGGTGTGGTGTGTGATGTTAGCTGGTATTGATGATGTTGCTACTTGCAACTGGTTTTCCAGGTTTTCGGTCAGTCTGGAGCGCAGTCAACCCTTTGCCGTCGTACGTTTTGAAAAGAACTGCTGTGCTGTGGGTGCTGCTGGCTGGTACTGCTGTGGGTACTGCTGGCTCAGGCTGGCAGAGCTGACTGGTACTGCTGTGGGTACTACTGGTGGGAAATGCTGGCTAAAGACTCAGGAGCGGCGCCGCGCTGGAGGAAGATAGAGGTTCCTGTATCTCGGTCAGTCTCCTCACAGGCGAAGTGCATTTGACATCACTCCACCTGTGATTCACTCAGACAGAAAGGAGCCGGAACTATACAAGAAACATTGGCTCCATTATGACAGCTCAGCTGCGACAGACAGACCAAGGGGCACGGGGGCCGGACCAAATGATTTCGGGGGCCGCATATGGCCCGCGGGCCATAGGTTCCCCATCCCTGCCATAGATGATTTGTTTTTCTTGGTGGAAGGAAACAAAATTGCTTGATTCCCTCATCAACACAGTCAGTGTTGATGGGGGGAATGCCTCCCATAGCGCCATTTAGGGCTTTTTTCTCAGGGAATAGGTGCAGGTACTCCCTCGCCCAATAACACCTTGTCTCTGCCTCCTACCCATCTCTGAGCGCCGTCCCTTGGTTTCATCCCTTACCCACCTTCCAGTATCACCCTTCTAGAGAATACAGAACCAAGTAATTTTTATGGAATTTGTATGAAATTTGATATTGATAACAAGAAATGCAATAAAATAGATCTCCTGCAGTCGAAAAAAATAGGTTCCCCTTTATTAATAATAGACCACCCCAGCAACAATAGATCTGCCCAGAAACAATAGATGCACCCAGCAACAATAGAGCCACCACAAAAAAATACTGCCCACCCCAGCAACAATAGACCCCTCCCTCAACATGAGATCCCTCCAGCAACAATGAACCTCCCCAGCAACACTAAACCCACCACAACAATAGATTCCCCAGGGACCATAGATCCCCCAGCAGCCAGCAGCAGTAGACCCTCCAGCACACTCTTGTACCCCTTGCCAGGGCTGCTGGCAAGGCGTACAGACTACCTGGCAGGGCCCCCCCAAGAAAATATTAAAGATATATTTAGCTAAAATTACAACAAAATCACTATTATCAGACACAAATATAACATAACTCGCATAATTCCTGCTAAATCTAAAAAAAAAAAAAAAAAAAACTATGTTAAATAAAAAAGAAGATGAGATGAGAAAAATATACAGGCTGGGCAGTTGGAGCTCAGTGATCAGAGAGACAGAGAGAGAAACAAAGTTACAAATAAACTCCTGAGCAGAGATAAGTGCTGGGAGGGGGGGGGGGGCACACAGGGAGGGGGATTAGTGAGGGACAACTGTCTCTTTCTCAACAGATAAAAGCTGATAGCAGGGAGAGGGACAGATCAGATTCAGGTGCTGGAGGAAGATTTCTGTATTTGTTGTCCATCACTAATCCCCCTCTCTGTGTGGACCCCCCTGTGTGCTCGGGCCCCCTACAAGAGGGCTGGTGGTCCCCCCCCTATCAGCGGCCCTGCCCCTTGCCATTACATATATTCAGTCCTGGAGGTGCCGGAATTGCGTTCCCGCTGAAAAAAAGCCCTGTGGCTATTGTGTTCTAAAAGACAACAACAAAAGAAGGGCGCACCGACCTTGTGCATTACCACTAAAAAAGGTTTGTTAGGATCCAAAGACAACACATATTATACTCACAAACGAATGATGATAAAACACATAAAACCATAATGGAACTGGCCATCTCCAAATTGTCCAGGGAACCCCTGTACTGGATGACATGATGGTGTCAGCAACTGTATGACTGGGCTGACGCGTTTCGAAGGGAGGACCCCTTTCCTCAGAGCCCAAACGTGCTACTGACAGTCAGACAGCCTATTTTACCAGACAAGGCCTCTCATGCACATGCAAAGAACAAAAGTAGCAGCCTGCTACAAAAAGCCAACGATGCCCCGTTAAAGATTTATGAAGACCAATTATACAAGGTGTTGCTGATTACTTCCATTATGCTAAGCCAGAGTTCTCCAGTCAGCAGAGTTTTGCTGATGATAGAGCCATCTGCCACTGCAGGAACATAACTCCCAACCATCCCAGATTTGCCGGGACCATCCTGGGATTTGATGTAAGTCCTGGTGAATCAAAGCTAAGCCCCGAAGTGAAGCCAGGGGGGCACTGCCATGGGCACCAGTGGGGCTTTTTTTTTTCAGCCGGTACGGCTCACTTTTCACTTCTGTCACTTGAAAATTTGTGACAGTGGTACACTACTTTCGGCTGCGTAGCCCCCCCCCCCCTCCTATCTAGGGGAATCTACCTGGCTGCTCATCCCATGAGAGCAGAGGAGGGAGGGGGCGGAGATTCTATGCAGCTGCTCATTCCATCAAAGCAGAGGAGGAAGGGGGCATAGATTCTACACGGCCGCTCGCCCCATCAGAGCAGAGGAGGGAGGGGCAGCCCCACTATTTGCAGAGCTCTGTATTTGAATGGGGGAAGGAAGGGGGGGGGGTTGGGGTGAGCTCTGTACTGGAATCTGTACTGTTCTTGGGGGGAGAACATGGGAGTACACAGGGCACCCCTCAACCCTGCATGCAATATGCAGCACACCCCTTAACCCTGCATGCAGTACATAGTGCGCCCCTCAACCCTGCATGCAGTACATAGCACACCCCCTCAACCCTGCATGCAGTACACAGCACACCCTTCAACCATACACACAGTACACAGCACATCCTTCAACCCTGCACTCTTTATGCAGTGCACCCCTTAACCCTGCATTCTTTATATAGTGCACTCTTCAACACTGCACTCTGTATATAGTGCACTCTTCAACCCTGCACTTTGTATGTAGCGCACTCCTGAACTCTACGCTATGTATGTAGTGCACCCCTCAACTCTGCACTCTGAATGTGGTGTACTCCTGAACCCTGCACATAGCATACTCCTGAACTCCTGGTATGTAGCAATGCCACACTTCTGCTGCTGTGTGATTCATATGCAATCCAGGTGCAGTGCGATTTCAGCCGATTTTTTCGAGGGGAGAGAGTGGGATTTTTTGCTGAAAGGTTGGGGGAGAGTATTGTTTGTGAAGTGGGGGATGGGGGGATTTTGCACTCATCTTACCCATACACTGTGCGGTATACACCCCTGACTCCTGCACTCTTTTTGTTTTTCACGCCAGACTCTTACTATGCATTACACACTCCAGTCCCCTGCATTCTGTGCATTACATACTCCTGACCCCTGCATTCTGTGCATTACATACTCCTGACCCCTGCATTCTGTGCATTACATACTCCTGACCCCTGCATTCTGTACATTACATACTCCTGGACCCTGCTCTCTCTGTATTATGTACTGCTAAACCCAACACTGACTAGAGCCCTTTGTGCATTACATACCCGTGATGCTTGAACACAATGCATTACACATCCTTGACCCCTGCGTCATGTAAACTAAAACCGTCACTGACTGCAGCACTCCCCAACCCCTGTGCTCTGCTTTACACACTCCTGCACTATATACATAATACTGTACATTATATACTTCTCACCAAAGTGTTAATTGTCTCAACAGTTGCCGGTTGCTATGCAGTCCTTGACTATTTTAATGGAGTTCTTCTTTAAGGTAGGCTCAGACAAAGCAATCAAATCATATTTTATACAAGGAAGCCTGGATTTTGTTTATCCACACCCCTTAAGCCCTTCCCACCTGTAAGAGTTTGGCCACAACCACAATTTTCCACGGCGTGCTACGTGCGCCACAGGTCCCACTTCGCTCAAGTGTGCCTCATTCTGAAGTTCAAAATTTGGGAGGTATGCAGAAAGACCACTGCTTCCAGATTGTGAACAATGGCTCTTCTTCATGCTGGGAAAAAGCCAATGATTCCCCTTTAAAGATTTACCAGCGCCAGTCCTCCCATGGCCACCAACAACTTCTGAGTTGTTTCTTGGCCAACAATGAAATTGACCATCTCTGGCCCAATTACACAAGTTTATGTTGGTTACTTCCATTATGCTGTGAATTATGCTGAATTCCTAGCAGGGTACATACAGTATCTATCACAGTTCTGTAAATAATAATTTAAAGAATAACAAAATGATTGTAGACGATACCAGAAGGCCATCTCCTATTGTGACTGCCCCAGACTGGCACGTGAAAATAAAACCATAAAACCAAAATTAAAACAGTGAATTTGTCATGGTTGATGACCGGCCTTCAACGCGGTAATCTTCTGTTTGGAGAGAAGGCCTCGGCTCTCCCTAAAGGGGGCCCAAGTATGTTTATGGTCTGTGTGAGAGTTTTTCTGTTTCAGAACAAGATAGGAACAGCAGCCTGACCCCCCACATACTTCACATGAGCAGAATATTATTATCTGTGTGCTGCGATGAAGCATCTGTCTGTGGCTTTTCCTGTCTCCCATGGTCCTTAGAAAAATATGACAACATCTTTGTTTTTTTGTGTTTTTCTTCATGACTGTTTATAATCACTAGTACTTGCGCTGTTACTGCCAGGAAATCAGTCCAGTACTTGGAGTGGACCTGTCAAAATTTGCACATTATATGAATCAGTAGGGCATGTCAGCCTGACCAAATAACATTATTATATTTTTAGACTAAAACACCCTTTGTTGACCTAAATCCTGGGCAGACTAGATCATATGGTCTCTGTCTGCTTTGGCTCATACACACAGATGCACATAATGCTGCGTTCAGATCCGTAATGGGTACTTTTTGATAAACCGATCTGAATACTGAACATAATATGCTATGGCCCCATACACACAGCTGTGTACAGCTCCTTTATCCGAAGCATTGTTCAGCTTTATATAGAAAATAAAAATCTGCGTGCATGGTCCTACGTATTGAGCGTATTTAGTATTGTGCTCATATAAACGTTTGTGCCAACATTTACATTCGTACAGTGTTTAGCATAAATGTACACTGTTGGCCCTAAAGGCCACCTGCATTCCAGCAACCTGGGACACTGGATGGCAGGAGCCACCTACATCCTAGCAACCAAGGACGTTAGGTGGCAGGAGCTGCCTGTGTCCTGATGATCTAGGAAATTAGGCAGCAGGAGCCACATGCATTCTAGCAACCTAGGGTTATAGGTGGCAGGAGCCACCTGTGTCCTAACAACCAGGGATGTTAGGTGGCAGGAGCTGCCTGCATCCTAGTGACCTAGGAAACTAGGCAGCAGAAGCCACCTATGTCCTAGCAACCAAGGACACTAGGCAGCAGGAGCAACCTGCATCCTAGCAACCTAGGATGATAGGTGGCAGGAGACACCTTCATCCTAGCAACCAGGGATGTTAGGTGGTAGGAGCTGCCTGCATTCTAGTGACCTAGGAAACTAGGCAGCAGAAGACACCTATATCCTAGCATCCAAGGACACTAGGAAGCAGGAGCCACCTGCATCCTAGCAACCTAGGATGATAGGTGGCAGGAGGCACCTTCATCCTAGCAACCAAGGATGCTAGGCAGCAGGAGCCACTTGCACCCTAGCAACCTAGGATGATAGATGGCAGAAGCCACCTGTGTCCTAACAAACAGGGTGCATACTGTGCACTGTATGCATGAAATGTTAACACGTTTGTTACATGTTTACAATGTATGGACAAAATCTTATGTAGGATCTTGCTGCCAGCAAGATCCTATGTAGAATCATACACCCATATGCATGAGCCTTACTCAAACCTCCTGTAAGTGGATCAGCAAAGCACAACCAGTTTATCACACCGCCAAGCGGAAAGTGTAATGTATAAATACCACCTAAGGCCCCTTTCACACTAGTGCGACTTGTCCCGCGATTTTGGACCACAAAATCGCATGACAAGTCGTTTTCCATTATTTTCAATGAGCCCCATTCATATCAGTGCGACTTGAAGTCGCACCGACTTCAAAGTAGTCCCTGCACTACTTTGGCACGATTTTGAGGCCAAAGACATTCAAGCCCAGTCAAAATCGCTGCAAAAGTCGCGGCAAAATCGCGGTAAGTCGCACAAGTGTGAAAGGGGCCTTAACGAGATGGGAAGCCTCTTCCAGTCACCCCTTTAGTGGGGCTTGGTGTCAGTTTTCAGCAAAGTAAACTGGGACCATTAGGGTCTTCAGGTCATCTCCACTATAAGAAGCTCTGGTGAAGACCAATTGCCATTTATGAACCTCAGGTGAGCTGGCATCATTTATTGAATAGCTCCATAACAGTTGATAGCATTGATAGTGCTTTCAGTTCAGCTCACAGGCAGTGACAATGTTATGTAACGGTATCAGCCAAATGATCAGACCAGTGGTGATGTGCAATTTCTACTTTACTTAACAATGTGGAACGTAGATTACACAGGAGATCATGTGAACAGGGGTTTGCAGTACAAAACAGCAATATGAGGAAGGGAGAAACATTCATAAAACATGTGAAAACTATTCTATTGCAGTTCTAGTAATGGCCACTAGATGGCAGCAGAGTGTTCTGAGTTCAGTTTACTGATAGGATAAAGATCTGAAGATTCTCACGTGTTCCAGGAGATTGATCGTTCATTCAGCAGACTGTGAGCTGAGGGGATTTCCTGCTGGCACAGACTTCACACAGGCGCTGCTGATGCTGACTTTGGTCAGGAGGCTCTGGGGGCCATAGATAGGACCAACCCACTGCTTGGACAGCTTCTCCACATGGACTGTAACAGAGTCCTCTCCAGTGACTGGGGCTTGGATAGATGCTGCGTGCTCTTGTGCTCACTGCTGGTGGCCCACACACCAGACTGATCGAATGAGGACCCAGCACCTAGGGACAGCTCACTTGCCCAGTCACTGCTGTCCCATCAGGCAGGATCTCTCTGAGCACAGGAAGCTGGGCAGAGCTGGCATTTATACTCCCTGGGCGTGTCCTGGAACTCAGGGGATGCTGGGAGCCCAGAGGATTGTGGGGAATCGAGTAAAAGGGACTTGCAGCTACATCTGGATAAAGGGGCACACCACTACAACAACAACTCTTTATGTCTGGCATGATTAACAGGTATTTTCTGCACTGGCTGGTAATGTTCCTAGCCTGAAAAGAAACCACCACATCTAAGGACTGGTGACCTGCAAAATATCACAATTTTGTTCTTGGCTTTAGTTATTCGTTCACCTTCTTATGCGGATGAGCTCACTTTGAAGGCAAACTGAATGAGCTTTTGACTTAAGCCCAGTTGCTTGATTTCCAAGATAGCATTAGTAATTCACCAATCGATTTTACTCGCGGCTCTTTAATTTGATGCACCGAACAGTTGTGACCTGATGATAGGTAGGCTTTAACATTCACCATAAATATTTTGTGCTTTAATCAAAGATTCAGTAATTAACGCCACATTTCTCCCCCTAGATTCTTTTCGGCAGTATCTCTTTCTTCTACTCTTTGTGCCTGTTCGGCCTTCTCTCTGGAAGGATGAATCCTCCCTGTGCGCCTGGGAGGCGAACACTGAACGATGCTGTCTCTCCGAACCTTATATCATCCCGTTACCCTGCTGCGTAGGAAATACTGGAGTTTTTTCTTTAATAATTTTGGGCATTTACAACCCATCATAAGTAATTCAAAGGAAAATTACCTTGTGCAGTAAATGTCAGAATGGCAGCCAAGAGCTGTAAAACTAGTTAAATGCAACGGAAATTGAGATAGGACCGCAGTCTAACAGCCTGGCCTAGACACCGCGCCATGGATATGCCGCTATGTCACAACACATACGGAGGAGTGACATCACAGAAAGTGGTTTGCAAAGCTACAGTTGTCATTTTCAAGTAAACTGTACTGAAATGTGATCTTAAAGCAGATGTAAACCCTAACGGAAGGGCATTTAGTTTGCTAAAGCACCATGTTTTACAAACAATTGCCATTATTTTAAATAAAATACTTGTTTTTTTCATACGTCGTTACATCTCAGTGCTGCTGATCCCCTGCAGCTCTTTCCTGTCACCATGCACTCCTATGATGGCTGCATGGCATTTTTCAGAGCGGGCTTCCTGAAGGTGAGAACAATGGAGCATGCCTGCAAAATGTGTTATTGAAACAGCTGCTTGTAGTCTCCGTGGGAAAGTCATGTGACAGAGTGACAACGCAGGAGCACAACTGGGTCATAGAGATACAGAGTTGACACCCTATACCAGGAAGTACCTGAACAAGGACCTTCATGGCAGGATCATCAGGGACCATTTTAATAAAAGCTGCAGATTTAAATGCATTGAAGATTATTTTTGGAATTAGCATTGGCATGTAAAAGCCTAGATTTTAGTGATTGGGTATACATCTACTTTAAAGATTAACTGCACTTATTTTCTAAATAAAGAATTTGATGGATGATTGATGTGCTAAGTTGGGTAATAATTGCCATCCCTGATCTGTACTAGATGTGGCCTCTAATTTCCTGTCTCAGTGACAACCAGTGCATTGTGGCGGGCCATTTGTCTTTCCCCTTTGTAAATTGCATTCCCCCTTTTATTCTAATAGAGAATCAATTGGCGACAGTGTAAAAGGTTTTCTGGTCTCCAAAGGAATAGGAGCAGAGAAACAGGATGTTTAAAGCTGAACTCCATCCCTTCTAGCTTGCACAGTTGTAAAGACTTCTGCCCTGTACTGAAATAGCTTTTTCTGATTTCAGCTTATTCTGTGAGCTTCTGGCAGTGTTCATTAGAATGTTGGGAGGTGCAGAGGCAGTAAACACTCAGAGTCCAGTTGCAGGAACAGAATTTGTATTAACCACCTCCCCTCTGGTTCTGGGACGTCACCCCAGTGTCAATGCTTGTGTGCGCGCACGGGGGGGGGGGGGGGGGCGCACAGCATGGCGATTGGGGTCACACCGTGTCCCTAGGACACGACGCGACCCCGATCACAGTGAAGAGCAGCTCTTTACCCATTAAGTCAACTGTGTCCAATCACTGCCGATCACATGTAAACACGGAAGTGCCATTTATCGGCATTCCTCTCATCACACTGACAGTGTGAGGTGAGGAGAGTCAATCAGTGGCATTTCCTCACAGGGGGAGACCTGTACAGGTAATCAGTGCCCTGATTATCAGTTCAGCCCCAGCAGTGACACCAATCAGTGCCCATCAGTGGTGACATTCCGTGCTACCTTTCAGTGCCCATCAGTGCTTGCTCATCCGTGCCACCCATCAGTGCCCATCAGTGCTGCCCGACAGTGTCTGTAAGTGCCGCCTATCCGTGCTGCCTATCAGTGCCCATCAGTGCCACCTATTAGTGCCTTTCTGTGCCACCCATTAGTGCCGCATATCATTGCAGCATATTAGTGCCTGCTCATCAGTGCCAACTAATCAGTGCCCTTCAGAGCAGCCTCCTCAGTGCAGCCTATCAGCGCACATCAGTGAAGGAGAAAAATTACTTATTTACAAAATTTACTGTCAGAAACTAAGAAAAACGTTTTTTTCCAAAATTTTCTGTATTTTTTATTTTTTTTTTTAAATAAAAAACCCAGCGGTGATTAAATACAATCAAAGGAAAGCTCTATTTGTGTGGAAAAAATGATAAAAATTACATTTGGGTATAATGTTGCATGACCGCACAATAGTCATTCAAAGTGTGACAGCACTGAAAGCTGAAAATTGGCCTGGGCAGGAAAGGGATGAAAGTGACCTGTATTTAAACGGTTAAAGTTCAGTAATTTACAATAAGCCCGCGGGAACACATCCGACCGGGAACACTCACACAATGCACAGTAATGTGTAGCAGAACAGGTTCGGGTGTGCCCACAGCATCTGTATTGAGGGCCGGAATACGACCCAATCGATCCGTGCCCAAATGGGGGAGGTCTCCAGGAAGGATGCCTGTCCCTATCCTTTCCTTCTTCACCTGAAACCTCGTCTTGCCACTAATCACTGTCCCTGGCAGACGAGTGACCTGTCCCTACACTACCCACATGCGAAAATGCATGCCAAGCTTGGAAGACAGGGCCTTAAATAGGCTCTGCCTGACCCAAGATGGCTGCCAGAGTCACATGGGGTGACAGCATCCAATCGGATAACTTCCCCAGCGATCCAGGAAACCGTAGAGGAACTATGTTCCTTTTGACTTCCCCTCCAACTGCAACACCGCTGCAGTCGAGCGCCACCTACAGTGGAGAAAATATACTGCACCTGCCTACAAGAAGCTAGCCCTTAACTTCTCAGTCAGGCTGTACCTGCCTAACTGCTTTCATTTATTGAGTTTCAGCATCACATTGTAAGGGGTTCTTAGAGCTATGACTGAGTGACCTCCTGTCCAATGGTGCCCGCATAGTTCCAGAGCCAACACCAATGGTACGAACAGCATGACAGCAATGATTTTTTTTTAGCTGTCTGTAAGGCTGACCATCACTGTAAAGGTTGAATTCTTCCCACTGACCTCTAAAGTAAGAGGCATTGTCCCATTGAACACAGGTTAATTGGTTTTAGTAAGGCTTCTTCGAGATCTGAAAATTTTAGAGGTTCCTCTGGGGTAAAGGTTGAAAAAGACAGCCTTAGACAGATACTTGAAATAAATACTAAGAACTAAGGACTGTCAATTTATATCAGGCACTAATGAGCGGAATTATTTGAGTATTTAAGCCGCATGGCCTTCGGCACAGTATTCAGTGTGGAAGAGATGGTTTAGCAGAGTGACGTCACCTTGAATACTACACATATGGCATGGGAAAGGCAACTCTGCCTAGGTGAGGGCCATTGTGTGGGCGATTACAGTATCGTGACTCCAGACTGTGCCGCATAATACACTTTATTTGGAATTAGTTTGGCTCATCTCTAATTTATCACCAAAGTCACTCCTGTCCAGAGCAGTTAGCGCATCTTTTGCAAAGCCTATTATAGGTTTGAATAAACCCCTTCCAACCTTTTCAATGCATCATTACGTCTAAACCCGCTCAGAGGCAACATTGTTAATGACAGGTGACAGCAAAGGCAGCAGATGAGTCACCATGTCCTGTTATAGAAGTGTTACATATTAGCGACATCTAATATAGCTTTACATAGAATCCATATGACATTGTAATATATATTTTGCACATACATAGAAGCACTCAATGGCCAGCAGTACACCTGCTGGTAATGTCATACAACCAGATGATGAATTGTGATGATGAAATGGAGTAAATACAGCACGCAGACCTATTTTACCACCTGGATGACATGTGACATCTTGAATATGAAAGCAGACCCTGGTGGAGTGATATCACACATGTGCTGCAGAATTCCTATTCCCAGTGTGCCAGAGAGTGCCCTGGGGCTTTTGCAATCCTATCAATGGCCCTTTGCATGTCCTTTTATCCTTTCTGCTACACTATATGGCCAAATGTTTTTGGACACCTGACCATTACACCTAAATGAGCCTGGACACTTTAAAACCATGGCCAAAAATATGAAGTTCCCCTTTCCCTCCTTTTGCAGTTATAATGACCTCCACACCTCTGGAAAGGCTTTCCATAAGGTTTTGGAAAGATTGCTTATTCAGCCAAAAGAACATTTGGGAAGTCAGGTACTGATGTTGGTACTGAGGTTGGTACTGAGAAGACCTAGCTTTCAATCTGTGTTCTAATTCAATCCAAAGCATGTTCAGTAAGGTTGAGGTTGTTGCTCTATGGAGGACACTCCAGCCTAACCTGGTCAAACAATACCATTATGGTGCTGGCTTTATACTTAGGGGTACAGTCATCTTGGAACAGAAAAGATGAGTGTGTTATACCTAACCCAATGTGGTATAGATAATCCACCAACATAAATTCAAATCAAATATAGTGCCAAATATGATCTGTATAAATTCAGTCCCAGCAAAAAACCACAGCATACAGTCCAAAATGAATAAGCAAGGCTGGAAAGTCCTAAAAACAAGTGCTTCTTCTGATAGTGTAGCCTCCACCAAAACCAGGGTCACCCAGTGATACAGGCCGCTTACCAGATGGGGTGGACCTCTAGATTATAAGGAGTCAAAGAAGCCTTTGGTCATAGATGAATGCCAGGATCAGAAAAATTTCCCTCAAAGATCATCCAGCCCGATAATCATTGGACCACCATTAGATATATACTTGGCTTCACATTTGCGGTGACATGACAGGAGGCCTTCCTTCCTGGGCCTGAAGACCTGGAGGGACAGAACTGTCATACATTTAAGATAAAGAACTTTAAGAAGGTGAAGTCATGTAGCGTGTGCAAGCAGGCGATTACCAGGGAGGGCAGTGCTTGCCGAGTTTGCCGTCTGTCATGTCACCGCAAATGTGAAGCCGAGTATATATCTAATGGTGGTCCAATGATTATCGGGCTGGATGATCTTTGAGGGAAACTTTTATGATCCTGACATTCATCTATGACCAAAGGCTTCTTTGACCCCTTATAATCTAGGGGTCCACCCCATCTGGTAAGCGGCCTGTATCACTGGGTGACCCTGGTTTTGGTGGAGGCTACACTATCAGAAGAAGCACTTATTTTTAGGACTTTCCAGCCTTGCTTATTCATTTTGGACTGTCTGCTGTGGTTTTTTGCTGGGACTGAATTTATACAGATCATATTTGGCACTATATTTGATTTGAATTTATGTTGGTGGTTTATCTATACCACATTGGGTTAGGTATAACCCCCTCACCCATTTATTTTGCTATTTGCACAGTGTTTTTATTCACTATTTAACCACATTTATAATTCGGTTGAGCGTAACTATTATATTTTACTATATAATATTGTTAATTGCTACGTTTTCACGTTTACGTTGGAGCTCCCACAATTCATTTAATTATATATTTTTTCTGTTCTTATTTATATTTATATATCACTAAGTCACGGTTCACTGCGCGGGATTGGTGGTGCATAACACCATTTTTTTCATGGAACAGAAAAGGACCTTTCCCAAACAGTTGTCAGAAGGCTGGAAGTGCAAATTGTCTAAGATGTCTTTGTATTACCTGTAATGTACCGCTCTCACCCGAAGGGCCCACTGTGAATCAACCCAGGTCTTCCCTTAGAAACATAGAAAAGTGACAGCAGAAAAAGACTGTGTAGTCCATCGAGTCTACCCATTTTTTGGGGGGATGGGTGGGTGGGGGGGGGGTTATACGTTTTTGCATTTTATTTTTCGACTTTTTTTTTTTTACTATAGATCTATGTTTGTCTCAGGCATGATTGAAGCCCTTTACGGTTGACTGGTTCACTACCTCTGCTGGAAGCATCGACTAACCTTCAGTAAAATAATACTTTCTAAGATTAGTTTTGAACTTTCCTTCCGTTAGTTTAAGGTCATGTCCCCTTGTTCTTGATTTTGGTTTCATATTGAAAAAACTGCCCTCTTGAACTTTATTCACCTACTTGATGTATTTATATGGTTTCAATCATGTCTCCCCTTTTCATTCTTTCCTCCAGACTGTACATATTAAGTTCCTGAAGTTGCTCTCAATATGTTTTATCCCCCAGACCTATCACCATTTTTGTTACCAGTCGGTGGACTAGTTCTATCTTATCAATATCTTTTTGTGAGTGAGGTCTCCAGAACTGGACGCAGCATTCTATATAGACCTCCCCCAGTCTTCAGTCTTGTTAAAAATCTATATAGGGGAATCAGGACCGCCTTCCTCCTGCTGGTGATCCATTAAGTGATGCATCCTAGAATTTTAACGGCCTTTTGGCTAAGATTAAGTGTAGTATCTGTTCTTATCAGTTGGTATGGAAGTTGAAGGTTAGTATCGGCAGGGACTGAAATGAACCGGAGCGCGCTGGACGTAACTGGGGGGCCGGGAAGTAGGTACTGTCAGAGAAAGCTGGAAAGGTCCATTGCCTCCTGATTTGAATGGGATCCACCCCTATCAGTTTGAAGGGAGCGAGAAAGCCGGCGTAGTTCCACCGGTTAGTACTGCTCCTGGATGTAATTGGTAAGGAATGGTGATGGTGGTGGGAGGGCCTTTTCCTCCTGGGTTGAATCTGGCCTTGCAAAAGGCTTGTCTCCAGTTGAAGGCAGGCTCTCCCACAATCTAGGTGCCAGCAGCCTGGGAGAGATTGTCACTGCGTTAGGTTAATTAAGCAATTAACCCTTTAAACTCCAAACTGCCACCAGATAGCTCTGGGCCTATAAACCCTTCACAAGCAATACCAACTATGATTTTAGAATAAACATCTGCAACACACACTGTCACCACAGAAAGGTATGTTCAGAGGATTTATATGACAGCAGCGCTCTTTAAGAGACAGGGATTCTTTCTGGTTTGTGTTAAACGCTTTAGAGACAATGTTAACTCTTCAAATAGAATTTAATAATTAAAAGGTCAAAATGGTCCAAATAAAATATTTACAGAAAAAGGGTGTTCTAAAGAAATAATGAGACAATAAAACAACAGAGAAATAAAAGAGTTGAAAAGGAAGAATAATTGCAATGTCCTGGTTTCAGCAGAGTCCAGCGAATAAGAAGAAAGGGTACAGTGGCTCTCACAAGTCCTGTTGGGTGTTCCTTGGTTTGAAGTTAATGAGAGCTGCCAAACTGTCCTGGTATTCCCCTTTTCTCTGGGATCAAACGGGTGTTGACAGAGGCCATCTGACCAATTAAGCATCTAAGGAGTGGTTTCTGGGATGTCACTATGGTTATGACTATGTCTCAGAGACAGCTTTCTTTAGGTACTTCTATTTCAGAGTACCTACCGGCTACAGCCTGCTAACAGCGTTAATGTAGCTTTGAATTTAATATAAACTTGACAGGTTTCGGGTGCCCTGTTTGCCTAGGAGCTGAATTGGGCTAATTCTGCTCCCAGTACTCCTAGGGCAGTGGTGTTTGGGCTCAAAAACTATAAATTAACTGAAGGAGGTAAATATGTCTACATTCTGGCTGTGCTATTATTATTTCATGAGTTATGAAATATACTGAAGTTTCAGAGATATAACTTCTAACCCATCTACAGAGAGGGGTATTGGCCATCACCTCCAACTTAGCTATTTACGGCCCATATCTGTTACCTCTCTTGTCACTCAAACTGCAAGCTGGACAGTTTTATGCCCCCTGAGATGTGTATTGAGAGAAAGATGCCTGACATGCTGCTAAGGGTTGTGGATTGTATGAACTGAAAGGAGGGGGAGAGAGGAAAAGGTCACTGTGCTTATTTCCTGTACATGACAACATGGCTGAGATGAGCTGAGACATAAACAAAATGGATGTCACATACAGTTTTTCATGGGCCCAATGCGCACAACCATTACATGGCCTAACTATGGCAGGGTTCTACAGTACTGTTCATTGGAAACACCTGAACTAAATTTGGAGGGGTGTCCACATTATTTGGCCATAGCATATTTGAAGTCTTGACGTTCACCAAACAAGAATGAGAGAATCAAGGCAGCAACTTGGATTAAGTCATTCAAATACTTTTCTCCTTTTAGCAGTATGTCTCCGTTACTTAGTATAGAAGTTTTATCTTCACAAAGTGTCAGGTCCAGCTAAATCAGACCTGTTCAATATGGAACGGAAGGCATGTTTCTACACAGCATGTTCTGGTACATTTTTCTTCATAAAAAATGTAGCACTTTTCCTTTAAATAGCTGCCAGCTAGACTGCTGGAGATGTATAGTGCAATACACGTCCTCCACACCTCACCCCCTCCCGTCCCTGTCCGTATGAATATGCATCATGCAGCAAAAGCATGTCGGTGATTGTTGCAGGGTTGATATGTGTCACTTCTCCAGCTCTGAAGTGCTCAGATCAAGCGACTGACGCTTGTGAATTTAGGCTGTCACCCAGACATCACCAGTGCTGCCGAGTTTTAGGAGAGGACGAGGGTGTCATTTCAGATTATGCTTTCTTTTAAAGGATAATTTACTGAACCTAAAGTTAGTAGTTACCAAAGTGTTCCCGATGTCTGGGTGAAGTCTCAGATTTCTGTACATAATAGACTGAATTCTAATCATCTAATAAAGGATATTTGTCATTGGAGAAATATGGAGCCTTCATAACTCAGCTGTTTCTGAAAACACACATTGCTTGACTTGGTCTGGCTTCATTGCTTCAAATTCGCAAACCGACTACAAGCATGCAGCAAGTAAAAGTCGGTGACTGAAAGCATGAAAGCCAAAGTGTCAACATGACAGACAGAGAACTAACATTTTCACAATATTTCTAATGAAAGGTGTCCTTTAATGATCTGCAACCTTTTAAAAGTCAACCATGAATTAATTTTCAACTGTGCATGGAGTTTGGTTGGGCAAATCACCTGCTCATCCCTCTTAATCCCTGGGCCTTCAGCAGCGAGCTGTCCCCACCAGTGATGGGACAAGGCCATCCAGCACCCAGGGCAAAGATGTCAAACTATACCCTCCCCCCTTCCCTTAGGGTTTGGTCAGGGTGCCCACATCCCTGCAATTAACCATTGCACCCAGGGCAGCCGCCCCTCCTGCCCACCCATTGTCCAAGCCCTGCTGTGAGAAATCACAGGGCCCCGTACAGACTACCTGGCATGGCCCCCCAAAGAAAATATTAAAGATATATTTAGCTAAAATTACAACAAAATCACTATTAGCAGACTCAAATATAACATAGCTCGCATAATTCCTGCTAAATCTAGAAAAAAAAACAACGTTGAATAAAAATGAAGATGAGATGAGAAAAATATACAGGCTGGGCAGTTGGAGCTCAGTGATCAGAGAGACAGAGGAAGAGAAACAAAGTTACAAATAAACTCCTGAGCAGAGATAACATTAGAGCCAGTGCTGGGAGGGGGGCCCACACAGGGAGGGGGATTAGTGAGAGACGACTGCCTCTTTCTCAGCAGATAAAAGCTGATAGCAGGGAGAGGGACAGAAATAAGATTCAGGTGCTGGAGGAAGATTTCTGTATTTGTTGTCCATCACTAATCCCCCTCCCTGTGTGGGCCCTCCTGTGTGCTCGGGCCCCCTACAAGAGGGCTGGTGGCCCCCCCTATCAGCGGCCCTGCCTGCTCCCCACCATAATATCAATTACTGTTCCTGCCTATCTGAGAGTAAAGTAAAACCTTGGATTGAGAGTAACTTGGTTTGAGAGCGTTTTGCAAGACAAGCACATTTTTTTTATAAATGTTGATTTGATAAACAAGCAATGTCTTTATATACAAGTAGCGTCATGTCACAACTGAGTATAAAAGAGAAGAGAGGCGCCTCTAGGTGTAGCAATATGGTTACATTAAATAAAGGTACAAAATTTAGCAACTCACATCGTTGATGATTAACCAGTTTATGACCGCCCGCCGCAGATATACTGCGGCAGGCAACCGCTCCCAGGCAAATTGCCATACAAGTACGGCGCTCGCTCTCGTCGGCGGGGAAGCCGATGCAGTGGGCAGGCGGCTCCGGTTGCCACCCGCAATCGCACCCCGTTGAGAGAGAAAAACGGTCAGCTGTTGTAAACACAGCCGACCGTTCTTCTCTCTGGAATGATCACAGAGTGCCTGTGATCCTTTTATATAGGATCACAGGTCTCTATGATCATTTCACAAGCCACGCCCCCAACAGTTAGAAACACACCCCTAGGCTCACATTTAACCCCTTGATCCCCCACAGTGTTAACCCCTTCCCCGCCAGTGTCATTATTACAGTAACAGTGCATATTTTTAGCACTGATTATTGTAGTAATGTCACTGGTCCCCCCAAAAGTGTCAGAAATGTCAGTTAGGGGTCCGATCTGTCCACCGCAATGTCGCAGTCCTTCCGGTCCAGAAGTGGTTAAGCCAATTCCTTGGGGACCCGTAGGTCCCCTGAACTAGTGTCCCCATTGGAAGATTTCCCCTCTTTCTGGGGACAACCCACAATTTGGGATTTTCTTTTACTTTCATGACAACAGTAAACAGGACAAATAGAGAGGGTGAATCTCCCTAATGGGGGCACAGACAGCAATAAAAACTGACATGGGGTTCTAATCCCTCTCCACTCTATCCAAAAGAAGTTTTGCCTTTAGTTATACTTTAAGGCTTTCGCCATGATGTAACTCTACCACCAACTGGACTGGAACACACCAAAACTGTGAAATCTTCTTTATTAGGGTACATAACACATTCAGTCGGTACCTCCCAATGGTACTTGACCATCCTGCCTACGTGAACTGGATGGACATCCTATTCTAAAACTATGGCCATTTTTATTTTATTTTTTAAATGTATTTCAGGTATTTATATAGCATACATTTACATATATATTATACATTCACATCAGTCCCTGCCCTCAAGGAGCTTACAATCTAAGGTCCCTAATTCACATTCATACACATTCATACATACACATACAAGGGCCAATTAGACCTTCTCTGTCTCTCTCCATTTCCTCCTTCAGGGTCCCACAGCCAAGACAGCAATGACAGGAAATGATGTACATAATTATACATAAAACTGTGATATTAGCAGCTAACCAAAGAGGGCAGTAGCTTTCTACATGCATTAATGCAAGTGGCCCCTGGGTGGGAGGACAGGAGAAAAGTAGAGGAGAACAGTTGTTCGGACACAAAAAACACACAAAGACGCTTATATACGCATTTACAGGTGCTTCCACTGAAGTCTTTGGAACCAAAAATGCACCACATAGCCCCAAAAAAGGCTCATGTATATTTTCCAGTGGATAGGCGTGGAGATTTGATCAGCCTGCTTTGAACTTAATTTAATTTCTATTGCTGCAAGTTGATGCTCAAAGTGGGCATACAACATGCCTGCACATAGACAGGTGCAGTTAGCCACTTTGCCACTAGGTGGCTCTATACCAGAATAATGTCTGGTACAACAGGTAATGACACCAGGTGTTAGGCCCCTTTTAGGTAGAGCCCTCCTTCAAATGATGTCAGGGGTGAGTCAGCACCCACATATAAGCTAGGTGGGAAGGGGACTCAGAGAGATTTGGGGCATGGGAGCCATACATCCCACATCTGTAAGAATGTAACCAACACACAGGGTCCCTGGAAAGGGCAGGAGGCCGGGTGGAGACCTGTATGTGGAAGATGCCAGCTGAAGACATTCTGTCCCTTAAGGAGTTGGGGGCTAGGCTGGAGATTCCTGTATAAGACTGCTTCCCTGGGGGGTTCCTGTCAGGGCTGGGACAAGGGGTGGGCAGGAGAGGCGGCTGCGCTGGGCGCAATGGTTTTTTGCAGGGGTTGGGGCGCCCTGATCCTAACCGTAAGGGAAGGAGGGGACGCATTTTGGAATCTTTGCCCTGGGCGCTGGTTTGCCTTGTCCCGACACAGGACTTAATGGGGGGGTTTACTCAGCAAGGAGGTGTGTGCAGAGAACACAGTCCTGTGAGCACGTATGACCCTGGGTAGAGGAAAGACTGTAGGGGGATGGCTGTGAGGTGCTGAAAATGCTTTCAGTTGTGACTACTGCGGACTATCCACTTTAGTGATTAACTGTGCATGTAAAATGGGTCCAGAATGTATGTCCTAGGGATGTGACTGACTTGGCATTCCCTGAACAACATCAGTAAAGTGCAGTAAATCTAACTACCATGTGGACATTCCTTCTTCAGGATATAAAGGTCTATGGAATGTTATGAGGGGGACCTATGGCAAAGAGCAGAGCACAAGGGGGTCAGCCTCAGCATGTGGGATTGTGTTCTAGCAGGGCCGGAGCGATAGGTAGGGCCTTGTGCTTCAGCATCAAAATTAGCCAACCACAAAGACCCTCTTATAAGAGCAATGTGTGTACAACTGCTTATAGTTTCCATCAGAAGTGCATGTTACGGGGTGATAATGCAGAAGAGCAACTGCATGAAAAGGGACATGGCGTTGTCACTCCATAAAAGGAATTGCTTCAACAGGGACATCCAGAGCAGGATCAACAGATATACATGTAGCACCCTCCTAGGTAGGTGCTAGGTAGGTAAAGCCTAGCATCTCCGTCTGCTTATTAGGGGAGCCTGATTTATAGTTAGGCCTGTTACATCTGTCCAGGATGTGATTCATCTGGTCTGAGGGAGTGTCCCCACTGTATACAATAGGGGAGCCTGTTGGACAGTGGAGGAAACCCAGCCAGTGACACACAGGCTTTTGTAACTATCCCAGTGGGTTGGCACCAACAGTGGTACATCCTGAGATATGTTATAAAAGCCAAGGGCACATGTGACAGGGTGTCTTTGGGCGGGAAGCCAGGTCCCAGAAGGAGGGTGACAGTTGTCTCTCCTTGTGCTGCTGTGGACGATGGTCACAGGCAGTCGGTCTTGTGAGCCAGGAGTGTGGAGCTGAGCCAGGAGGTCCAGTGGATGCTGACTAGTGGAGTTGGAGGCAGAGCAACCTTAGAAAAAACAGAAACAGTGTCCGTGAGTACCGGGAAGCTTGCCAGGGTATGGCCAGGAAGGGGACAACTCCAGTGGAGAGTCAATTGACAGGAGCCAGCACACATAGCAAGTGAGAAAGGGGGTGCTGAGTTGAAACCCTGAAGAGTAATTCAAATAATAACATATTAACTATCTTCACTTCAGTGGCAAGGTGAAGCAGCGGCCTTGCCACATTCTACAGTCAGTTGTCCTCAGAATTGTGCATAGTTACTAGTTGGAGTATCCCACTCACTCCTTCTCCTATCCAAGTTCTAAATAAAAATACAAAAAAACCAAGATCCCCTGGATTGATTATTGACTGAGCCAAGGACTTTCAATGCTATTTATCTGCTATCGGTTGCTAAGGGTAACCCAGGGGAATCCAGAAAGGGTAATTCTCTGCAGTCCTCTAGGGGGCAGTGCTACATACAAATATTGGCAACTACTTTTGAAATGACGTTAACATGCTGGGGTTATATTGACAGGGCTTTAATGGTGGGACAACTGTGGGTGAAAGTGAGATGGAACGATTTAAAAGCGTTTGGGTTCAAAGACGGGAGATTCAGCTGTAATGGAGCCGTGTATCTTAAAGTCATCGATGACGCTTTGTCAACTGTTCAGTGTTTGCATTGAAAGAGAGGAAGATGCAATACATAATTTCCTTCAAAAAGCCCCATGACAGTAAGACATGTGAGGTATATTTATGCTGGTTTACTGATCACAACAATGTGACGGATGATTTAATAATAATTGAATTATGTTCACTAGACAAGACAATCCACAATGAGGTTCTTTACAGAGAGATCTATGCACAGTTAATTGCTTCCTGAGCGAGCTCACACTCTATTTGTTTGTTGCACAAATCCTTGGAGATAAGAGTTTAGAAGACCTTGCTATCAATGTATGCTTCACTGCTTTTATATGTATGAGGCAGTTGTGCGGCCTTCACTGCCGCGGTTACGCAAACAGGCTTATTCAATATGGGCGATGTTCAAAGGGCATTAGCCCCTGGGAACCAATTGGAAGTCATCTTTTATGGTCTGACTTAAAGGGCAAGTCCACTTTCGTGGGGAAAAAAAATCAGCAAATAAAGAAAAAACAATATAGTGTATACAATTGCGACACAAATCATATTGTAATTGAATGTTATTAAAAATGACCTTTCCTTTTCAATCTGCAGCTGTTTAATTTCCTGAAAATGCAATGCAATATGGCTACCTGGAGCTGTTCTGTACACAGAATGTATACTGACCACACCCCCAGAAACATAATTTCCTACTTGTGTGATTGGCTCACCAATTTTCCCAGAAGTCTGCCTAATGCCAGATTTCTTACAAAAATTTCATTTTTTGGTGAGATACTTCCAATAGGGCTCAGGGAGCCTGCCAGTGCCCTCCCCATCAGTGCTGCCCGCCAGTGCCCCCCCATCAATGCTGCCCACCAGTGCCCATCAGTGCCATCTATCAGTGCTGCCCACCAGTGCCCATTATTGCCCACCAGTGCTGCCTATCAGTGCCCATCAGTGCCACCCATGAGTGCCAATCAGTGTCGTCTATCAGTGCCCATCAGTGCCACCTATCAGTGCCCATCAGTGCCATCTATCAGTGCCCATCAATGCCGCCTATCAGTGCCCATCAGTGCTGCCTATCAGTGCCCATCAGTGCTTCCTATCAGTGCCAATCAATGCTGCCTATCAGTGCCCATCAGTGCTGCCTATCAGTGCCAACCAATGCTGCATATCAGTGCTACCTATCAGTGCCACATATCAGCGCCTATCAGTGCTGCATATCAGTGCCACCCCATCAGTGCTACCCCATCAGTGCCTCCTCATCAGTGCCTGTAAGTGCGGCCTCATCAGGGCTCATCAGTACAGGAGAAAACTTAATCTATTTACAAAATTTTATAACATAAACAAAAAAACTTTTTTTTTTTTTTCAAACTTTTAGGTCTTTTTTATTTGTTTAGCAAAAAAGTAAAAACCCAGAGGTGATCAAATACCACCAAAAGAAAGCTCTATTTGTGGGAAAAAAATTATATTAATTCGGTTTAGGTACAGTGTTGCATGACCGCGCAATTGTCATTCAAAATGCAACGGCGCTAAAAGCTATAAATTGGCCTGGGCGGGAAGAGGGGAAAGTGCCCAGCATTGAAGTGATTAAAACTGATTTTTTTTTTTTTTTTAACATTTGTCTTTGCAGCCATATTTGGCAAGAGATGTTATGAACATCGATCACACATAATGATGTGAAGATAAAGCGGGCGCACACCAAACGATGACTTTATAATAGAAAAGGTTTATTGTACGAATCTGGATACAAGGTACAACAGAATGGAAGTGGTAGACGCGTTTTACGCGTTTCACACGACCAACAGCGTGCTTGTTGGTCACGTGAAACATGTCTACCACTTCCATTCTGTTGTACCTTGTATCCAGATTCGTACAATAAACCTTTTCTATTATAAAGTCATTGTTTGGTGTGCGGCCGCTTTCTCTTCATGTTCTTGTTTGCGGTGGCGATCCAAGGCCCAGCACTCACGGCTGATTGTGGATATAGATCCACCTGAGCGGTGTAAATCTTCATTCCACACATAATGATGGACAGTGAAACTGCTGGACATTTGGGTAAAATCAGAATAAAGAAGCTGATAGCACAATACTGTGGTGAAAGTATCACAATCTAGAAACAAAAAAGTGCAGCGCTAATATACAAGCTTTCTCAAAATATCTTGTGTAAAAAGCAAGAATTATAAATTAAAGTGCTTCAATGTGCAACGGTAAGTAAATACAATGAAAAATAACATCAAGTACACATGACAGCGAATAATGCTGTTATCCAAAAGTGCCTTGCGCAATAAAACTCAAAATAATTATACAAATTAAAGTGCTTAGAGTGCAATTAATGAAACTGAAAAAGGATTGTTTGTCAGGTGCATAAAACAATAAACTATAAAGTCCTTCACATTGCCGTATAGATGGCTTCAAATGAAATGGAAAGAAACAGTCCTTTATGGAAACGTGCGAAGATCTCACCGGAGGAATATATCATATATATATATATATATATGCAGGGCTTTTTTTCTCAGAGAAAATGTGCAGGAACTCCCCTTTCTAAGTTACTTTGTGTCTCCGCCCCCCACCCCCCTTCGAGCACGAACCCTTGGTTCCACCCCTACCCACCTCTGAGCACCGACACTTGGATCCACCCCCTACTCAGCTTCCAGTACAGCCCCTTTTAGAGAATATAAGTATAATTTTGTAGTGGAATGTATGGAATTTGGTTATGATAACAAGAAATGCAATAAAATTGATCCCCCACAGCCAGCAGCAAAATACCCCCCCAGCAGCAATAGACCCCCAGCAGCAGCAAAAGATCTCCCAGCAGCCAGCATCAATAGACTCTCTAGCAGCCAGCAACAGTAGACCCCCTCCCCAAACAGTAGATCCCTTCCGGCAACAACTAACCCACAGTATCAAAAGATCCTCCACCAGCAACAATAGATTGCCATCCAAAAATAGATCCCCTGCAGCATCAATAGATCCAGCATCAGTAGTCCCTATAGAACCCCTTGCCATGGCATACATTCAGTGCTAGATGTGCCGGAACTGCGTTCCCCCGCGTTCCCGCTGAAAAAAAGCCCTGTATATATATATATATATATATATATATATATATATATATATATATATATATATAAATATGGATATATAAGATGGGTGTTCAAACACCCAAGAAAGGATCACGCCACCCCAGTGCTACAAATGGGAGGCTTACCAGGAGCTTTTGACCTCAGTTAACCAGAAGGTTTTCCCCCTTAATGACCAGGCCATTTTTTGAGATTCGGCACTGCGTTACTTTAACTGACAATTGTGCAGCCCTGCGATGCTGTACCCAAATAAAACTGATGTCCTTTTTTTCCCACAAATAGAGATTTATTTTGGTGGTATTTGATCACCTCTGCAATTTTTTTTTTTTTTTTGCGCTATAAACAAAAAAAGAGCGACAATTCTGAAAAAAAATATATATTTTTTTCACTTTCTGCTATATAACATTCCCAAAAAAAAAAATTTAGAATCCAATTTTTTTTCTGCTACATATTTTTGGTAAAAAGAAATCCCAATAAGAATATATTGATTGGTTTGCGCAAAAGGTATCACGTCTACAAACTAGGGGAAAGATTTATTACTGTCTATCCACAGCGCTTTACAACTTGAGGATAGACAGTACAAACATAATACACTTTAATACAGTAAGAATCAGAGGGCCCTGCTCCTTAGAGCTTATTTATGTAATTTTAGCGGGATTGCAACATTGCGGCGGACAGATCGGACACCTAACTCACATTTTTGACACTTTTGGGGGGGGGGGACGAGTGACATTACTACAGCAATCAGTGCTAAAAACATGCACTGTTACTGTACTAATGACACTGGCAGGGGAGGGGTTAACACTAGGGGCGATCAAAGGGTTAAAGTTGTCTCTAGGGGGTGCTTTCTAACTGTGTGGGGGATGTACTTATGAAATGAACTCAGGGACCTGTTTACAATGGCAGAGCGCCATACTGTCTCCATGGGGAGCGATCGTGGGTGCCCGGCTAATGGGCGTGCGCACAGCCCCCCCACTCGCGGTTCCGCGAAGCGATGTACAGTTACATTGTTTAACGGGACAGAGCCTACTTGCCGCAGTATATGTACTGCTGGCGGTCGGTAAGTGGTTGAAGTGGTCAACACAAGCCTTAGTCGGTTGCTATCCTTCTGGTCAATCATCACAAGCTCCCACCATGATCACATGTATGAGAATAAGAATGAACCGGCAATCCTAATTATTGCAATGAGATCAGCGTTTTCCAGCCCAGCCAGCCAACCTCACCGGGTATAGCAATATTTTAGTGTGTATTTGGCTAAAATCTACTGCAGTACACACTGCTGTAACAAGACAACATTGTTCTGTTCTAAAACAGTGGTTGCTTGGATTTCTGAGCACCATTAGGTTTTTTTTTCCCACAGTTGTCTACCAGTCTTTTGCTTAGTTGAAACTTTATCAGATTGGATCAGAAACAGTACAGTCAATGGCCAGTAAATGGATACTGGACTTCACCAGTAAACTTAAGTCAAGCAAATACCAGGGGTCGAATGCCAATGTGTTTTGGTGCCCTCAGAAAGATGACCCATGCTCATTGAGAGTCTAAATGGTTGTTGGGCTTCACCAGAGCTCCAGATGTTGGGGGTGGACCAGGAACCTTATGGCACTTTTCCACTGCATGGAACCGAACGGTTCGGCTCGCTTTTGTGCTTTTCCACTGCTGGTACCGCATGGTATGGCGTAGGAACGGTTCGATACGGTACGGTACGGCGGCGCTTTTCCACTGCATGGAACCGAACGGTACGGCTCTCAAAAACAGTACCACCTCGATTGTGGTTCCAAGAGGTACCATACCCGGTACCATATCCCACAATCCTTTGCATGCAGTCACTACTAGCCACTGATTGGTCAGACAACCCATCAACTCCGTTGCTATCCCACCCACTTAACTTTAGTACTACTTTAGTGGAAAAGCAAACCATACCGTACCGTACCGAACCGTTCCAACACCGTACCATGCGGTACCAGCAGTGGAAAAGCAAACCGGGCCAAGCAGGGCAGAGTAGAGCCGAGCCGGTACTTGCAGTGGAAAAGTGCCATTAGTGGTCCTGGTTTTCTTTGCTGCAAACTGGTACCAGGTTGCAGCCCCCAGTTCACCCCACCAAGGTGTAGGCAGGTGTAGTCTATTTTCTTCAATGCAGGTGGCGCTCAATCGCAGTGCCAGTGCAGAAGGAGAGGAAGTCAGGAGGAACATGATTCATCTATGGTTTTATGGGTCACTGGGGCAGCAATCCAGTTGGATGCTGAAAGTCCAGGGGACTCTGGTGGTCATCTTGGGTCAGGCAGAGTCTATTTAGGACCCTGGCTCCTGGGTTTGGCATGCATTTAGCATGTGGGTAGTGTTGGGACAAGTCACCTGTTTATCAGGGCAGTACTAGCAGTAGAGAAAAGGTTCCAGTAGGGAAAGCATAGGGCCTACCATTCTTCCTGGAACCTTCTCCACTTGGGCTCTGCCAGGTCACATTCTGCCCCATAGGACTACACGCTGCTCTCATCCGTGGGTATTCCTGTCCGGGCTTCCTTCCCCTCCACATTTCTCCTTTCACAGCAAGCCCATGTAGAGACAACACCTGAGTTGCGATTCCCCCCGCTGTCATCTGTGAGTATAACGCGGTTATGCTACATGATTTAACCCTTGCCGTCAACCAGACAGGGGAAATGCGTTTCCACGGGCCCATCTGCTCCTGTGAAATAAAGTGTCTTTTGTAATAAACTGCAACATTTATCAAATTAGCTCCCATGATCACATTTAGATCTTAATGATTTTTTTGTAAATAAGATGAATTTTCGCCTGTCACTGGAAATATTGTTTTATTAAGTCGGGCAGCTCGGAGAGGTGTGCGAAATTCCAACCGAAAAAAAAAATCGTATTTTGAAATTGTATGTGACGGGTAAATAAACTCAGGCCTTGTGCAGAAATGTGTTTTATAGATCAGCGGATTAGGAGTCAGAGAGGAACCTGGGGGGAAAATGTCACTGGACAGGCAGCAGACAAATGGGGATGTTCTGAACTTGTTTGCAACAATGTTCAAAAAAATATATCATCAAAGTATCAATTGTTATTATGTAAGTATCAATTATTATTATCAAAGTATCAATTATATTATCATCCTCATATCAATTATTATTAATATTACCGAAATATTAATAATTGTTATCAAAGTATCAATTATGACGATCAAAGAATCTATTATTATTATGATCAATTATTATTAATATTATCATCATCAAAGTATGAATTATTATTATGAAGTTCAAAGTATCACTTATTATTATCAAAATATCAATTATTATTATCATCAATATATAAATTATTATTATCATAGCATGAATTATTATTAATATGATCAATTTATTTTTCAAAGTATATCTAAAGCCAAAACCTTTTCTTTTTTCTAATTTATATTTTATTGATGCAAACTTATACTTGGTAGGGACATGTCTGAGGTACGGCTCCCTGATGGTGCAAACTTATACTTGGTAGGGACCCCTCTGAGGTACGGCTCCCAGATGGTGCAAACTTATACTTGGCAGGGACCCGTCTGAGGTACGGCTCCCTGATGGTGCAAACTTATACTTGGCAGGGACCCGTCTGAGGTACGACTCCCTGATGGTGCAAACTTATACTTGGTAGGGACATGTCTGAGGTACGGCTCCCTGATGGTGCAAACTTATACTTGGTAGGGACCCGTCTGAGGTACTGCTCCCTGATGGTGCAAACTTATACTTGGCAGGGACCCGTCTGAGGTACGACTCCCTGATGGTGCAAACTTATACTTGGTAGGGACCCCTCTGAGGTACGGCTCCCAGATGGTGCAAACTTATACTTGGCAGGGACCCGTCTCAGGTACGGCTCCCTGATGGTGCAAACTTATATTTGGTAGGGACCCGTCTGAGGTACGGCTCCCAGATGGTGCAAACTTACACTTGGTAGGGACCCGTCTGAGGTACGGCTCCCAGATGGTGCAAACTTATATTTGGTAGGGACCCGTCTGAGGTACGGCTCCCAGATGGTGCAAACTTATACTTGGTAGGGACCCGTCTGAGGTACAGCTCCCAGATGGTGCAAACTTATACTTGGTAGGGACCCGTCTGAGGTACGGCTCCCTGATGGTGCAAACTTATACTTGGTAGGGACCCCTCTGAGGTACGGCTCCCAGATGGTGCAAACTTATACTTGGTAGGGACATGTCTGAGGTACGGCTCCCTGATGGTGCAAACGTATACTTGGTAGGGATATGTATGAGGTACGGCTCCCTGATGGTGCAAACTTATACTTGGCAGGGACCCGTCTGAGGAACGACTCCCTGATGGTGCAAACTTATACTTGGTAGGGATATGTATGAGGTACGGCTCATTGATGGTGCAAACTTATACTTGGCAGGGACCCGTCTGAGGTACGACTCCCTGATGGTGCAAACTTATACTTGGTAGGGACATGTCTGAGGTACGGCTCCCTGATGGTGCAAACGTATACTTGGTAGGGACATGTCTGAGGTACGGCTCCCAGATGGTGCAAACTTATACTTGGTAGGGACCCGTCTGAGGTACGGCTCCCAGATGGTGAAAACGTATACTTGGTAGGGACCCGTCTGAGGTACGGCTCCCTGATGGTGCAAACTTATACTTGGTAGGGACATGTCTGAGGTACGGCTCCCTGATATAGCAAACGTATACTTGGTAGGGACCCGTCTGAGGTACGGCTCCCAGATGGTGCAAACTTACACTTGGTAGGGACATGTCTGAGGTACGGCTCCCTGATGGTGCAAACTTATACTTGGTAGGGACCCGTCTGAGGTACGGCTCCCTGATGGTGCAAACTTATACTTGGTAGGGACATGTCTGAGGTACGGCTCCCTGATGGTGCAAACTTATACTTGGTAGGGACATGTCTGAGGTACGGCTCCCTGATATAGCAAACGTATACTTGGTAGGGACCCGTCTGAGGTACGGCTCCCAGATGGTGCAAACTTACACTTGGTAGGGACATGTCTGAGGTACGGCTCCCTGATGGTGCAAACTTATACTTGGTAGGGACCCGTCTGAGGTACGGCTCCCTGATGGTGCAAACTTATACTTGGTAGGGACATGTCTGAGGTACGGCTCCCTGATGGTGCAAACTTATACTTGGTAGGGACCCCTCTGAGGTACGGCTCCCAGATGGTGCAAACTTATACTTGGTAGGGATATGTCTGAGGTACGGCTCCCAGTAATTGGTATGTTGGTATCTGCGACTGGTTGTCTCTGAGCCGGTGCTGTGGCGGCTGGAGGACTAATTAAGTCGGACGCAGGTACCTCCTTCTTTGATGCCTACCGGGACATTGAGGCTCCAGTAAAAAAAACTAGGTTTAACGTGTTATTTACCTGTTATGTATACAGTTTGTTAATAAAAGGCTGAAATGGCCATTTAACACCAACCTGTGGTCATGTGGTTATTTATAATGGAGGAGGAGAGTGATGGTCAGAGCAGAATGGAGACAAATCATCTTTAATCCCCTAGTCATGGAAAAGGCAGATCATTAGGCTTTCATAACATGGAAACGAAAAACTTTGCAAAGCATTTTTTAGAACTTCGTTATCATGTCACATAATGAGAACTTTAAACTAATAGCATATGACCATGTGGCTCCTGGGAGTCATACGCCCAGGATGCTAGTAAAATTGTTATCTCTTAAAGAGGTAAAAGAGGGGTTGAACATTCAGAGAATATCCAAGTCACTCTTAGGGATGCGTAACATATCATGGTGTAGGGATGGGTAAGGGGGGGACGAGGATGTAATGCAAAACGGGAGGGGAAGGGAGGCAACGGGGGTCAGGGAAGGGGGGGGGGGGGAAGAGGGGTGGCGGCAGGCAACATAGAAAGAAACAGGCGTTCCCATGATCCCCCAGAACTCAAGATAGCTCTAGGGAAGGCGATCTAGGATCCCGAGATCTCTTTAAGGTAGGGGTCAGTACCGGTCAAGTGCAACCAAGGCATCCACTTTTTCCAACATTGTTCCTCAGTGTTTTGAACGGTAGCCGTCAGTTCTTCCATGCAATGTATCTCTTTGACCTTGGCATACCACAGTGCACGGGACGGTGGATGGGTTTGCCTCCACAGCGCAGGAATACACGCTTTAGCTGCGTTGAGGAGATTTTAGAGATTTCTTATATTTTTGCAAGGGCCTCTCCGTCAGGTGGAGAAGACAAGCTGCTGGGTTGTCACTCACATCTACTGCCATTAATTGTTTGACAGTATCCGTCACTTCCTTCCAGAAGGTACCCAGGGCCGGGCAGGACCAAAAGCTATGGTGCATAGTGCCCACCTCTAGCCAAAACCTTTTCTTCATTTAGGATAGCTTAGGAAAAACAGTTAATTTTTTTTTTTTTTGCCATGTGTCACATTGGGAAGACTTTCCATCATGTCCTGTCCTGAAAATGCAGCAAGAGAGCCAGAGAAAAGTTTAGGTTTTAGATAACATTTTTAATAATCCCTGGTGATCCTACCATTAACATTATACTAAAGGTTCAGATGTTTTGTTTTAAAAATAACAAATATGTCATACTTACCTGCTCTGTGCAATGGTTTTGCACAGAGGAGCCCCGATCCTCCTCTTCTCAGGTCCCCTGCTGGCGCTCCTGGCCACTCCCCCTCTGCTGAGTGCCCCCAGAGCAAGCTGCCTTCTCTGGGGACACTTGTGCATGTTCGCTCCTGAGCCCCGCTCTGTGTGTCCATAAGACACACAGAGTGTAGCTCTGCCCTGCTCCCCTCTCGCTCCTCACTGGCTGTGATTGACAGTAGAGGGAGTCAATGGCTCCTGCTGCTGTGTCTGAGCAAATGAGGAGGGAGAGCCCCAGGGGAGCTACTGCTCTCATGAACATCACTGGATCGAGATCGAGCTCTGGTAAGTGTAAGGGGGGCTGAGGGAGAAGCTGCACACTGGAGGTTTTTTACTTTCATGCAAAGAATGCATGAAGGTTAAAAACCTTTAGCTTTTAGTACCATTTTAAGGTCACTTCCTGTTGTAGAGTGACAACGGTCTATCCCTGTCTTCCAGCTGTTCTCCTGTGTTGTCACACAGGCTCCCGATGAAAACTATAAGTGGCTGTTTCTGCACACACTATGTAGGCATGGTCTATGGTTCTCATGATCAGGAAACGGGGCTATAGGTACAGTGGACCATGTCTATCTAATGTGTGTGAAAAAAGTAATTGTAAGCCAGTGTGACAACACACAATGGGGTTGATTTACTTAAACTGGAGAGTGCAAATTCAGGTGCAGCTATGCACGGTAGCCAATCAGCATCTAACTTCAGCTTGTTCAATTAAGCTCCGACAAAAAAAAAAACTGGAAGTTGATTCGTTTTTATGCAGAGCTGCACCAGATTTGTCACTCTCCAGTTTTAGTAAATCAACCCCAATATGTCACTTCTCATACACTATAAGAGATGGCTAAATATTCTGCATGTCTTTAGAACATAACAGGATGAGGAACCAGTAACAAAAGCGCTGGTGGCAGGTGTAGAAACAAGATTCCAGTTTATAGTATAAACTGTGCAACATTCTTTTTATTACCTGTGTGCAAATATCACATCCAGTACTATTAATGTTTCTTAAAGAATTCCAGGTATAGATATTTTTACATAGTCACATTGTTTCAGTTTTGACCAATGTACAGTAGCTATGCATATACCATACCTGTGGGATCCCTCTAGAACAGCCTCTCTCAACCTTTTTGCCCTAGAGGAATCCATGAAATACTTATCAGGTCTTGGGGAACCACCTGCTAAAACCAATTTTTATGGAGTCATTTAAAAAAAAGCCTCTAACATTGGTGGCCATTGGGAAGAATCCTCCCAACCCCCTTACAGGGATGACCCCGTACATATAGCTAAAAAGATCCTAGATATCATGCTGCTGACTTTGCTAAGTGGTATGGCTCTTGAATTTTTACAGGTACCCTCAAACGGGAGGTCAACAGCCACATTCCAAGGAAACCCTAGTAACCTCTCGAGGAACCTTAGGGTTCTATGGAACCTTGACTGAGAATGGCTGTTCTAGAAGCTGGTATTCACTGTATAGACATTGCTACTCCGGTGATCTCCACTGGGTTCCAGGTCCTGGCCGAGCGGCTGCTCTGCTGCATTGTCAACACAGGAGGGTGGCCGCTGGGCACAGTCACTATTAGGATAATGCTTTGCATTTTCACAATTGATGCAAAGCATTCTCTGATTGAATGAGGTAGAGAGGCAGGGCGGTGACATCACGCTTTCCATCTTGTCCAATCAGAGAAGGCTTTGCATTAATTGAGAAAATGCAAAGCAGGCCTGGCGTTCCCTGATGTCAAGACTTACTACTGGGCGACACATCTTGGTAGAATCGTCGATTGGTGTAGACACGCTGATACAAAACTATGGGATAAATTGGAGCAGGACCAAACGAGGATCTCTCTCAATAGAGCCCTTTGGTGTTTCGATACTCTACCCCCCACAGTTGAAATCTCACCCCTTAATTGGTGCCACACTCCTCGTCAGCATGAGAGCCTGTAAGCATTCCTCTCTTGTCGATTCTGACTCCCCCTTATTCTAGGGAACCCTGCATTCCCCCCGGGCTGAGACCCCTCGTCACACTCAGAACCTCTGGGAAATTTCGGGTATCGCACTTTATGGTGGATGGCCATTGGCCTTTGTTCTCACCTTTGGCTGACTCCCTGCATGCCTTCAACCTCCCGTTGTGGAGTGTAATGCAACTGCATCACTTATTGCATTCCATCCCTAACCCTCGCCGCTTTAGTCGTCCCTTGACGCCGTTCGAAGAGATGTGCACTGAAACTGGGGTCCTGCCGAGGGCCCTCTCTAAGATGTACAATATGCTAATTACACCACCAGAGTAGCCGAGATTGGCCTAGATCGATCCTTCTCAACAACACAAACACAGCGAATAATCGACTGCGCGCTTGGTACTTCGATAAGCACTAAAATCCAGGAGACCAATTTTAACGTTTTGACGAGATGATACTTCACTCCGACTAGACTTCACAGATGATTTCCTGACACTTCAGACAGATACTGGTGATGTCAGAAAGATGAAGGGACTTTGCTTCACATTTTCTGGAACTGCCCTAAACTCACCCATTTTTTTTCAGAGGTCAGTAGGATAACACAAAAATTAACATTGAATTTAGCATACCATCTGACCCTGCCTTTTTTCTACTACATTTCTGTGATATTCCGACTCCACGATACAAAAAATCAATTGTCAGACATTTACTGAACGCCGTGAAAGCCAACACCACACACACTACCAAAAGTATTGGAACGCCTGCCTTTACATGCACATGAACTGTAATGGCATCCAAGTCTTAGTCCGTAGGGTTCAATATTGAGTTGGCCGACCCTTTACAGCTAGAATAGATTCAACCCTTCTGGGAAGGCTGTCCACACGGTTTAGGAGTGCGTCTATAGGAATGTTTGGCCATTCTTCCATAAGCGCATTTGTGAGGTCAGGCAGCGATGTTGGAGAGAAGGCCTGGCTCGCAGTCTGAGCTCTAATTCATCCTACTAGTCTAAAGCATTAGTTGGAGGGGAGGATTATGGTGTGGTGGTTGTTTTTCAGGGGATAGGCTTGGCCACTTAGTTCCAGTGAAGGGAACTCCTTAGGTGTTAGCATACCAGGACATTTTGGGCAATTTCATGTTACCAACTTTGGGAAAAGTTTGGGGATGGTCCCTTCCTGTTTCAACATGACTGCACACCAGTGCTCAAAGCAAGGTCCATAAAAACATGGATGAGTGAGTTTGGGGTGGAGGAACTTGACTGGCCTGCACAAAGTCCTGACCTCAACACCTTTGGTATGAATAAGAAAGCAGACTGTGAGCCAGGACTTCTTGTCCAACATCAGTGCCTGACCTCACAAATGTGCTTCTGGAAGAATGGTCAAACATTCCCATAGACACACTCCTAAACCTTGTGGACAGCCTTCCCAGAAGAGTTGAAGTTGTTGCAGCTGCAAAGGGTGGGCCAACTCAATATTGAACCCTACTGACTAATGCCCCGTACACACGTTCCGATTATCGTACGATAATCGTACGACTAAAGTTTCATAATTGTTGTATGTTACTAAAATCGAAAGCAACTCTGCGTACAAACCATCCGACTTTCTTCGTACGATTCACTGACCAAGTGTATTTTTCATAGCTACGTAACGGAAGTGATGTATATACGTCTGACCCCTGCGGATTATTTTACTGTTTCCGATCATGCGTGGTATTTGTTGATCGATTTTTAGTGTACGAATACTGTACTGACGAAACGATTATCGTTCGAGAAGATGTCGTACGACAGAAGTTTTCTTGTTTGTCCCTTCGGATTTTGTTGGACCAACTGTCGTGATCGGCTGTCGAAAGCTGTGTACTAACGATCATATTATCGTGAGACCAGGTCGAAAGCGAGTTTTGTCGTACGATAATCGGAACGTGTGTACGGGGCATAAGACTGGGATGCCATTAAAATTCATGTGCGTGTAAAGGCAGGCGTCCCAATACTTTTGGTAGTGTGTGTGGTGTCGGCTTCAGGGAGCTTGTTCCCATTTAAAACATGAAAGCGAAGCTGCACACTGATCACATCACCAGGTGTATTTCACCAAACCAAGCTAGCTTCATGGAAAATGCAGATGCGTTTCACCCCATTGGGGATTAATCACAGAGGTTCTTTTTTGGAGGTCTGTATATTTCCATCAATGTTATAGGTTGCCACACACCAGCGAAAAAATTTAAATCAGGCATCTGCTATTTGGATGGGCAAGTAGGAGATATTTAGGTGACCCTTTTGGATGGGCATCACAGGAGTGTGAAGAAACAATACAGCAGGGGGTGAGGAATCTCAAGAGCACAATGAATTATATTATAAATCTCTGGCCAGGTAAAACAATTCCTTTAAATGCGCTTCAGCGGCATATTTAGCTGTCGGCTGGAGTTGTCCTTTACCGAGCCTTGCAAAGTAAACAGAATGAATAAGGCCCCAGCTCCGCGAGGCGGAAAACACAAGTTTATCATAAATAAACCCAGCCGCTGTTTACTGTCTGCAGGCGACAGGACAGACACATTCTCCTCTCTGTCAGTCATTGTAAAACGTGGCCCAGAAAAGGTTTCATTCTCCGCAATCAATAATGGCAGACTTTCCCGAGGATGATTACTGGGGATTAATGGACAGCGGAGGTGAGATTAAGCCGACATCTGCATGATACTCTCGTCCTGTGGCTCTGCCGCTATCGAGCCGACTTCCCAGAATACCTTTCACTGCTTAGAGAGCAAAACCTACCCCATCTTACCATTCAGTTCACACCTCATTACATCCCACATTAACTTTCATTCGGAATTCTGTAGCAGCGGACAAATAAGTACAAACATTGAGGGTGTTTGTAACCAGAATATAATTGGCGTATAAAGGGACACTTCAGTCAAACATGAAGATTTTGTATTTAAAAGGAGTTGGGGACATGGTCTATCTGCTACGCATAGCAGTTTTTTTCGCATTTTCTGAATGACCCTAAAGTTGTACCATATACATGGCAATTTGCAGTCATTATATTTGGGAATCACAAACATAATTACAATTAACTGCCGGAAACCAGGCAATCCACCATCACTTAGTGACCGATAACAGAGATGGGTTCTTAAACAGTGGTGTGATGATTCTTGCGCTACCACGGTAAGAAATCTCTGTATATATCTAAGGCAGTGTTGCCAACCCCCCGGACTAAAATTTACTGGCAGAATGCCAAAATTTACGGACGGCACCAATTTTTTACTGGCACTGCAAAAATGTACATAAAATAGCCGTTTTCAGTGCTAAACCGTGCAAATATGAATAATTAAGCTATAAACATGTAGATAGTGCTATTAGCAATGTGTTTAAGTTAAACAAAAGTCATAAACCATATTTCTCTATTTACATGTCCTTCTCTGCCCCCTGCCTTTAGCCCCCATAGCACAATGTCCTTCTCTGCCCCCTGCCTTTAGCCCCCCACAGCACTGTCGTCCTTCTCTGCCCCCTGCTTTTAGCCCCCCACAGCACTGTCGTCCTCCGCCCCCTGCCTTTAGCCCCCATAGCACAGTGTCCTTCTCTGCCCCCAAAATAATAACTCCCCCAAGATGATTAGACCCCACGATGATGGGACCCCCAGAATTATGAGACCCCCAGAATTATGAGACCCCCCTCATGATATAATCCCCATATTAATGGGACCTCCAGGATGATATGACCCCCATAACAATTAGACCCCCAAAATAATAAGAACCCCAGGATGATTTGATCCCCAAACTGATGACTCCCCCATTACAATGACACCCCCGGATGATATGACCCCCCATAATGATAACTCCACCCTAATAATTACTCCCCCATAATGATCACTCCCCCATAATGACGAAACCTCCAGGATTTTAGGATCCCCCATATGCTTAAACCCCCATTAACATAGCAGTGTGCGTCTCCACCCCCCCCCCCCCCGCTATGTAGTAGATGGGAGGGGGTTGCTCCTACCTTGCATATTCTGCACACTCATGTCGGTGATTTGCCCGATGAGCTCCTCTCTCTGGAACCGATCCCACTCGCGCCCCGCCATTGGAGGAGGGGGGACCGACCGGGTGGGGCGGCGGAGGGTTCTCCCAGAGGACGGCGGAGAGCCCCGTCCTCTTCTTCTTCTCTAGCCGCAGTCAGCAAGACAGTGTCACTCACTGTCTTTTAAAAATGGCGCCAACCGTCGCCAGTTCTTTACTGCGCATGCGCCCGTCCAGCCGGAAATAGGCGAGCTTTTCCGAGCCAGACAGGCTTCGGAACGGCGCATGCGCAGTTGCGTGTCGGCCCGTTCTGCCATCTTTATTACGGGCGCCGCTGCCCGTAACGGGCATTTACGGGCAGCCCGAAAATGGGCTAAAATTCACGGGCTGCCCGTAAATCTACGGGCGGTTGGCAACACTGATCTAAGGTGCTGCAAATACTAAACTGTTACCTAAACAGCATTTGTAGCCAATGTAAAAAGATAAAAATTGTACTGCGCTCCTAGATACTATCTGGACAATAATCATATTATCCAGATAGTATCTAGGAGCGCAGTGATGAGTCCTTGCTCTTCTCATCTGGAGGTGACAAAGGGCTGTCCGTACTAAAGCACTATCAAAGAGGCCTTTTTGTGGTGCCCACAAATCTCTACCATGTGGTAGATCCGGTTCCCTCAGAGTCTAGGGTGCAACCATAGGTGTGCACAGCCTATTGCATTAGGGTGTGCACCTCAAAGCTCCAACACATACATGTATATATACAGGGCTTTTTTTCGGCGGGAACGCGGGGGAACGCAGTTCCGGCACCTCCAGCACTGAATGTATGTAATGGCAAGGGGTGCTGGGCTTTGCTACGGGTGTCTTTTGTTGCTGGCTGGTGGGGGATCTATTGTTGCTGGAGGTGATATATTTTTGCGGGGGGGTTATTGTTGTCGGGGAGGTCTACTGTTGCTCCTGGGGGACCTATTGTCTCTGGAAGGGATCTATTTTTACAGAGGGGGTCTATTGTTGCTGGGGTTGGTCTTATGTTGGTTGGGGGGGTCAGTTGTTGCTGAGAGGGATCTACTGTTGAGGGAACAGTCTATTGTAAATGGCTGCTGGAGGGTCTATTGCTGCTGTCTGTGGGGAGATCTGTTGTAGCTGCTGAGGGTCTATTGTTGTCTGGGGGTATTTTGTTGTGGCTGGTCCATTGTTGCTGGTAGAATCTACTGTTTCTGGGGGGTCCTTTATGGTTATTTTACTGCTTTTCTTGTTATCATTAACAAATCCCATACAAATTACTTAGTACCACAAATGATACTTGATTCTGTATTCTCTAAAAGGGGCAGTACTGGGAGGTGGGTCGAGGGTGGAACCTAGGAACGGTGCTTGGAGGTAGGTAGGGGTGGAGACAAGGGGTAACCCCCGAAAGTGGGAGTTCCTGCACCTATTCTCTGAGAAAAAAAGCCCTGTATATATATACTGATGGTGTCAGTAGAGCAGAGAGTGCTGTCAGGGCAGTGGATGGTGTCAGTAGTTTTTATTTTTTATTATATCTTACAATTTTAGTATTTTTTATAAAATTGTAGGAGCCATTAGGGGGCTTTGCTGAAATATCAGGGGTTCAAACAGGGGGAATCTTCTCCACACAGGGTTATTATGGTGTGCCCAGGCACACCTGGCACACCCTGTGCGCATGCCTATGGGTGCAACTAAAAACATTAAAAATAAGACCTGTCCTCTGCAGTTCTAAAGTCAGTTTCCTAATATAAAAAACAAAAATATACGTTGTATAAAGCTAAAGCATAAATTCTATAAAAGGCTTGTTTATTTAACTAAAACAAAAATCACATACCATGGTACATGAAACCATTCTGGGCCAGTGCACAATTTCTGCGTCCCGGATGTGTTTCTGCATGTGTGTTTTTTATAATGTGTTCCAGTGTCCCCCCACCCCATTTTTTCCTTCGTCTCAATTGAGGACTATTGAGGACATATGCATTCTGGAGCGTTTCTCTGCAATCCAGATAGAAGAAATGCAACATGTTATGTTGACTGCACTGGAACGCACTACACTAGTGTGAACTACTATGGCCATCCAAATCCATGTTAAACACTTGCATTTTTGATGCAGAATAAAAATGCACTGGACTGCATCTGGTGTGAACCAGCCCTCTGTGTGGATAACCGTTTACTGAGATGTACCTCGTGTATACTCATATCGGCTTAATAAAGCAACCTGCTGAGTTGCTCTTAGAACCTATACCTTAGTCAATGGGTATGTGATGAAAAGATAGCCAACAGACGCACCCCTACAAAACAGTGAGAAATAGATTTCCAAAAATTGGACAATATGGGGGGGGGGGGGATTTACTAAACACAGAATCTGGTGCAGCTATGCATATAAACCAACCAGCTTCTAGGTTTTATTGTCAAAGCTTAAGGCCCCTTTCACACGGGTGGTGCGCCGACGGACTCAGTTTTGCTCAGCGGGGGATCGATCTGCCGATCTCCGCTGAGCAGGCAGATGTTGGCTCCGTCTCCGCTTACTTTGCAGAGACAGAGCTTTGAGATCCCCGCTCTCCTCTACGGAAGATCGGATGAGAATGGACCGCCTGTCCGTTTTCATCCGATCTTATCCGATCCAAGAAAATAGGGTTTCTATCCGTCCGGATTTCACGGACAGGATGGGATTGGATAGCAGCAGGTGTCAGCGGAGATGTCACCGCTGACATCCACTGCTCCATAGAGCTGCATCGAGCATCTGATCAGGTCGGCCTGAAAAACTGACAGGGACCGGACTGGAAAGCCCGTGTGAAAAGGGCATAATTGAACAAACTGAAGTAGGAAGCTGATTGGTTACTATGCACAGCTGCACCAGATTCTGTGTGCACTAGGTTTAGTAAATCTCCTCCTATATCTTGATTAAGGTAACACATACATGATGAATTATTATTATTTTTTTTTGTTTAACCAGCGCGTTAAACGAAAAAAAAAAAAAATATCCTCTTCCCCCATTCACACACTCGAGATGGATAGGGGAATCACTCTTACCGTGGTATTGTATTCTGACAGTGGGGAGCCCCCCTCTCCAGTTGGTAGACCCCCCCTGTCAGTATACAATGATTAGTGTTGCCAGGTAAAGCCAGCGGCACTGATCATTCAGGAAAAACCCAACAGACTGGTTGTACACAAGTTTATTGATAGACCAACCTAGTTGATGGTTTGAACCGGCCGAATTTCAATCCATGTATGGGTAGCTTCAAGTGGTATTAAAGGTTCTGCTTTTTTTCTAAAAAAACAAACATGTCATACTTGCCTGCTCTGTGCTGTGGTTTTGCACAGAGCAGCCCCAATCCTCTCCTTCTTGGGTCCCCTGACGGCGCTGCTGGCTCCCCCCCCCCCCCTCTTGACCAGTGCCCCCAATAGTAAGCCACTTGGTATGGGGCCATTGGCGCATGCTTGCTCCCAAGCCCTGCTTTATGCAAACATAAGATACACAGAGCCTTGGATCGGCCCCACCCCCCCCCTCTCCTCATTGGCTCACTCGCTGTGATGGACAGCAGTGGGAGCGAATGGCTCTTGCTGCTGTCTCAGCCAATGAGGAGAAGGAGTTCAGTACAGGTAGAAGAACCAAACCCCCAAGAGCCCTGGACCTCAGCCTTCCTCATTTTTATAGCACAGGTGGGTTGACTAAAAAGCCCATTAGCTAAGCCCGCAACAATTAACCCTTACTCCGGCCTGAGCGAACCACTCTCTCATTAGTAGCAATACATTTCAACCTGCCTACAAGCCCACTTTAATTAAACAAAATTAAAGTTCAACAAAAACAGTTGCCCACACAGCAGATTTTTAAAATCAAAAACAAGTATACAAAATACTGAGCTGCCTTGCACTCTCTTCAGCAGTGCAGCCGATTAAGCCTTAACCTTGGCTTTTGGCTGGTTCCTCTGACCGGCTCACACAGTACCTCTTTGTTGCATTGATCTTTCTTAGCTACCCTGGCTCACTCAGCCCTTTTAGGGTGCAGCACCCTGCTGCATGGGCCCACTCCCTGGCCACTCAATAGAGGTTCTCCTGACACCCATGCTCTTTCAGTTCTCTGAGACCTTTAGATTCCCTCAGTCCCCTGGACTTACCTAGCCATCTCGGCTCTCTTAGTCTCCCAGACTCGCTTGGCGGCCTCAGCCGTCTCAGCCCAATGAACATGGAATCTCTGCTCCATGCTGAGTGGAGAATATCTGTCTCCTAACAGGATTCCCAAGCTATGCCCAAACCTGTCATCCTAAGGCTGTGTGCACCTTGACACATCCTGCTGGTCTTTAGCAAGACCTGGACACTGGGTTAGAGATTTCATCCCTCCCAAAGCACTTGGATATCTCCAAACTACAGAGCCGAATCTGAGAATACCAAAATCCAGAGAAAGCTGTAAAAACAGTTTTCTCTGCTCAAAACTGATATCCCGAAGTCCTGCACTTTGGATTCGTGCAAACCCTGTATCCTTTCTACAACCATTTTCACAGTGGCAGGGCTTCTCACAGTCAGACTTTATATATTTTGTGGTTGTTATATAGAATATAGGAATTTGGATCCATAGACAGGTCTGTTTATGGCCTTTTTGTGGTGGACAGTAGCGGAGAGGCCATTTACATTTCTGGGCTGAATCAGTGCCATCTTAAGAGCATTAAAGGCCCCCGGGCAATGCAGTGCACTGGGGCCCTGCCTAAACAATCACCCACGAGAATAAAAATGCAAATTATCGATAAGGCTATATTTATTGGTACAGCAGTGCCAGGCTAATGACAGCTTCCAAGTTTGGCGGCTTGGTCTGGTAAACACACATGGACGGGAGTCAGACTATTCTGTCCTGTGTGTGCCTGTTTCCTTGGTAGCGGACAGGCATTCCTGCAGTTGTGGGCTCCCCCTCAACAGCCCAAGTGGCCTGACAGCAGCGCAGGGCCGAGAGGCGCTTTCCACCTGCTAAGTTCGGCGGCGGGATGCATGAGGGAGTCAGGGCTAATGCTTGGCTTTGGCTGGGTCCCTGGGCAGGTGGGGCCCCCTGGGCAGATGGGGCCCCCGGGCAACTGCCCAGCGTGCCCATTCGGTAAAACAGCCCTGAGCTGAATTAACGCAGGATATGTTGCAATGTTAATGTACATTGTGTTAAAGCAGCCAATTAAAAAAAAATAATGGGCAACCAATGCACCAAAGCATCCCAAAAATCAGATGTGTCACAAAATTTGTAACGAGTTATGTCCTGACCATGACCACATTCCATAATAAATAAGGAATATGTTCCCAATCACTACAACTTTCCTTTTGGAAGCAGAGAGTAATGAGGAATGTGTTGGCCCATAGCATGAAAAGGAACTCAGAGATGATGTGAAATGAATATAGTAATAGCTCTACTCCATGCACAGGGAACACTAGATCAGAGCTGGCTCCATAGATATAAAGAGAATCATATCTGACTGATGACATAATTTAATAGCCATAACGCCCAGAAGGAAGAACGATGACTAACACGAAAGCCGCAGAACCACCCATGAGTTGATGAGCCAACGTTATCTAGATGTGCAAGGCCCTTAAAGGCACACCATTATTTTCTTAATTTATATCAAATGTAATACAAACATAATAGTACAATATTTACTTATTTTCCATATCAGTCTGTCCTTACACGCAGATCTAAAGATAGGGCACAAGGCTGCTTAGCCACCACTTTTAATACCACTGACCTGTTCATTTGATCGGAGTCTCACTTTGGAGCTGTCATAAAGAACAGTGATGCCCTAAAGTAGGGCTCCATATAAAAATGATTCCAGGGTCTCCATTATATACCCTACATAGATATTTAACCCCACATTTACAGCTGCAAGCATCCCCCAGATACCACCACCCTTACCCCCCCCCCCAAAAGTAGAAATGTAAGAATCTTTATTCAATTCTAATGGTTAGTGAGTTCAAATTGATGTTCATTTTGACCATAGTGATGAGAACATTTAAAGGAGCAGGATGGAAAATTTCTAACAGTGAATGTGTTTTATGTTTAGGAAAGTCCATTAACTCCAGAAATTAAAGTTAAAAGCAAGCATTTTTTGAAGTACTTTCAAATAAAATTAATCAAGTCATCGAATGTACTGATGAGAATATTAGTACAAACGTTCATTCCAAAATCTGCTAGTGTATGGCCAGCTTCAGTATTGGTACTTACCCATTTAGAGGATGACACAAGGAAAGGGATGCTACTTCCTTTTTTACCTTCTTGCCTCAAGCTTGGTTATTGGACAACGAAACAGCAGCAATACTTTTTTTTTAAACCCGCGGTGGTGCGCAAAAAAAAAAATACCTAAGTGCACATGAAAAACACACACATAAAAAGCACTTTGGGGGGGTCTCTAGTCAACTTCCTGAAGAAGTATGACTTGACCCTGACCCCCCCAGGGCGCAAGGTTTAACCACTTTACCACCGGAGGATTTTGCTGTCTTACGTCCAGGCCACTTTTTGCGATTCAGCACTGTGCGACTTTAACTGACAATTGCGCGGTCGTGCGACACCATACCCAAACGAAATTTACGTCCTTTTTTTGCCACACACAGAGCTTTCTTTTGGTGGTATTTGATCACCTGTGCGAATTTTACTTTTTGCGCTATAAACAAAAAAAGAGCGTAAATTTTGAAAAAATAACAATATTTTGCACATTTTTTTATATGAAATCCCCCCCAAAAAAATGTAAAAATCTAAATTTTTTTACATTTTTGGCCAATTTGTTTTCTGCTACCTATGTTTGGTAAAAAAATCACAATAAGCGTATTTTGATTGGTTTGCGCAAAAGTTATTGCGTTTACTAACTAAGGGAAAGATTTCTGTCATTTTTGGTGTTTTTTTTTTAACGAGTAATGGCGGCGATCTGCGATTTTTTTGCAGGACTGCGACATTGCGGTGGACAGTATGGACCCCTGACTGACATTTTTGACACTTTTGGGGGTACCAGTGACATTACTACAGTAATCAGTGCTATACATATGCACTGTTACTGTAAAAATGACACTGGCAGGGAAGGGGTTAATTTTATTGGAGAGGGAGGGGTTAATGTATGCCTGGTGCTTTCTAACGTGTGTGGGGGGAGGTGACTGAGTGACACAGGGACAGATAGCAGGTTCAGCTATGCTGAACCCTGCAATCTGACCCTGTCTGTGACTTAGGCGATCCGCCCGCTTTGTTTACACAAGCGGGCGGATCTCCAGACTCGATTCCCCGACGATCGGGGAAGAGCAGAGGCGATCACCGCCGCTCCTCCACTGGCCCGACTCCCGCTGTGACTGAATACAGCGGGAGCGAGCCTCCGGTGGCGCACACACGCTTCCCACAAGGGTCCAGGGTAGGTCTTCGTCGCTGGACGGGAACGAGCCACTTTGCCGCAGTACAGTCAACGTGACTGGTCGGCAAGTGGTTACATTTGGTCCGCCTAGCTAAAAGGCCTGGTGGACCCCTCTCCTCATAGTCAGTCGAAGCCGACCAACGAGTACTAGGTGGGAGGCTCCCCAAAGAGAAACACCCAGAGTAAACAACCCAATGGCCACATATCCTTACCCTAGACTTTAGGTTAGGCCTGAGGTCTTACACCCTCCATCCAAATGAAAGATTACCCATAATATAAAGAAATGTTACAGGTAATTACACTTTGTTGTTTAAAGGGTCAGCAAACCCCAAAACTGACATTTTTAGCTTTTGCTGTCTCCTTGCACCCAGTCTTGGAGTTTACATACCAGTATCATACAACAGATCTTGATAGTCGAAATTAACCTTTACTCCATATTTAGAGTCGTACCTCAGAGCTTTTTCTGTAAATACGTTCACAATGTAGACTGACAGCACTGTGCAAAGAAAAAAACAAGACTGGTTCAGAGTGCTGACCCTTCCTCTCCAACTTTGGGTGGTGCTGTGCAGGTAACCAAAAAGCTAAATGATGACAGATTCAAGTACATATACTAGCTGAGTTTGAAAATGAATCAAATGATTTTCAGTAAATACATAACTGGATGAAAAGGTGCTTTTTAATATGTGCCTGAAATTGTCCTTTAGTTGGATTAGATCTGTTTTTCAAGTCCCGATTTTCTCCAGCTTCCTACAGAGATCAAGCAGCCACAGTGGCTGCCACTGAGACCATTGTACAGTAAAGTGTAATAGGCAATCACGTATATATAATTTTTGAGTTTGCGGACCATCACACCTATATGAGCTTGTTGGACATTTCATTGCAAAACCATGGTCATTAATGTGGAATTGGGACCCCTTTGTGGCTAGTACAGCCTCCATTCTTCTGGGAAGACTTTCCACAAGATTCTGGAGTGCATCTATGGGAACGTGTCATATTGCCTAAAGGGCATTTGTGAGGTCAAGTACTAATGTTGGATGAGAAGACCTGGCTTGGAGTTGACAGTCAAAATCATCTCAAAGGTGTACAGTAGGGTTAAGGTCAGGGCTTTGTTGAGACTATTCGAGCTCCATCACTCCAAACTAATCAAGCCATGTCTTTATGGAGCTGGCATTGCACACTGGGGTACAGTCATACTTGAACAGAAAAGGGTCTTCCCAAACTTTTCCCACAAGTTTGGATGAGCAAAATTAGGTAAAATGTATTTTTTTACTGTAGTATTACCAATAACTTTCACTGGATACATATGAGCTGAATAATTTTGAGGAGTGCCCCACAAATTTCAAACATAGGTAGGTGTGATGGTCAGATGCCTCAACCTTTTGGCCATATAGCATATCTCTAAACTGGAGTAAGTGGACATCATTCTAAATATGCAAAAATAATACTAATATGGTAGAATGTCTCTTAATATTAAATATTAATAACAGTACAGTCACTAAAAAGAAAAACAAAGCTTACAAGAAAAACAAGTTTTTGTCCCTAAAATCCCACGATCCTCTGCTACATATTGGCCAACATTGAATCATGGGATTTTTTTGATAAGGCACAGATGGAGGGCTACGAGTTGTGTTTGGCTTTGTGTCTTTTCGAATTTGTTCAATAATCCCCACCCACTTACATGGCATCATCTTGTTGGGAAAACTTCCCAGGGAAATGTGGAGAGCAGCTAGAAAAATACGATTGCTCAAGATGTGAGCACCACCAAACAACGTATGTTTTATTTTCGGTTGTTTCAAGTGCAGTTGCTACAAGATATTTTGAAAGTGGAAAGCTACGGGTAACATCGGAGGTAATTTGCATTGGAGGGCAGAGGGATTGCAAAACAAATGGCCATTTGTTGTCCATGGAAGGTTCATTTTTATGCTCAACCTTCCTCCCAACCTCAAACCTTTTGAGGGTGCACCAAAACAATAAGGTGTAAACACCCTTCTCCTGCGCTTGGAATCCAAGCCCCCCGACCACACTTCCCACGGGACTCGCAACTGGCGTCTCAAATGGCTTAGGTCTTGCTGCCCATAACGAACTGGAGAAGTCGAAAGGTACTAGAGGCAAAGTAAAACAAAGAAAGGGCGCACCGACCTAGCGCATTATCCTCATTAGCAGGCTTTATTCATACATTTAAAAATGGCTACTCACAAACATAGGTGAAAATAGATCATATCGAGCTCAGTTGCTCAAATGTCAGGAATAGTCCATAGATTCATCCATATCCGATAAGATGACGGATATGCCGTCATCTTATCGGATATGGACGAATCTATGGACTATTCCTGACATTTGAGCAACTGAGCTCAATATGATCTATTTTCACCTATGTTTGTGAGTAGCCATTTTTAAATGTTGTATGAATAAAGCCTGCTAATGAGGATAATGCGCTAGGTCGGTGCGCCCTTTCTTTGTTTTTCTTTGCCTTTTGAGGGTGCACCAGGACCAATAGAGATAATGAATCTCCCAAGGGGATAAAGACCACCATCAAAACGTGACAGAGAGTAAACTTAAACTTATGCAGCGTCCAAAAGTTAAAAAAAAAAAAAAATTGGTTTTAGATACCCTTTTGACATTTCCCTGAACTCAGCGGCTTGCAAAAAAACAAATATAGAGGCTCACTCGCCTTGGAAAGCATCAAAAAGTTATGACCTCCTCATACCCCCAAGTAAAAATGCCTTGAGTTGACTTTGAAAATTCCTTTCATTATAGTGTGGGTTTATATTATAAAACGACACGAGTTCAGCAGCCTTGGAATAGTCTTAATATGAACATTTTTTAGTTCCGTAACCGAATCTTCTCCAGCCAACTTTATTACGAAAGCAGAATCGGAGAGCAATTTCGTGCAGAGGACATTAAATAATATCTCAGTCTTTTATTACATTCCAAAAAAAAAACACCTTTTATAAAGAAACAAACTTTTAATAAGCTAGAGAGGTGTTTCTGTAACTTGCAGCTACATTAACCCCATGAACATTTTCGGAGAAGGCAAAAAGCCTTTGAGCAGGCGTTAGGACCAAACAAGGAATTGGTGGAGAGTTTAAGGTGCATTAAAAAGGAGTACGGCAGAATAAAGATAATATAACCGCAATCAGCAAAAAAAAAAAAAAAAAAAAGTGTAACTACTAATATACCCATTCTTCGGTAGAAGAAAAAGTTCTCAATCACCGAGCCATTGGCCTCCCTCCTCTTGGGCCTCCAACCAGCTGCATATTCCCTAATCTACTACAGTGTGTCCAAACTCCCACAGTATCTTCAACTTTCCACAGTTTCCACAGGCCTCCTAGGGGTTCTCAGCCCCCACAACACTATTGCTACATTAACCCCGTGAAATTTCAGAGAAGGCAAAAAGCCTTTGAGCAGGCATTGGGACCAAGCAGGTGATTGGTGGAAAGTTTAATGCACAATGAAAGATGTGTGGCAAAATGAGGATATAACCGCAGTCAGTAAAAGTGTAGCAATTAACATCTCCCTCCTTTACTATAAAAAAAAGTTCTAAAACATATGCCCTAAATCAGTGGTCCTCAACCACTGGGCCATAGCTTACTGCCAGGCCATGGCCTCCCTCCTCTTAGGCCTCCCGCTAGCCACAGATCCCCTAGCCTACCAGGGTTCCATAATGCCCCCGACCTTCCACATTTTCCACGGGCCTCTCGAGAGCCCTCATCTTCCACACCACAATGCCCCCTAACCTTCCAGTGCCACCAAGCCTGCTGCAGAGCCTCTAGCCCCTCATAACGCCATCAACCTTTAACATTGTCTTCCAGTGCCTCCCAGACCCCACATATCCATAAATTCCCTCCAGTCTCCCCCAGTGCCCCTGAAAAGGCCTCCTGGACAGACCCAAACCCCCCTCCAAAAACCTCAATGGGCCACCAAAGCAGTTGCAAAGTCCCCCCCCCCACACACACACACACACTCACTCACTACAGGGGAAATAAACATTTTATTTATTTTTTTAAGAATTTACAGGGCCAATGACTGAATAAAAACAATAGATTAATGATCATAAAAAAAGCCAGCTGATGCAGTTGGATTAGTTTAGCAAACGATCACATGAGCCACACCAAATTACATTTTCTTTTTCAGGCTAGAGTTTTGACTTCCCCAGCTGCATGCTTGTTGTAGGGCAATGGCTCTTACATTAGGAAGGTAACAGAGAGACAATGTTTACTCCAGATGCTAACAAGTCAGCAATTCAGTCTACCAGTCAGCACTTTGTTGGGGGTAGTGAAATCAGGAGTTTTCGCTACCAAATTTCCATGAAGCCATGCTGATCGCATGGCCTCATCAACCAAAGCATGTGAATACCATGTCAGCCCAGATAATCAGCACCCACATGGTAATCACATGGCTCTGTTTATTCACAAGGCCATCATACACAGTGACAGGCATTCACAGCTAGTAAGGGGGACTTTTTTAAAGCTAAATTTCGCCTTGCAGCGCCACTTGGAATTGGAGAGGCCAATTTCAAAGAAGTATCAGCAAAGACAAAGCAGCTGTTTTTCACTTTGATTTCAAGCTGGGTGAAGTGAACTACTCGTTCCTTGACTACATGCCCCTACTCTCGATATGTATAGCCTGCCAAGTTCTCTTTACAACAATTGCAATTTAAGGATATTAGCTGAAACCATGCCTGAAAATACTTGCTCCAATGCATAGAAAACTTTCTAAAATTTGCATTGCACCTGACACTTCCGGGAGTGTCAATCTTCTGGGTCCCCCACTTCATTTTTGGCTTTTCCTGCTGACATTCACCCATTACACATTCACCCATACACATTAGTGACATGGAGGTCAGATCATCACCACAAAAAGTGTTGGGTTCAATGCAGACTTTGGAGGAAGAGTTCTCAGCAACAGAGAGGAGGCGCAGGAACCAGGAAAGGTGAGTATTTACTAACTTTTTATAGGTATGGTTAATGCTGACCATATACTAGTAGATTTTCGATTAAACATTCCAACGAAAATTCATACAAACATTTGTACAAAAATTATCAGTGCATTCAATGACTTGACAAAAGTCGTTTGAAAATACTGCAAAATAGTTTTAAGCTTTTAACATTTGATTCTGGAATCAATGTAATTTCCTAAAAGATAACCACATTCACGGTCAGAAATTAATTCTTTCAAGAAATATATTCCATCCTGCTACTTCGAGTTTTCTCGTCACTATGGTTGAAAGTGAACCTCTATTTGACCCCATTAACTATTAGAAAATTGAAAGATGCCCTCTAAAAAATAAAAATTTCACATAAAATTCCATTAGTGTGAGGTCAGCCTTAGATTAAAATGACTATATTGACTCTAAAGGACTATAAAATGACTTTATATTGACTATAGCAACAGTTTCCGTTTAAGGAATAGGTGCACTTTCAGCACTGTAGTTCGTGTGACTGTCCCCTCCAACAAGGCCTTGAAACTAGTGTGTGGTTTGACCATGTGTAAGTAGGGGCTTCCGACTGGCTAGATGTTGGCACCAAAAGCAAAAGTCTCTCCCCCACTTCTCTTCTTGCTAAAAAAAAGTGACCCCCTGCTGAGGCTGTATTCTCTGCCATATTGTGCCCCACTCCATTCCTGAGACCTCCCCATGACATTCCCGGTCTTTGACCTTTATATCCCCATGGAAGGAATGTCCACACATAAATAGGGTTGCTGCACTTTACTGGTGATACAACAGTCACATCACATTGACATACTATCCAGGGTCGCTTGACAGTACATTATCAATAACATTTAGTGGACGGTCTGCAGTAGTCACATGGGAAAGCATCATGTAGCATTTTAACTAAGCTATCTTCCCTTTAACAGTCTCTCCCTCCACCCAGGGCCATTAGTACTCACTGGAATGGGATCCCTGCAGTCACCTCCTCCACAGGTAAAACTCTCCCGGGATCCTTAGAGCATAGCCTCACTCAGGGAACTCTTGGCTAGGCCTGAAAGGTCTTTTACAACACACCCCAGCCCCCATCTCCATAAGGGTCAGGAAGTCCACAGCCAGCTCTCTTGGGTGCAGGTCTACCTCTCCCTGGCTTCCAGCACTGTCCAGGGCCTCTACTTGCTGGCTACATCTGCATCGGTGTGGGGTGTTTGGCTTCCATGCCCCAATTGCACTAGAGCTTCTCCCAACCTGTCTAACCCATTACATCACTTCAGGAGGGCTCTAACTAACCCTACATTCACACCTATGGACTTTTTGGTGTGTTTTGCATTTTGCAAAAAATGCACGACAGTCCATTTAACATGGTTCCCTATAGTACATGTTCACATCTATGCCTGTTTCCGCCAGTGCATTTTTGTAAAACGTCAGTGACTTTTTTCATGCAGCAGATTGCATTTTGCGTGTAAAAGACTCCAACGGAGTCGCACCAGAAACACAAGTGTTGAGTTTGTGATGCTTTTTTTAAAGCGGTTTGCATTTTTTTCTCCCCTTTAAAAACTCTGTATATAGCTGGTTGCTAAGGTCCGGGCTGGGAAACTGGTCGCCACGTCCTTAAGTCATCAGCTGTCAGCGAAGTTTTCTGCTGACAGTTGAATGTAAAAAAAAAGAATTGCGGGGGGTATGGTATGGATTTGGAAAGGAACCCCACGCCAAAAAAAATAAAAAAAAATGGCATGGGGTCCCCCCCAATTCCATATCAGACCTTTATTTGAGCATGCAGCCTGGCAGGTCAGGAATGAAAGAGGACGAGTGAGTGTCCCCTCTCCTGAATTATACTAGGCCATATGCTCTCAAACTCTAAGCACCTTGTCCTCATGTTGATGGGGACAAGGACCTCTTCCCCACAACCCTGGGATGTGGTTGTGGGGGTCTGCGTATGAGAAGCTTTTCAGAACCTGGCCCACCCCCATGTGGATGAGTATGGGGTACATTTTACCCCTACTCATTCACCAAAAAAAGTGTCACTTAGAAAATACCACAAACACAGTTTTTGACAATTCCTTTATTACAAAATCTAAAAATAATGTCCCCCCGTTGTAAATCCATGGTCTATCACACTGCCATTCGGACCACCAGACACAGGGGAAAAAAAAAGCTTCCCACTCCTTGAAGGCTAACCGCTGACTGCCCACTCCTCTGCCTGAGAGTTCTTATATAGGTAAGGGGCGGGGCCACTCAGTGATCTCACCTGGTGGCCCCTGTCCTCTTGTGATGTCACCGCCCAATGCATGTGTGCCTGGCCCCTTACCTATATAGGAACTGTTAGACGGAGGAGTGGGCAATCCGTAGGTAGCCGAGTGTGGAGCTTCTTTTTTTTTTTTTTTTTTGACGTGTCTGGCGGGTGGTGTGATTGACAATGGATCTGCATCGGGGGACATTATTTTTGGATTTTTAATAAAGGATTTGTCAAAGACCGTATTTGTGTTTTTTTTCTAAGTGACACTTTTTGATGAATAAGTAGGGGTACAATGTAATCAATACACATTCACCTAGGGGGGAACCTAGGCTCAAAGGGGCCCAGCACCTAATAACACTACCTTCTGTAACCAGACACTATTCTGGAACAGTGCCACCTAGTTTTAGCCTAGCTAGCTACACCTACCTACACACGCAAAGCAACAGGTTCACCTGTCATCCTGACTTTTTAACGGTAAAAAGAAAGTATTTTCTTTGCTTAAAAGGTAATTTCTCTCACTTTGCCTACAGAACAAGGGAAGTTTCCTAAATAGGACACAGGTGGCAAAAAAATAAAACAGCTTTTGGCTTCAGATATACATTAAAATGCATGTGCCCAGACTATGGGAATTAAAGTAAGCAATAAAAAAGCATTGTAGTAAGCCAACCCTGACCTCTGTAACTGCTGGCACTGTGAATTAATTAATTCTCGAAGATCATTAAAGCGATTGTAAAGTCTTGTTTTTTTTCCTATAAAAATAACAAACATGTTATACTTACCTGCTCTGTGCTGTGGTTTTGCACAGAACAGCCCAAATCCGCTTCTTCTCAGGTTCCGCTTTGGTTCTCCTGGCCCCTCCCCCCTGTTCAGTGTCTCCACAGCAAGCAGCTTTCTGTGGGGGCACTTGAGCCAAGTCACAGCTCCCCCGACCCGGCCCTGCCACCTCTCTCTCCTGATTGGGTAGCTGACTTTGATTGACAGCAGCAGCAGCCAATGGCTGTGTCTTAGTCAATCAGGAGGGAGAATCTCAGACGGCTGAGATATATATTGAGGACAGAGAGGGATACTCAGCTAAGTATTAGGGGGCCGAGCAGGGCTGCCGCACACAGAAAGCATTTTATCCTAATGTATTGACCACTTTACCACCGGAGGATTTTCCTGCTTTACGTCCAGGCCACTTTTTGCAACTTGTCACTGCACAACTGACAATTGCGCGGTCATGCAACGCCGTACCCAAACAAAATTTACGTCCTTTTTTTCCCCACAAACAGAGCTTTCTTTTGATCACCTCTGCGCTTTTTATTTTTTCAATATTAATAAAAAAAAGAGCGAAAATTTTGCGAAAAAAATAACATTTCTAATTTGACAGTTAAAAAACATCCAATATATTCAATTTTTGTCATATATTTAGGCCAAAATGTATTTAACTACATGTCTTTGACAAAAAAATTCTCAATGAGCGTATTTTTAACCGCTTTAAGACCGGAAGATTTTACCCCATTCCTGACCAGGCTATATTTTGCGATTCGGCACTGCGTTACTTTAATGGACAATTGCGCAGTCGTGCGATGCTGTACCCAAATAACATTTATGTCCTTTTTTCCCCACAAATAGAGCTTTCTTTCGGTGGTATTTGATCACCTGTGCGATTTTTAATTTTTAAAGAAAAATGCGACAATTTTGAAAAAAAAAAAACAATATTTTTTACATTCTGATATATAACATTCCCAAAAAATAAATTTATAAATCAAATTTTTTTAACATTTTAGGCCAATTTGTTTTCTGCTACATATTGTTGGTAAAAAAAAATCACAATAAGCGTATTTTGATTGTTTGCGCAAAAGTTATTGCGTTTACTAACTATGGGAAAGATTTGTCATTTTTATTGTTTATTTTTTTTTACTAGTAATAGCGGCGATCTGTGATTTTTTTAGCGGGACTGCGGCATTACGGCGGACAGATCGGACCCTTAACTGACATTTTTGACACTTTTGGGGGGATCAGTGACATTACTGCAGTAATCAGTGCTATAAATATGCACTGTTAGGGCTCTTTAACTCGGGCGTTCAGTTTTTTATGCCCGATCAGTTCCTTTTTTTTTTAAACGGACACGGATGACACTTGTGTCATCTGGTCCGTATGTCCGTTTTTCATCCCATCCGTTTGCGGATGAAAAATGGACATAATGTATCGCTATGTAAATACGGATGTCAGCGGATGACACCACTGACATCCGTTTTTGCGTCCGTTCCGTTTTTTGAAAGGAAGAAAAAATAGGGTTCTCTTCCGTTCAAAAAAACTGAACTGAACTGACGAAAAACGGATGTCAGCGGATGGTCATCCGCTGACATCAGTATTTACATAGAGATACATTATGTCCGTTTTTCATCCGCAAACGGATGGGATGAAAAACGGACATACAGAACGCCCGTGTGAAAGAGCCCTTACTGTAAAAATGACACTGGCAGGGAAGGGGTTAATTTTATTGGTGATCAAGGGGTTAAATGTATGCCTCATGCTTACTAACGTGTGTGGGGGGAGGGGACCTATGCTGAATCCTGTAATCTGTGACTGTCTGTCACATAGGGGATTTCCTCACTCGATCCCTGACGATTGGGGAAGAGCGGCGGTGATCACCGTCTCTCCTCCCCGGGCCCGACTCCCGCTGTGTATGAATACAGTGGGAGTGAGCCTCTGGCGGCGTGCGCGCTCCACCAAGAGAGGGGAATGTCTACGTCGCCAGACGATAACGAGCCACTGTGCCGCAGTAGAGGCACAGTGAGCAGTGTTAAAGTGGTTAAGATAAAAAAAACCTTCTGACTTTACAACCCCTTTAAGTAGTACTATGACCCTCCAATTAAAATAGAAAGTGCTGCAGCCCTTAATAAGAGCATCTGCTTTTACAATTTTCTCTTAGTGTTCCTCTTCAAAGTCCCATAAACATCTGCTGATCCTGCCAGTGAAGTTCAACTAATGTAGCTGTGATGGTGTGGCAAAAATGCTGCACTGCTCCTGAATTTAGAGCAGAGTTGTCACTCCCATGTAGGCGGTGTCTGCTTGCACTACAATAGGATGAGATGTTGCAGGGGATGTGGCTATCAGCATTCTCACTGCTCATTCACAAGGCTGCATCTTGTCAATCAGCAACTCAGCCATACCTAATCCCACCCACTGTTTAATGGATTGACAGCACTGCCTCTGTTACTTTTAAACCCTCCCGCTGTGAGCTGCAGTGTCTGGGAGGCGGAGCGCCTGAGACTGTGAAGGAGGACTGGGCTCAGTCTGGGGCGGTAAAGTTTTTTGTGTATTTTATGAGGCTTGTACATTACATATTAATTGGATTTGGTACTTGTATGGGTAGTCATACAAGAGCCTTTAGTTGTATTGTAACAATTACAACTAATATTCTAAAGTTGCTTTCAGTGGGTTTCTAAAAGTTTAGAAACACATGCTTTTTTTTTTTTTACATTAGAGGACTGGTAGGCTGCAAACATTCTGGTGCAATAAAAAGTAATTACAACATGTAAAAAAAGAAATAAGATTTTAGAGCCTCTGCTGTGAACTTGTGAAGATGACTTTTTCCACAATGCCCATAGCTAGTTGAGGCGAATGAAGGCTTTTACTGCTTGTTTAAAATATATATATACTTTACTGTGCATAGTCTGGGCACAGGTTCATTTTTACAAAAGGGTCACTCTCTTATAGCTGCACTCTTCAGTTACATTCCAATTTGATGTTGGAGGAAATAACCCCATTGTGGAACCGTGACGCCACCATTTGGCTTTGTGGCTGCAGCAGTTGGATGGAGGTGGCAGTTCTGGTAGAGAATCCACCAACATCGAACTGAATGCAGAGAATCCGTTTTAGTAAAATGGTCCTTTTAAATGTTGGCAACTCTGCAAACGTCCCCTGAAAACTAAGAACGTATAATGCTGCGGTTTCATAGTTAACCTTCCCTTTCAAGGTTGATGTACTCCTTTCTACCGCTGATAAGCAATTCTCTTTTTTGCAGAGCGGCGCAGAGTTAATCTCGCAGACTAATCAAGGCCATTTTGGGCTTAGAGCTTTTTTTTTTTATGCAAACTTGAGAAAGTAACATGATCTCGGAAATTGAAGGGAGACCAATCTTATCTTTGTCCCCAAAATGAAACTATTTCAGGTATTTGGTTCGTCTGAAGCAAAGGAATGTCAGCAAAGGGATTGTGTGCACAGGATGTGCTGTGTGTCGTCTGAACGTTGGCAGGAAGCCATGCCTAATCAAGGCTGCGTCTCATTCGGAGATGGATTTACTAATACAAAGAGCAGGGGTGCCAAAATCTTGTTTTATAGGAAGAAGCTGCCGGTGATTGTCACTGATCTATTTGAAGAGGGGTTTAGGCACCTGTCGGAACGGAAGATGCGAAGGATAAGCTCTGAGAAGTAGGCCTCCGCACGCTTCTGTTTCTGTTTTGTTTCAAGACCTCTCGGCAAAATTAAAAACTGGAAGTGGAACTCCAGCCAAAAACCCTCTTTGTTTTGGTTTTGCATAGAGCAGGTTTAGATTTTATCCCTGCCTGTAGTCTGTTGGAGAGGTTATGTGCAGTTATGTGCAGTTACCAGAGCATATAGGGAGGGGAGACATCCCCACTGGGGACACAGGCTGCACCACACTTCTACCAATGTTACAAATCTTTTCTACTCTATCTTGCGTGGTTAACGTTGCCATAGGTGTGCGCAGCCTATTAAATTAGGGTGTGCACCCCAAAGCTCAAACACACGTGTTTGTGTGTGTCTACATATATATGACCCCACCACATTTATCTCCCTGTCAGGACATTTAAAGGCAAGTGCCTATAGACTTCTCTTATGGCAGAGCCAGTAAGAGAGAGATTTTTCCCATCTTCCTACCAGCACAAAAAGTGATAATGTTAATGTACATGGGGTGATTAGGGTGTGCCCAGGCACATCTGGCACACCCTGTGCGCAGGCCTATGAATGTTGCATTTTTGGCTTGTTTACACTTGCATCGGTCTATCCAGTTGGTAAGGCCACAGCTGTCCAACATTTAGGAGACAATACTACTGTCTCCTGAATGCCTGTTTTTTTGTTGGTTTTTTTTTTTTTTTTTCTTTCTTCAAACTGAGAGTTTGAATGGTGTAGAACCCTCCTAGATATGTTGCTAGATAGGCTAGGTAAATTTCGTTTTTCTTTTGGCTCCTCTGTAATCAGCAGAGCAGTTTGTGATTGATTTGGGATATCCTAGGCTTCACTAGCTGTGGGCTTGACTGCTTCCCCCTGCCTTCTGGAGAATTCTAGAATGTAGTGGGCTGGAATAGCCTGAATATTTATGTGGTCCTGGCCAAACCCTGGGAGAGAATGACCAGTAGGTGGATGAAGGGGCCTGAGGCAGTCTAGACTAGTCCAGGAGGAGAAGTTCCAAGCCTAAAGGACTTCTTGGCAGCCTAGCTTAAATTCTACATGTGCTCATAGATTTCCAAGCTATGCTAGAGCTGGGGGGGGGGGGGGTCTGTTTGCTGAAAGTCTCTGTAACTAATCAAGGAATTTCACTGAGGATCTGGTAAGGTCTTGGGGACTGTTGCTGCTGCTATCCCTTGTGCATCACTACTAGTGCTTGCCTGGCCTGGGATATTTCTGATAGTGTCTCAGCACTGTCCATTTCTCAGGGCCATTGTTAGAGGGACTGTACTAAGAAGTAGTGACAAAGTGTAAAGTGTCTTCTGATTACTGTTCAGTTTTCATGGAATATCCCATGGCTCCCTATGCCTTATTCAAGTTACTCAACAATACATTTCAAACAATGACAAACCCTAGACCAGTGATGGCGAACCTTTTTGAGCCCGAGTGCCCAAACTGCGATAAAAAAAAAAAACTGCAATTAGTAACAGACACAGATAATGGCCGCAAGGGCCTCTCACCAATCCCAGCAACACTTCCTCCAAACAGATTACCACTCTCTTGGTTGCCCATGGCAAGGCCTGCAACTGGCACTGCAGGGGCGGTATCCTGGTATTCTCTCTGTCCCCTGGCTCACAGTATGCTACTCCAGTCTCTATCCCTTGCAGCAATAACTCCTCTCTCTCTCTCTCTCTGATGTTGAGCTGGACACTAAAATGGACCCATAGTCTTCCAGGACTAAATGTCCATGGTGCACATGCCAAACTACTTATTGGTGCTTGGCTGCAGCCAATTAGGAGGCAGGGGGAATCAGAGCGGGTGGCGATCTCTGCAAGCGCAGCTCTGTCCAGCGCTGGTTGACAGAAGAAGGGGGGCAAGCAGGGACATACACTGACAGTCCATGCTCGCTTCTCCCCTTCTCACAGCACCATTGAAATTTTCACTCCGGCAGCTTCGCTGTAAGGGAGCTGGGCTAGACATTAAAATGGACCCATAGTCTTCTGGGACTACATGTCCCATGATGCACTTGTCAATATCCCCATTGGTGCTTGGCTGCAGCCAATGGGGAGGCAGGAGGAATCACAGTGGGCGGTGATCTCTGCAAGTGCCGCTCTGTCCCTGTACAGCGCTGCCTAAAGGGGGCAAGCGGAGAAAATACACTAACAGCCCTTGCTCGCTTCTCCCCTTGTCACAGCGCCGCCGTCGTGCAGGGGGAGGGAGGATTAGAGAGCCAAGGCATCAGCGGTGGCAGCTTCACAGTATAGCTGGCGTGCCTACAGAGAGGGCTCTTTGTGCCCGCTGTGGCACGCGTGCCATAGGTTCGCCATCACTGCCCTAGACTGTTGAGTCAGAGGAATGACTGTTGCTGTGTGCCTGGCTTCTGTTGCACAAACCTGGGAAAGGAACCTGTGGCAAACCAATGGCCCTTACAGGGGTGAGTGCTGCATTGACAAAAAGCACAATACAAGTGATTGGCTTGCAGTTGTGGCCCAATTCTATCACTTGACTGTTTCCAGTGAAGATTACTGTTAATATTACAGCATACAAAGATATTTTACACAATTGTGCTATCCCAGGGGTCTGCAACCTTTAAGACATAAAGAGCCACTTGGACCCATTTCCGAAGGAAAAAAAAAACTGGGAGCCGCAAAACCTACAAAAACCTACCGGGGGGGTCGAAAACAGGGACATAATTAGAAATCACAGGGCCCCATAGCAAAATTTGCTATGCCCAATGATCATACCCCAATGCAGAGACCAGCGTACATGCCCCTTTCAATGCACTGACCAGCATACATGCCCCTTTCAATGCAGTGACCAGCATACATGCCCCTTTCAATGTAGTGACCAGCATACATGCCCCTTTCAATGCAGTGACCAGCATACATGCCCCTTTCAATATAGTGACCAGCATACATGCCCCTTTCAATGCAGTGACCAGCATACATGCCCCTTTCAATGTAGTGACCAGCATACATGCCCCTTTCAATTCAGTGACCAGCATACATGCCCCTTTCAATGTAGTGACCAGCATACATGCCCCTTTCAATGTAGTGACCAGCATACATGCCCCCTTTCAATGCAGAGACCAGCGTGCGTGCGTGCCCCCTTCAAAGCAGTGTGTGGGGCCCCCCTGAGGCATCACTTCACTTACCTCACACTGGTGCCTGGCATGCTGCTGCTGACGGGAGTCTGGACGGACGTCTTCTTCGAACTGCATGCGCGCCGCTGCCCTCCTATCTGACAGCGGGCGGGAAGGTGGCGTCGGGACGGTGCGTGACTAACGCACGCACCGCCCCCCACGCGACGTCACAGCCAGGACAGCGCCACAGTGGGGAGTGTCAGGGCGCACAGTGCGCCTCCTCCCCTCGCTAGCATCTGCCCCGGAGCCGCAGCAAAGGTTCAAAAGAGCCGCATGCGGCTCCGGAGCCGCAGGTTGCTGACCTATGTGCAGCTATCCCAACTCTGTGGTAAGAGTTTGGTGAAGGTACCTTTCTGTTCCAGCATGACTGTACCCCTGTGTACAAAGCCAGCTCCGTAAAAAAAAAATTCTTTAAGTTGTTTGGTAGAGAGGAACTTGAGAGGCCTGAACAGAGCCCTCAACCCTACTGAACATCTTTGGAAGGAATTGGAGTGCTGATTGTGAGCCAGGTTTTCTCATCCAACATCAGCACCTTACCTCGCAAATGCTTTTTTGTCTACAGGAGCACAAAGTCCAACAGACACACTCCAAATCTTGTGAAAAATCTTCTCAAAGAGTGGAGGCTGTTATAGCTACATAGATGGGGCAATTCCATATTAAAATCCGTGATGTTAGAATGGGATGTCCAGCAAGCTCATATAGCATTAATGGTAAGGTAAGGTGTTCACAAACCTGTGGCCATATAGCACACATTGCATTCAAAGTTGAAAATGAAGCCTTGAAATGCATACAAACCACACAATCTACCTGTTCAGGGCTTCAGCTTTTCATTTAGGCATCGCTATCATGCACACCAATCCATCCTGTTCATCTTTGATGGCAACCTGGCGATTTGGGAACTTTCCCAAATCACCCACCCATCAGGAAGTTTCTTTCTTCTCTTTCAACATCCAATCAGTAGGCTGGAGGTAGGTCATGGACCACATTGCCTTGGTTAACTGCAGAATAAAAAACATTTTCAGACCAGTCTGTGCTGTCTAGCAGGGGTGCCTGTCTTGTAAAACAAACTGAACAGAAATAAAATATCCTTTGGCAGCCTCAACAGCTCATGGGTATGTTTTCAGTTTTGTATTAAGCCTTTTTCCTGGAATTCAGCATTAAGCTAGTTTATCTGCGATGTTAATGCTTTAAGCTAGTTGTGTATGAGCGAAAATGCAACATAATTATAGGGTTGAATTCTGACTATAATTTTTTTTCTGTATTACACATGTTGGAAAAAGAGCTTGGCACCTCTACCCGCAAGGTGACCTCTGACTGTTATTGCTGCCCTGGCAGCTTGCTCTGCCCAAAATGAAGCTTTTAGAGAGAGCCGTCCACTCCTGTCCTCCCATGTGCATATAATCCGTGTCACTATGGCGGGGATGGGGAATAAAAAAGCAGAGCTTTGTGCATCATCAGTAAGTGACAGCGCACAGACCCCCCGCCATTCCCTTGCATTATATGTGCTAGGGAGTTATCGCTGGAGCAAAGTGGCACAAATAACTTGTTTTGCCAACTAAACTGAGCAAACATGACACATGGAAGTCACAAATGCTGAATGCAAAATGTCTGCGGATCTGTAGAGCCAGATGCACAATTTTTTTAGCGTCTCTTTCGGCAGGCAGGCAGAGTGAGATAATGTATCTCGGTTAGGTCTCTAGAAACTGGATATGCTGTTTTACTGGTGGCAGACAGGTGGATGTTCTCTCAGCCCTGCTTTATCTTGCTTACTGTAAAATATGGCTTTACTTTTAACAGAGATAAAAAAAAAAAAAAATGTGATATATGACTAAGAAATTGTAAACTGCAGGATTTAGGGGTTTACGTGGGATTGTGTGAGTTATGGGTGGTCAGCAAGGAGACTATTACAGAGACATATTATAAGCATTGTGATCATGGGCAACAATGTACATGTATACAATATATATACACGTAGATATATATATATATACAGTATCTCATAAAAGTGAGTACACCCCTCACATTTTTGTGAATATTCTATTATATCTTTTCATGTGACAACACTGAAGAAATTACACTTTGCTACAATGTAAAGTAGTGAGTATACAGCTTGTATAACAGTGTAAATTTGCTGTCCCCTCAAAATAACTCAACACACAGCCATTAATGTCTAAACCGCTGGCAACAAAATTGAGTACACCACTAATTGAAAATGTCCAAAATGGGACCAAAGTGTCAATATTTTGTGTGGCCACTTTTATTTTCCAGCACTGCTTTAACCATCTTGGGCATGGAGTTCACCAGAGCTTCGTATGTTGCCACTGGAGTTCTCTTCCACTCCTCCATGATGACATCATGAAGCTGGTGGATGTTAGAGATCTTGCGCTCCTCCACCTTTCATTTGAGGATGCCCCACAGATGCTCAATAGGGTTTAGGTCTGGAGACATGCTTGGCCAGTTCATCACCTTTATCCTCAGCTTCTTTAGCAAGGCAGTGGTAATCTTGGAGGTGTGTTTGGCATCGTTATCATGCTGGAATACTGCCCTGCAGCCCAGTTTCTGAAGGGAGGGGATCATGCTCTGCTTCAGTATGTCACAGTACATGTTGGCATTCATGGTTCCCTCAATGAACTGTAGCTCCCCAGTGCCAGCAGCACTCATGGAGCCCCAGACCATGACACTCCCACCACCATGCTTGACTGTAGGCAAGACACACTTGTCTTTGTACTCCTCACCTGGTTGCCGCCACACATGCTTGACACCATCTGAACTAAATACGTTTATCTTGGTTCCAGTAATCCATGTCCTTAGTCTGCTTGTCTTCGGAAAACTGTTTGCGGGCTTTCTTGTGCATCATCTTCAGAAGAAGCTTCCTTCTGGGACAACAGCCATGCAGACCAATTTGATGCAGTGTGCGGCGTATGGTCTGAGCACTGACAGGCTGACCCCTCTGCAGCAATGCTGGCAGCACTTATATGTCTATTTCCCAAAGACAACCTCTGGTTATAACGCTGAGCATGTGCACTAATTTTCTTTGGTCAACCATGGCAAGGCCTGTTCTAAGTGGAACCTGTCCTGTAAAAATGCTGTATGGTCTTGGCCACTGTGCTGCAGCTCAATTTCAGGGTCTTGGCAATTTTCTTATAGGCTAGGCCATCTTTATGTAGAGCAACAATTCTTTTTTTCAGATCCTCAGAGAATTCTTTGCCATGAGGTGCCATGTTGAACTTCCAGTTACCAGTATGAGAGAGTGAGAGCGATAACACCAAATTTAACACACTTGCTCCCCATTTACACCGAGACCTTGTAACACTAACAAGTCACATGACATCAGGGAGGAATAATAACTAATTGGGCCCAATTTGGACATTGTCACTTAGGGGTGTACTCACTTTTGTTGCCAGCGGTTTAGACATTAATGGCTGTTATTCAAGCTGTACACTCACTACTTTACATTGTAGCAAAGTGTACAGTAATTTCTTCACATGAAAAGATATAATAAAATATTTACAAAAAGGTGAGGGGTGTACTTACTTTTATGAGATACTGTAAATATATATATATATATATATATATATATATATATATATATATATACACACACACACAGTATATACACATATATATATATATATATATATATATATATATATACACACACACACAGTATATTGTATATATACACATATACAAGGTCACCATTAGAAGTCATGGGACCCCCATACAGCCTTCCTGAAAGGGCACCACCCCCTCTCCCCAGAGATGGGTGTATTCCTCATCAGATCTCAGGGTGTTCCTCCTAACTCGGCCTTTACTAACCCTCAGTGCTCCTGATCCAGTTCCTTTTCTCCTGTCATCAATAGGCTTAGAAGAGGACTGGCAATTATATACCTCATTTAAGTCGAACCCAGACCCCCCCCCCCCCTCTCACACATCAGGGCACGGGTCGGATACAGAAGTACTGTTTGTATTGCCTGTGATCCTGTACACACATACATACACACACATACATCATACACACAAATACATACATATGAAATAATTTCCTGTAGTTGATTCAAAGCGATAAACTCAGGCTGAACAGGCTGCATGCAGTCCTAGCAAAGCCCCCTGTTGTGTGACTTACTTCTTTCCTGAGGCTACCGTGTTTTTTGTTGCATCCTTCTCCTCTTTTTAACATTTTGGTACAGAAATTGCTACTACTTTGCTAATGAAGATTTGTTAGTACTTGCTTTTTAGGGGAGGATCACTTGTGATTGTTGATTTCGTTATCTATTATAAAGCGATTTGTACTTGATTTACTTTGGAGACTGGTTTGTTGTCTACAATACTTGGCATATCTGGAAGAAATTAAAGAAGTATGGCCAAACTTTTTTTTGGCCATACTTCTCATATGGATCACAGGAGTGCAGTTTGTCATTCAGCCTGTCTAGGCTCTGGAAAGATACCGACAATGTGGTCGGGATCCACCCAGATGCCTGGAACGGCACCTGGCTCAGCCTCTCAGCATTCCGCCGAGAGCCTGAGCCAGCCCCTCCAGCCCACTCGGCAGCTCAGCTCTCTAGTAAGCACTGGAGGGGTGAGCATTGAGCCGGTGACTGACAGTTATTGTTCTCTGCTCAGAATGGAAAGGGAGAACTGAGCGATCAGCGGTCTTTGCTCAGTTCTCCCTGCATAGCCGAAGGGGGGACAGATGCAGCATTGGATTAATGTTGCATCCACTTAGAAGAGTATAATTGTTTTGGGTTTTTTTAATCCTGAATTTTTCTTTCAGGAACTTGCGCTAAAAAATCGTCCGTATACCTTTTGATGGTTTTTAGGGTAGCATCTAACAGTAAGGAAGCTTTCTTTAACTATCCTGGATCTGTCAATGCTAACACTTATCATGTCCTAATGGTCTCCCTAAGCCTCCGTTCACATTAGGTCACTCCGACTTAGGGGGCGACCTGTGAAGTCGCGTGCAGCGCGACTTGCACGGACTTCACATAATGGAAGTCAATGCAAGTCGCTCCAGGTAGCCCCGAAGTAGTACAGGACCCTTTTTCTAAGTCGGAGCGACTTGTGTCACTCCTATTAGAACGGCTCCTGTACTACACAGTGGGAGCGTGAGGACCGCGACTTGTCAAGCTGACAAGTCGCGGTCCAAGTCGTACCAGTGTGAATGCGGTCTAAACATAGTCATGGAATTACCATTTCAGCTCTGTCATGGCTATCACATGGCTTTGTTTACAAACAAAGCCATTTAGTAATAGCTGCAATTAAAAACAAAGCCATTGGTAAGCCATGGGTGTCCAACCTTTTGGCTTCTCTGGGCCACATTGAGTGTAGAGAAATTTTCTCGGGCAGCATATAAAATATATACTACAGTTAAGATATATAAGTAATAAAATGTTTACTTCTTCTGAGCGATTATAAAGGAACACTCTAACCACCATGATCACTTCAGTGATTTAAAGTGGTCATGGTGGTAGGAGTCAGAAACACTGAACATGCTCCCCTCCCCTCCCCTCTGAGGCATCCTCTGCCTACCGTTAGTTGGCAGCTGCTGTGGCTGTGCCCCCGACCTGACTTCCTTCCTCCCCAGCAAAAAAAAAAATTGTCAGGGGGCAGTGGGCCGCATTGCCTGAGGGTTCTGGGCCGCATGCAGCCCTTGGGCTGCAGGTTGGACATGCCTGATGTAAGCAATGGGGATCTAACATGGCTGTCAGGAATGAGCAGCAAGGATGGCCAAATCTGCGTAGATGCACAAGGAAACTGAGATCAAACTATAAAAAAAAACAGTATTTAATTGTAAAACAAAAGACTTCCAAACATTAGCAAACAGGAACCACAGCAAATGTGAAGATACAAGTGAACTACAACCATATACCCAAAATGTCTAATTAGCAACCTTACTAAGAGAAAGCCTAACTAACAAAATAACCATATACATATGTACAAAAATGGGAGAACATGGAAAAACAAGGAAAACTTGACATGCAGGGAAGAGATGGGAGGGGGAAACCAGGACTGGGATAGATTCAAGGGGAGCAGAAAAGAGGCAACAGGGTTCAGGATGCAGGGCAGGAGCAAAATCGGGATCTAAGATCTTGGATCTAGGCTCAGGATTAAGCCAAGCAGTATCTGGCAGTAAAGCAAAACACTGAAGCAAAGTGCAATAGTAGAGAAGGGAATAAGTACTCTCACAGCAGCCAGCATCAGGTGGAGACACCTGCTGGTGGACACTAAAAATACAACCTCCCACTCTGGGAAGCACAGTGCCACCAGCAGGTGATCAAGGTCCTGACAATGGCTTTTATAAATTAAGCTATGTCACACTGCCTGAGGAAAGGGGGGGGGGGGGGGGTCGGTCACTGCTAGGAGCATTATGTGCTACTAATGATAAAGAAAACATGTTTTTTTTTTATAATTTGAATTTATCTAATTAATTTTACCTTGCAGTGCTGCATGGCAAAAGCAAACCTAGCAATTTTGCTCTATTTTAAGGCTTCATCTTCTGTATCCATTGTAGGCCTCAAATTAGCTGGTCAAGTCCTATAAGAGGACAGAAGGACCACCAAAACAAGGCAAAGTTAAAGTTTATTAACTGTAACTTCTACTGACCTTTATTACTTTTCTGTGGAAAACAGAGGAGTCAAAATATTAATGTCCTCCCGTCTGTTTGGAAATCGGATATATACGGCACCCCGGGGACAGGGCTGAGACCTCTGCTTCTCCGGTTACAGCTTTAGGCTTCCCTCACAAATCGTGTCAAAGGAAGTGAATGGTCATAAAACAATTTTAAATAACCTGAGGACAGAGAATGATGATCTGCACATTCCTGGGTGACTGGAGAACTCATAAAAAAGAAAGTTACACACATTTCTAGAATTACATTGTGAAATCTGTCCAACGGGTTGGTATTTAGGCTTGATTTATGGCAGGACCTTCTGCGGTTAAGCATTCTAAGACAGCCGTTCAGGTACAGTACCGGTAGCTGATGATGATTTTAGTCTGCTTCTGTGCGGTTCCTTAATGGGGAAACCCTCTACTTAAGTGGACTATTCTGTAATTTACAAGTCTGCCTGTATAAATTCCTTATGTGTTAAAATATATAGCAATGGTATTATTCAAAAAAAAAAAAAAAAAGAAGAAGCTTTCATCATTATAAAACCATCCCTGACCACCAGTCAATGACTGTGCCTAGGCCAGGATGATGTCATCAGTCTCCCTCTGTGATCAGACTGCAACACTGTAACTTTGTATTGAGTCACAAGGTGAGAGGCTGCAGCAGGATGGAAGCATCCAAGAGTCCAAGGTTTTTAATGATAAAATTGATTCAGAGCAGAAAAAAAATTCAGAAAAAGTAAATCCTCCTTAGGTGATTATATACAGTACAATGTAAAGGGGCCTTTTGTTTCTCAGACAACAGGTGCAGGTACCCCCCCCTTTCTGAGCCACCCCCCAGTAACAATAGACCTCCCTCACCAACAGTAGATCTCTCCTATCAGCAATAGATCTCCTCAGCAACAATAGATTCCCTCCAGTGACAATAGAGCCCCCAGCAGCCAGCAACAATAGATCCTCACATCCCAGCACCCCTTGGCATAATATACTGTACATTTAGTGCTAAAGGTGCCAGAACTGTGTTCTCCCACGTTCCCCCTGAAAAAAAGCCCTAAATTTAAGTATTTTAAGGTCTTTCAGGTACTCTTCTGAGTCAGAGAATCAAAATAATTTTCATGCATTTATTCCAAAAAAGTTATATAAAAAAAAGGACTGTTTAAGATATAGCAATACTCAGGGCTTTTTTTCAGCAGGAACGGGGGGGGGGGGGGGGTCGCAGTTTCGGCACCTCTAGCACTGAATGTATGCAATAGCAAGGGTTGTGCTGGAGCTGCTATTTATTCTGGCTGCTGGGGGATCTATTGTCACTGATGAGGATCTGTTTTTATGTGAAGGTCTATTGTTGCTAGTGGGGGGTATATTGTTGCTGGGGAGTCTTATGTTACTGGTAGGGAACTACTGTTGAGGGAGAGGTCTATTGTTGATGGCTGCTGGGAGATCTGTTGTTGCTGCTGGGGGGGTCTAACGTTGCTGGGGTGGTATTTTGTTGTGGGTGGTCCATTGTTTCTGTGGGGGGGGGGGTATTGTGCTGGGTGGGGTCTATTGTTGCTGAGTGAGGTCTGTTATTGCTGAGGGGGGGTCTATTGTTGCTGGGTGAAGTGCATTGTTTCTGGGGGAGTCTATTGTTGTGTGAGAGATCTATTGTTGCTGGGGTGGGGTATATTAATGCTGGGGAGATCTATTGTTGCTGTCTCCAGGGGATCTATTGTCCCACTTTTCTTGTTATTAGACAAGAACAAATCCCATACAAATTATTTAGCACCACAAAATGATACTTGGGGAAGTTCTGGGATGTGGGTAAGGGGTGGAACCAAGGGACGGTGCTCAGAGGAGGGTGGGGGGCGGAGACAAGGAGGGACGCAGAAGGGGGGGGGAGTTCCTTCACCTTTTCTCTGAGAAAAAAAGCCCTGGCAAATGGCAATACTAATAATGATCAAGAGATAAAATATCACCTCCCAGCCTTTACCTTCATTCCATTCCTAATAGGTCTTTAACCACTACCTGCCTGACCTATTGTAAAAGGACAGCTGAGCAGGAGCTTTTAAATCCTCGGTGGACGTCAAATAATGTTCTCCAGAAGCACAACTCATGCACGATCTAGGGGGCATGCAGTGGCGCAATCTGACACAGCAGAAGACAGATTGTTGTACCGGGCTGGTCCAAGTACCATGTGATTGATGTGACCAGTCACAGAGATCACATGCCAATAATTCACGATTGGCTTTCATTCATAGCAATTTATTGTGTTCTACTGTGATTGGTCACAGTGATCACATGGTACAGGGGTGAATCACAGTAGATCTGCACCATGTGAGTGCTATAGCCAATCACAGCTATCACATTTGTACACAATGGCACATGAATGGATGCCATTCATAAAAATGATTGCTTATATTATAACAATGATCAGATCATCACTGTAATAAGCAATCATAGTGGGAAAAAAAAATCCTGATCACCTCCCCAGAGCAGTACAGTGTCACTATGGTCACAGTATGTAAAAAAAAAATTGTAGGGGTTTTTTTGTGAAGGTTCATGGTAAATCTAGTAGTAGTTGGTCACATTCAGATAAACTTGTTATGTAATGCTGAAGATGTTTCATAGCTTTTTCAAGACACTTCTGAAGTAATGACTTGGAGAAGCTACACAATGTCTTTAACATTACAGAATGAGTTCAGTTAGATGTGACCAACTAAAGCCCAGTACACACGCACCGATTGTTGGCCGAACGATCGGTCGTCTTTTGTCCAGTGTTGTTGTGTTGGTTGAAATGTGCTCTAGACTGCACACGAATTTTGTCGGCCAACAACAACCAACTGCAGAAGTGATGACATGTGATGGTTGACTTTCCGTGTGTTTTTTTCTTCTCTGAGCATGCCCAGTCTTGCTCATCTGACTTTTGTCGGCCGAAATCTGTACTGACTGAGGAACAATCGGCCGTTCTGGTGACGGCCAACAAAAATTTTATAGCATGCACACCAGATTTTGTTCGGCTGAAAAGTCGCAGTCGGTTGTCGGAAGCATCATACTAACAAGCCGCCGATTGGCCGATCGGACGTTGGCCGAAAATTTACGGCCAACAATCGGTGCGTGTGTACGGGGCTTTATACTAGATCTAGTAGGAGGTTGTTTGTTCTAGTGTTAGGTGAGTCCGTCTAAGGAGTCTTTTTGCTATGGGTGCATCGGAAAAAATCATATGAGTTTGGGGAGGGCTGGAGAGGACTAAAGAGGAACCAGATCCCTCAAACAGTATGCCTATCAATAAGGTGAAGGCTACAAGTCCCCCTTTATAAAAAAAAAAAAAATATATATATATATATATATATATATATATATATATATATAGGTAGGAGAAGGCATCAATATGAGTTACAAAGGCTAGACTGGAACTCCCGCCATGGGCAAATCCTTATCAAATTCTGTTTTTATAAATGGTGTCCAGGGTGGTGAAGCTGCCAAACAGGAGGTACTGCCTTTACTATTACCAGATCAGTCCCAGAATCGTAAAAGGAAATTTGTTCCTGTGCATCAATTTCTCAGAAAGGCTACCTGTAATGTAATATGACCTTAAACTCCAGAGATTTTGGCAAAATATTGCCATTTTGATGAAATGCGTTGGAGACAAGGTGAAATTAAAATGATTTTTGCTGGTTTTTAAATCTGACCTCCACCCTTCCTTTCAGTCTTGTAAAGTTGTACTCTTCTGGATTTTACTGCACACTGTGAGCTTCTCGCAATGTGCATTATAAGCTGCAGCAAATTACCTCATTTTCTGGCTGGAGGACGTCATCCAGGATGATCTGGTCCTTTTCTCCCCAGCCTTACTGTACCTGGCCTGCTCCTTTATTCATTGGATTTCAGTTTGTTCATTCGTGGAGGCTCTGCATCACATGTAGGCGTCACCTAGAATGGTCTGCAAACAAATTCTGCCTGGAACACACAATCCTCCAAACCTCCTTTGATATTTGCATAACTCCTCCCAAGAGTCCGTCCAGTGCTTTCTTCAGGACTGATCACTCAGGACATTATGTACAGCACCCTGTTATCAGCTATGGTCTGCCTGCATTTCATAGAGAAGCAAAGAGGCCCAGTGATGACTTCACTGGGTCTAAAAAAAAAAAAAGAAATTGTAATGAAAATAGAAAGGTTTTATTTAAAAAAAATAATTAGGATGTCAGTTGGGAAGGGGGAGGCAAAATATAAACAGATTAAATGTCAGCTTTATGGGTGCAGTGGGCTTGAAATGGCTCCTGATGGTTATGGAATTTTAACTGATATGGAACTGTTCTTGTGCGAATAAATCTCCCCTTGTATCCTCATTTTGTTTTTATTTTTTATAGAAAAAAAAAAGCAAAACAGTGTAAAAAGAATTAAAAAAATTAAATTAAATTAACCACTTGCCGACTGCCTAACGACGATTTACGTCGGCAGTCAGCCCCTCACAGGCAAAGCGACTAGCCTGTGAGGCTCTAGGGAGCGAGCGCGCGCCGCCGAAGGCGCGCTCTTGCTCGCTCATGGACCCCCCCCGCGCGTGTGCCCGGCGGACCCGATGTCCACCGGGCACTCGTGATTGTCCGTTACAGCGGGAGAAAGGCAGGCGGCTAATGTAAACAAAGCCGCCTGTCATTCTCCCCTGTGTAAGAGTGGAGATCATACGGTTCTGCTATGTAGGACCGTTGATCTCTGTTCTTACACCTTAAGCCACATCCAGAAAGACGCACGCCCCTAGGGACACACTTAACCCCTCCCTCTCAAAAAAAGTTAACCCCTTCACTGCCAGTGTCATTTTTACAGTAACAGTGCATATGTATAGCACTGATTACTGTAGTAATGTCACTGGTAACCCCAAAAGTGTCAAAAATGTCAGTCAAGGGTCCAATCTGTCCGCCGCAATGTCGCAGTCCCGCAAAAAAAAAAAATCGCAGATCGCCGCCATTACTCGTTAAAAAAAAAAACAACAAAAATGACAAAAATCTTTCCCTTAGTTAGTAAAACCAATCAAAATACGCTTTTTGCGATTTTTTTTTACCAAACATATGTAGCATAAAACAAATTGGCCTAAAATGTTAAAAAAATTTGATTTTTACATTTTTTTTGGGGAATTTCATATAAAAAATGTGAAAAATATTGTTATTTTTGCAAAATTTACGCTCTTTTTTTTGTTTATAGCGCATGATCAAAAAATTGCACAGGTGATCAAATACCACCAAAAGAAAGCTCTGTTTGTGGGAAAAAAAGGACGTCAAATTCGTTTAGGTACAGCGTCGCACGACCGCGCAATTGTCCGTTAAAGTCACGCAGTGCCGAATCGCAAAATAGGCCCTGGTCAGGAAGGGGGTAAAATCTTCCGGGGCTTAAGTGGTTAAAAGTGAATGATGAAATGCATGCAAATAGGAAAAAAGCCAAATACAAAGAACACGAAATAAATGAGCTAAACTATACTAAACTACCCTTTTTTAAAAAAAAAAAAAGCATTTAATTTCAGCAAAAATTGTCCTCATCCCTATCTGTAAGCCAGTTACAGGTATAGGGTAATGAAGCTTCCTTGTCTCCATATAGAATACTGTTACCATGGTTGCAAGGAAGAGAAATTTAATTATTTTTTGGCAATTACAGAAAATCAGTTGGCTGTCTGCAGATTGAAATTTAATGGTAAATTTTTATAACTCTTAATTATAAAACGACACATGTAGCTATTATATATATATACCAATTTTTTTCACAAAAAATGATTTCCCTTTGAAGTATACCAAAACTTTTTTTATTGTTTTGTAAAGAGTGGAGTGGAATTGTAACCCCTATCAGGTTTTAATTGCCGTCTTTATCCCTGTTATGGCGATTCAACCTTTAACCCACATTTTGGGCTGTCAGTATAGCAGGAATAGAGGGGAAATCTTCCAAAGGGGACACTACAGCCGTGGCCAAATTTTTTGAGAATGACGCAATTATTCATTTTCACAAAGTCTGCTGCTTCAGTGTTTTTAGATCTGTAGCACCCTCCTAGGTAGGTGTTAGTGACAGAGTATAGTTTTGAGCTCTGTCTGCTTACCAGAGGGGCTGCAGGTAAATCTATATTATTCTCTGCCTACCAGAGAGCAAGATCTGTTAGTGAGGTTTACTCATTGTGCATAGTATGCGATTCACTCTCTCTGGAGAGTGTTTCACACTGGTCCAATTGGGAGGCATGTTGGACAGTGGAGGAAATCTGACGAATAGGTGCATAGGCTTTTGATACAGTCATGATGATTGGCAGAGGGCCGGTCACCTCTGTGCATTCTGGGATACTGTATAAAAGCCAGGAGCACATGTGCTGAGTGGTCTTTTGTTGGGGAGCGGAATCCCGGAGGGAGGGGCCTCCATCTCTGTAGAGGTGCCATGGGAGGTCATCCCAAGGGCCAGAGGAGGTGTCTGAGAAGAGCTGAACCCAGAGGTCCAGGGAAGCTGACTGAGAGGGGAGACACTGGAGACCCTATGGCTGCAGGATCGTGAGTACAGGGACTCGTGTCAAGGGGCCTGACCTGAGGGGGGCTGATAGTCAGTGGACGGGTGTCAGCAGAGAGAGAGAGAATACTAGGGAGAGTGTCCCGAAGATAAGAGATTGTTCACCAAGTTGTCTTGAAGATAAGAGACTTAATTTCTATTCATCCAAAGTGGCAGGATGAATCAACAGCCTGGCTGTTCCATACCTGAAAGCAAAGTAGAGAAGATAGAAGTTCTCAAATATTGTGAATAGTTAAATCGGAGTACCCCACTATTCCCTCCACCTATCCCCATTATACAATAAACAACAAAACAACCAAATATCCCTGAACTGATTATTGAAGTGAGAGCCAAGAAGAATTAAGAAATTTCATTTGCTCATAGCTGTGTGCTGGTAGCCAGGGGGACCCGCAGAGTGAATATCTAGCAGTCCCCATGGGGGCATCGCTACAGATCTATGGTATACTGAAGTATAATTACAAGCATTTCATAAGTGTCAAAGGCTTTTATTGACAATTACATTAAGTTTATGCAAATAGTTAATATTTGCAGGGTTGACCCTTCTTTTTCCAAGACCTCTGCAATTCTCCCTGGCATGCTGTCAATCAACTTCTGGGCCACATCCTGACTGATGGCGGGGCTCATTCTTGCATAATCAATGCTTGGAGTTTTTTTTCAGAATTTGTGGGGTTATTTGTCCATGCGCCTCTTGAGGATTGACCACAAGTTCTCAATGGGATTAAGGTCTGGAAGTTTCCTGGCCATGGACCCAACATTTCGATGTTTTGTTCCCCAAGCCACTTAGTTATCACTTTTGCCTTATGGTATGGTGTTCCATCATGCTGGAAAAGGCATTGTTCCTCACCAAACTGTTCTTGGATGGTTGGGAGAAGTTGCTCTCGAAGGAAGTTTTTGTACCATTCTTTATTCATTGATGTGTTCTAGGGCAAAATTGTGAGTGGGCCCACTCCCTTGGCTGAGAAGTAACCCCACACATGAATGGTCTCAGGATGCTTTACTGTTGGCATGACACAGGACTGAGGGTGGCGCTCTCCTTTTCTTCTCCAGAAAAGGTTTTTCTCTAGATGCTCCAATCAATCAGAAAGGGGATTCATCAGAGAAAATGTCCTCAGCAGTCCAATCCCTGGACCTTTTGCAGAATATCAGTCTGTCCCTGATGTTTTTCCTGGAGAGAAGTGGCTTCTTTGCTGCCCTTCTTGACACCAGACCATCCTCCAAAAGTATTCTCCTCACTGTGTGTACAGATGTACTCCCACCTGCCTGCTGCCATTCCTGAGCAAGCTCTGCACTGGTGGTGCCCCGATCCCTTAGGTGAATCAACCTTAGGAGATGATCCTGGTGCTTGCTGGACTTTCTCAGGCGCCCTGAAGCTTTCTTCACAAATGCAGTGGAAATGTTTTTTTCTGAGATCAAGTTTATTTTCATGGCAAAGAGGGACTTTGCAATTAATTGCAATTCATCTGATCAGTCTTCATAACAATCTGCAGAATATGCAAATTGCCATCATAAAAACTGAGGCAGCAGACTTTGTGAAAATTAATATTTGTGTCCTTCTCAAAACTTTTGGCTAGAGCTGTATTCTGGTAACAATCAGGAATTTCCTCACTTTCGGGAAATTTAGTTGTTCTGTGCCACGTTCATGTAACCTTTTATGTCTTGTATTGAACTGCATGAGGTTATTATTTTTCTGTAGTATGTAATACTGACATCTAGTGGTGATTTCTGGCCACTACAACTTGTTTACTGATTTATTTATTTTTTTGTTTCTCCCTCTGTTGTCCCCTCCTGTTTGGTGCTTATTAGTTCAGTCCTAGCTAGACCCTCTCCATATCTTCCATGTTCCATCAGTCAGCATTAGTACTTCTCAGAGACATCACTTAGGAAAGGCAAACTTCTAAAGACTAAAAAAAAATCCTTTGCATTTTAGCTTGGATTTGCAACTAGCTGGAGATGAAATTATGCTGGATTCAATTTCTGTGTCCTGTTGAAGTGTTAAGATGCCAGCAGAGGGTGCCAAGTCAGCAGGTGACCATACTGTCCAAACAGACTAAGTCTTAGGAGGTATGTGAATGCATAAAACGGCATTTGAAACAGAACTGTTTTGGCTGTGGGAAAGGAAGTGAAGGGAAATTTCTCCAATGAGACAGAGGGAAAAATGAAACTGACAGGGGTTTTACCATCATAAATTGTGTGGCACTCCCATTCTTTCAGGAAAAACCCCACTCTTAGAGCCGGTTCACACTATTACGACTTTCCAGGCAACATGGTCAGCCTGGCAAGTCGCACACTGTGAGGGTCCATTGAGTAGTACAGGACCGGTTCTAATAGGAGCGACACAAGTCGCGCAGACTTAGAAAAAGGGTCCTGTACTACTTCGGGGCGACCTGGAGGTGACTTGCATTGACTTCAATTATATGAAGTCCGTGCAAGTCGCGCCGAAGTCGCGGTGCACGTGACTTCACAGGTCGCCCCCGAAGTCGGAGCGACATAATGTTAACGGGGGCTTACTCTATCCAAATTGAAAAATAAAAGTTTTCCTATTGTTCTACTTTAAGAGAAACAAAAAATATAACAAAATATCTGAATGAGCTGTTTTTTTAATGGTCCGTCGTAGACCTCATATTTTCCTTTTTTTTCCACTGTTCCATAACCAGCTCAGTATTCTCTGTGAGTGCTAAACCTTTTGTAGATGCAGTATAAAGAGTTGGATGGTTTGTGGTCCAAGATGTTGCTCACCAGCAACTTTGGGGTCCTTCTTCACCCCTGGGGTATTTTATTAAAGTTCTGAAAAAATGGGAGTGCCACATAATTTATATAGCAACAGCCAATGTGTTTCGGGGGCTCACAACTTCCCCTTTATCAGGACTAAAAACTAGATATTAGAGAAAATGCAAAAATTCCCTGACACACAAACAATTCTAAGTTCTTGTAAACCAGCAGGAGCAAGAAAAAAGAACAACTCGCTCACCCGGCGCTCAAAATGACAGGTAAAAGGTCTAAAATATAGACAATCTAAGATAAGCTGCTGCTATTAAGGGTAAAGACCAAAAATAAAATAGCTGGCGCACAGTGGGGAATAAATATCACCAGGGGCTATACCAGTGGTACTAGACACAAAAATAACCAGAGTGAATGATAATCAGTAAAAAGGACAAATTAAAAAATCCATGTATGGCAAAGTCCATGGAGAAGTCCATAAAAGTCCATAAAAAGCTCAAGGTGCACTCCTGAGGCAGCTCTAGTGACAAGTAGAAGATTTGCTTGGCGCCAACTAGAAGAAAACACAGGCGCCACTCTAAGTGCAGTAACTTGAAACTTTTTTATTGTATAAACCGCTAGATAGGGGGTACTCACAAAAGGGATGAATAAAACAGCTCATAAAACACACTCCGGTAAGGATCAGGATGGCTCGAGCGGTGACAAGTAGACAGGCTGTAGCGGTGACTGTAGCGGTGACTGCCGCACTTCCTTGTCCCGGGGACACTCAGATGACCGTCCGTCAAGTTTCAAGTTACTGCACTTAGAGTGGCGCCTGTGTTTTCTTCTATTAAGGGTAAAGCAAAATGAAGAGAAGGTGTATACACTAGGTGATAAAGCCTAAAGCTATACCATAGATGACACACTAGCAGCGCTACTACAATATATGTCTACACCTACAAAGTGTACCATCTCATATATACACATGTAAAGGAACTGAATATGTATAAAAATAAACTGTAATGGTTGAAATATAAAGTTCATGCACTGAGTCCAAATATCCACCAGAGGTGACAGTCCAAACACTGTAGATCCTCAATTGTTGAGTGTTCACCACACCAAGGAAGAAGGAACCTCCACCTCACCACTGTGCACACCTCTTGGTTGTAAACTCCGCAGAAAGGCAAAATATGCAAGCCCAAAATAATGCCGTCATAGGTAGGAAGCCACCAAACCCTCCGATCACCTCCAGACTCTGGATATAGGATAAACTCCACTGCAAATACCCTGATGGATTTCAAAAGCCTAGCGACCATTGGATAGGATGCTCTCCTCGCATTGGACCAATCGGCATGCCATAGTGCATGGAAAAGTAATGAGGTCACATAGCGTGATACTGCATAACTTAAACTTTATTTCCCCAATCAGACCCCTCAAGTATTGCACTTACAGAAATCTAAAACATACAAGCGTAGAATAAAAGGTGAACCTGTGTCCCGCAGCCGTTCCCCGTTCTTGTAGCTCGCCGCTTGGTACCTAGCTGGCCGAACTTCCGGGTCTGGCGTGTGACGTAGGCGACCTTCGTGACCACGCCCGTTTCGTCAGCAAATGACTTCAACAGAGGGCGTCAGAGAGTGTATACACCTTCTCTTCAATTCTAAGTTCTTGTGTCTTTATTGAACACACCCAATAAACATTCACTGTACCAGAGGAAAAAGTAAGTGAATCTATAGACGAATTACTTCAACTAAACTAGGTGGAGTCAATAGTTTGCACATCATGAGCCCAATTAATGAAATGATTTTGAAGATACTTTAATTGATAAAAGACACTCCACCGGAGCTCTCTAAAGACATACTGTATGATCAGGAGTAGTTTATCTCTTTCCATAAGGCTGGAAAGGGTTACAAAGCAATCTCAAAGTGTTTAGGCATCCATCTGACAAAATGTGTAAAAATGGATACAGTTTAGTAATGTGGCTACTCTTACCTGTTCATTAGTCTACCATACGTAAGTCTTTGAACAGGCAGGGTGTCCACTGCAGAACACCACAGAGGAAGCCACTGCTCTCCAAAAATACATTGCTGCACACCAGAACTTGGCCACAGAGCACCTTGGCAAACCGCAACACTACTGGGAAAATGTTTTGTGGTTGAATGAAACAAAAGTTGAATTGTTCGGGAAGAATACGCAGAAATAAGGCACAAAAAGGGCACAGCTCACCATTTCTGAAACATCATCTCAAAGGTGAAGTATGGTGGAGGGAACACCATGATTTGGATTTGCTTCGCTGCCTTAGGGCCTGGACCACTTTTCATCATCAAGGGAAATATTAATTCCCAGGATTACCAAAATATCCTACAGGATAATATAAGGGTGGCTGTCTGCCAGCTGAAGCTTAGTAGAAGTTGGGAAATGCAGCAGGACAATGACCCTAAGCATCAAAGTAAGTCCACCACAGACTGGCTTCAGGAAAAGAGAATGTGCCTTTTGGAGCGGCCCAGTCAGAGCCCAGACCCTAACCCCATAGAAATGTTGAAGGACCTCAAGAAAACCGTTCAGCCCAGATATCCTACAAATGTGTCTGAGCTGAAACAGTCTTGTAAAGAAAAAACGGTCAAGAAATTCCCCCTGAAGATTGTGCAGGTCCGAAATTGCTTGCTTGAAGTCATTGCTGCCAAAGAAGGTTCAACCAGCTATTAACGCTAAGGGTTCACTTACTTTTTCTTCCAGAACTGTGAATGTTTAATGGGTGTGTTCAGTAAAAACATGAGAAATTAGAATTGTTTGTGTGTAATCAACGTAAGCATTGAGGTTTATTTACTAAAGCTGGAGAGTTCACATTCAGGCTCACTTCTGCTTAGAAACCAATCAGCTTATAGATTTTATTGCCAAAGCTTCATTGAACAAGCTGAGGTTAGAAGCTGATTGGTTGCTATGCAGAACTTAGCCGTTGCACTCTCAAGCTTTAGTAAATAAACCCCATTGTGTTTGTCTATTGTTGTGACTAAGGCTCCGTTCACATGTGAGCGTATGGATCGCGGGCAGAACCGCCGCGGTTACGCCCGCGATCCGGAGATTTATTGCAAATCGCGGGACGCCTAGCGTTGCCCGTTGATTTGCAATAGCCCCCCAAACGCCGAGCGATGTTGCCGCGATTTCCGCCTGCCGGCAACATCGCGCAGAAACAAAATCGCGGGACGCAATACGCTCCAAAGAAGTACAAGAGCTTCTTTGGAGCGTATTGCGTCCCGCGATTTTGTTTGCGCGATGTTGCCGCGATTCGGCAGGCGGAAATCGCGGCAACATCGCTCGGCGTTTGGGGGGCTATTGCAAATCAACGGGCAACGCTAGGCGTCCCGCGATTTGCAATAATCTCCGGATCGCGGGCGGAACCGCGGCGGTTCTGCCCGTGATCCATACGCTCACATGTGAATGGAGCCTTAGAGGAGGATCAGATCACATTTTGTGGCAAATTACTGCAGAAAACCAGTTAAAGTGATTGTAAGGTCATTAAGATAAAAAACTTTCTGCCTTTACAACTCCTTTAAAGGAGTTGTAAAGGCAGAAAGTTTTTTGTTATCTTAATGCATTCTATGAATTAAGATAAAAAGCCTTGTGTGTGTAGCAGCCTCCCCAGCACCCCCTAAAACTTACCTGAGCCCCATCTCTGTCTACGATTTCCTAGGCCATTCGGGACTCTCCCTCCTGATTGGCTGAGATACAGCCAGGGGGCCATTGGCCACCACGGCTTTTAATCCAAGTTTGTGAACCAATCAGAAGAGTGAGGGGGCGGGGACGAACAGCAGCTCCGTGTCTGAATAGACACAGGGAGCAGCGGCTCGGCTCTGGTGCCCCCATAGGAAGCTGCTTGCTGTGGGGGCACTCAACAGGAGGGAGGAGCTGGGAGCACCGAAGAGGGACCTGAGAAGAGAAGGATCTGGGCTGCTCTGTGCAAAACCAACTGCACAAAGCAGGTAAGTATTACATGTTTGTTTTTTGTGTTTTTTCAAAACAAAACTTTACAATCGCTTTAAGGCCAAGGAGTTCACATACTTTTTCACACATGGTATATAAAAGTATAAATACTTTAACCACTTGCCGACCGCCACAAGAAGATTTACTGCGGCGGTCAGCCCCTCACAGGCAAAGTGACGTAAATAAACGTCACTAGCCTGTGAGGCTCTGGGGAGCGAGCGCGCTCCCGCGCGGTCACGGACCCCCCCGCGCGTGTGACCGGCGGACCCGATGTCTAGTGCTCACTCTGCGATCGGCGGGGGAGAGGGAGAAAGTCAGGCAGCTTGTGTAAACAAGCTGCCTGTCATTCTCCCCTGTGTAGAGACACCGATCATACGGTTCTACTATGTAGGACCGTTGATCAGTGTAACTACAGCTCAACAGACAGCCAATCACAGCTAGAATCAAGCCCCTAGGGACACACACAGCCCCTCCCTCTCAAATAAAGTTAACCCCTTCACTGCCAGTGTATTTTTACAGTAACAGTGCATATATATAGCACTGATTACTGTAGAAATGTCACTGGTAACCCCAAAAGTGTCAAAAATGTCAGTCAAGGGTCCGATCTGTCCGCCGCAATGTCGCAGTACCGCAAAAAAAAAAAAATCGCAGATCGCCGCCATTACGCGTTAAAAAAAAAACAACAAAAATGACAAAAATCTTTCCCTTTGTTAGTAAACGCAATAACTTTTGTGCAAACCAATCAAAATACGCTTTTTGCGATTTTTTTTACCAAACATAGGTAGCATAAAACAAATTGGCCGAAAATGTTAAAAAATTTTGATTTTTACTTTTTTTTTTTTTGGGAATTTCATATAAAAAAATGTGAAAAATATTGTTATTTTTGCAAAATTGACGCTCTTTTTTTGTTTATAGCGTGTGATCAAAAAATCGCACAGGTGATCAAATACCACCAAAAGAAAGCTCTGTTTGTGGGAAAAAAAGGACGCCAAATTCGTTTAGGTACAGCATCGCACGACCGCGCAATTGTCCGTTAAAGTCACGCAGTGCCGAATCGCAAAATAGGCCCTGGTCAGGAAGGGGGTAAAATCTTCCGGGGCTTAAGTGGTTAATGCGTTTTTGTTAAAGCCAAAAAAGACACAAACACAATTACTCAATTGAGAAAAAAATATATGTGTTCTTATTGAGGCATAAAGCAACAAAAAAACACACAAAAAAAAAAAAAAAATAATAATAATTATAATAATAATTTTTCATTATCATATTTTTCAATTTGTGCATTAATAAAAACAAATTTAGGTTTTATTTTTTTTTCTTTTACATTTCAATCTTTTTATTCAAAGAATGACAAAAAGTTCCCATCGGGAATAAGCTTACAAAATATCAGGTACTCTCAATATCAGATCAATAAAAGAAATATATATATATATATATATATATATATATATATATATATATATATATATATATATGTGAATAAAATGAGTAGTCAAGTAAGCTACATATTCCAAGGATCTGTTTGTGTCCCCTGGCAGGAATGGTAGCCAGTGGCCACGGTAAAAGCAAAATTGACACAAAACTTCATTAGTAACAAACTAAAACAGGCCACTAATCAAAATGTATTCAACTTGGCCCAAATTGTCCTTGCACATAGAAGGAAAAGAAGAATGAGGAAAAAAAGGGAAAAGGAAGAAAAAGAAAAGAGAAAAGCAGTAAGGAAGGTGCTCCTGAAGTCTTGCCAGTCTCAGTAGTGCATCCAGGGGTCCCACATTTTGGTAAATTTGGTTAAAGCGGAGTTCCGGCCTCGGGGTTCAAATTTAGATAAAAATACCCCCGGGACAGTCAGGGCTAGTACATTCCACAATGGAATGAAGAAGAAGAAATACTTACCTTGAAAAGTTCTTCTCCAGCGCTGCCATCTCAGGTGTGGGCAGCTGAAGCCAGCGCGCCCTCTTCTGCGGCCTCTTCGGTGACGTTGGAGTCCCACAATGCACTGCACCAGCCCCGCTCCTCACTTCCGGTGCAAGCGCGGCATTCCTGCACAGCTTCTGGGCATGCCCAGAAGCTGTTTAGCACGGAATGATGCGCCTGCACCGGAAGTGACGAGCGGGGCCGGTGCATTGATTCCTGGGAGCGATGACGTTCAGCTCCCAGGAATCATCGCAAGCCGGAAGTGACGGCGCCGAGGGATGAAGTGGAAGGAAGGTAGTATATTTTCTTCAATATCAAGGTAAGTGACCAAAAAAAAAAAAAATTGGGAGCATCCATTTCTTTTTCAGGTGGCCCTTAACAAGCGGATGGCCCAAAATCGATTTTTTCTATTTTGAGGCCCGAACTCCGCTTTAAATAAATGCGCATGCCGATTTTATCTCTAATAAGAATCCATCAAGGTATTTATACCTGTATGCACGTACAGTACTGTGCAAAAGTTTTAGGCAGGGGTAAAGAAATGCTGAATAGTAAGAATGCTTTCAGAAATATGTTTTAATTAATTATTTTTTATCAATTTACAAAATACAACAGTGAACAGAGGAAAAGTCTAAATCAAATCAATATTTGGAGTGACTACCCTATGCCTTCAAAGCAGCGTCAATTCTTCCCTGGCACACTTTGTACACTAGCACAAAGTCAGGGATTTTGTAGAATTAGAGTCAGGTGTATGAATAACCAACTATACCAGGCATGTGCTAATGATCATCAATTTCATATGTAGGTTGAAACACAGCCATTAACGTAAACAGAAACAGCAGTGTGGGAGGCTTAAAACTGGGCGAGGAACAGCCAAACTCTGCTACTAAGGTGAGGTTGTGGAAGACAGTTTCATATCACAGGTCATACACCATGGCAAGACATGGGCACAGCAACAAGACACAAGGTAGTAATACTGCATCAGCAAGGTTTCTCCCAGGCAAAGATATCAAAGCAGACTGGGGTTTCAGGATGTGCTGTTCAAGCTCTTATGAAGAAGCAAAAGAAGGTATTACTGACCCCATCCGGCGCCTGCACAGACAAATATGTGTCCGCTTGTTTCTGTCCTCTAATGGGGTCAGTAATACCTTAGATGTATTCTGAGAATTGTGATGTTGTGTAGTATGCAATATATTATATATGCTTCTTGCACTCATTGCTCTTATTTTTACATATCTTTTACATGTAGGCGTTTTTGGGGAGTTTTATTTGCTCTAGGATCAGCTCAAAAAATGCCCAACAAGACAAATCCTATTCATTTCAATGGCCCCTGTTCACATCTGAGCGTTTGGACGTTTTAAATGAAAAAAGTACATGAGCTTCTTTTTGGGCAGATTACAGGTGTTTTTATTTTTTTCCATTGGTCACTAGTCAACCTAAAAACGCCTGCACAAAAACGCCTGTAAAACGCCCATAAAAACACCTAAAAAAACAGCAACACCAAGATGTGAATGTAGCCTTAGAATATTGGCTGGTCTGTTCTCTTTAGCCCTGAAGAAGCCCCTTTATGCGAAACTCGTCGGCTGTGCAGGGAGCCGATAAGACCGCATTATCTAATTAATTAAGACCTTTATTGTCATTGGTATAGATACCGATACTCCCTTAGAGGAGTATTCCCACATGTACACAATATATTTCCTGTTTTCTTTCTTTATGTATGTTTTTTATGTGGCATGAATATGCATATGTTTTTATTATTGGTGGCAAATAAATATATTTTTATTCAACTGAGTATGGTGTAAGTATGATCATCCCTTTACTTGGCCTTCAAAATCCCATCTTTTTCCTTTTTTTCGTGGCTATTAATAGGGGTGTGGCCTGTATTCACAACAATACTTTTGTTCTTAGTTTGTAGCCCTGATGAAGGGGGAGTGCTAAGCCCCCGAAATGGGTTGGATGTTGGTAAATAAAATCCATAAAAAGAACTATGCAAGGTAGTATGTTCCCAAAAATGTTATAGGGCCAGTTCACACCATAGAAATGCGGTCTGGATGCGTTCTGAATGCTTTTCTGCATACGCGTTTTTGACACGTTTTTGATGCGTTCCAGTGCGTTTTTGATGCGTTCTAGTGCATTCCCCCCCCCCCTCTTTTTTCTTCACCTTAAATAAGGACATGTGTGTTACAGTACCTTTTTGATGCATTTTATTGCTTTCCAGTACAGTTCAGTGCAACAAAAAAAATGAAGCATGTTCTTTTTTTTTTTACTGGAACTGACCGCACTGGTGTGAACTATTACATTGAAAGCCATGTGACCTACTATCCATACGTTTTTGATGCAGAAAAAAATGCACTGGGCTGCATGTGGTGTGAACTGGCCCATAGAGGGGAAATCTTCCAATGGGAACACTAGTTCTGGTGACATTTCCCCAAGAAATTCCCAATTTACAGGGATTTTCTCTCACTTCCTGTTGGCTATGGGACACAGCATGAAGGGTCATCTCCCCAATGGGACACAGATGGCGGACAAAAATCTGACAGGGGTTATAACCCTCTCTTACTCTATTCAAAATAGGCAGACTTCTGGGAAAATTGGTGAGCCAATCACACATCAAGAAATTATGTTTGGTCAGTATACATTTTGTGTACCGAACAGCTCCAGGCGGCCATATTGCATTGTAATTTCAGAAAATTACAACAGTTGCAGATTGAAAAGGAAAGGTCATTTTTTTTTTTTTTCAAAACAGTGAGATTTATTGAAATTTTTGGTACAATACAAAAATAAACCGTGCATTGAAACTGCAATCAGGTTCATAACACATTGGGGTACAAAAAATACAAATATACAAAATAATCAGCACCGAGAGATAGAACAGGCATAGTAAAAAAACAAACAAAACAGTAGTCAGTGGCTCTCCGTTGATCCAACCCTCGAACAGAGAATATTGAATTACCAGGGGCGGCCAACATAGAATAGTTACCCACTGCATTATCGAGCCGTATCAGGGCACTGCACCCATTTGTCCCAAATCTTGTTGAACTTCTGAGGGCACCCCCTATGTTTATACAAAAGTTTATGAAATGGGATGACACCATTAACCTCCTTAATCCACAAACCTAGAGTAGGAGGAGTAGGTCTCATCCACCTCCTGGCTATCAGTTTACGTACTATAAACAAAGTTTCCTGAAGAAATATGACAGTGGATTTGGGCATCTCTCCATCTGGGTAAACCCCCAGGAGACACTCCTTAGGGGAGAGTTGCAGAGGAGACCCCATCTTGTCATGGAGGAATGTGACTACTTGTTGCCATAGAGTCTGTAATTGGGGACAGCTCCACAAGAGATGAAAGAAGGAGGCGTCAGGGTCTCCACACATAGGGCAAGAAGGGACCAAGTCAGGGTGATATTTGGACAGTCTAAGTGGGGTGAGATAAGCCTGGTGTATTATAAAGGTCTGAGTTAGGCGATCCGACAGTTTTGGCGACACTCTGCGGCACGTCTCCAGGGCATCCTCCCATTCCTCATCCTCCATGGCCCCCACACTGCGCTCCCAGCGGGTCTTAAGTGCAAAAGCCAAGGTGGTCGAGGAAGGTGTATGAAGTTCAGAGTAGAACATGGAAATAAGGTGACTGGGTGCTGTACTTTTAACAATCTCAAGGGTGGTAACCGATTCTAGCTCAGGAGGGCCATCAGGGAATTGAGATCTATAGGCATGGGAGAGCTGTAAGTATCTGTAGTGCATGGGGCCCTGGATCGCAAACTGATCCTGCAAGGCCTCGTAAGACCGCAGACCAGTGGTCGTGGAGATATGGCTAAGGAGAAGGATGCCCCTCCCGCTCCATATCGACAGGTCAGGGATGGAAAGGAACTCGTGTAGTGCGCTGTTATGCCACAGAGGGGTGAATGTGTGAAATGGAGGGCACCGAAGCCTGGACGCTACCACCTCCCAGATCCGACAATAGTGGTATAGAAGAGATCTGGGGCACAAGGGCTCCGGTGAGCCCCTGACACCCCTAAGGATAACTAGGAGGGGGTCCCCGAGGGGATGAGCCCACCCAGGGCAGAGCAGGGTCAAAAAACGTTCTCTATCCGTTTTATCTATATGAAAGAACTGGGACAACTGAGCTGCCAGATAGTACAGATTAAAATCCGGCAGGGCCAATCCCCCTAGGTTTGTAGGATTCTTGAGTTTGCGCCAGGAGATCTTGTGCCGGTCAGCACCCCAAACAAAGGTCTTGAGGAGTGATTCCATCTGCTTAAACAGCTTGAGTGGCAGGTAAATAGGAGAGTGCCATACAACATAAAGTATTTTGGGAAGGAGAATCATTTTAATTAAATTGACTCTACCCATCACTCCCAGAGGTAATTTGGACCACACTTGAATTTTAGCCCTAAGCAGAGGGAACAAGGGTTGAACGTTATCCGGGACATAATCTGCTGAGTTAGCTGTCACTTGAATCCCTAAGTATTTAATGCGGGATACACATTGTAGGGCTGGGCTCGCGGGGGTGATTGCCTGTGGGCTCTCGTCAAGCGGGAGAATTTGTGACTTATCCCAGTTTATCTGAAAACCGGAGAATCGTCCATACCGTTCAATTAAAGAAAGGGCCGTGAGTAGGGATTCCCGAGAGTCCTCCAAATATAACAAAGTGTCATCTGCATACATGCTGATCTTCTCCTCCAACGGTCCCTTACGTAGGCCACGAATCCCGGGATGTGCTCTAATGGCCATCGCCAGAGGTTCCGCGGCCAGGGCATACAGCAGGGGGGAGAGGGGGCACCCCTGCCGAGTGCCACGGGATAAAGGGAAGGCGGTCGACTGCCAGCCATTTGCCAGGACCCTAGCTACCGGGGCGCTATATAAAAGCTTGACCCACTTAATAAAATTAGGTCCAAAGCCGTACCGGTCCAGACAGGTCCACAGAAACGGCCACTCTACCGAGTCAAATGCTTTAGCCGTGTCCAATGAGACCACCACCCTGCCACCCATTCCATCGTGCCGTGCCTGGAGATTCATAAACAACCGGCGAAGATTAAATGAGGTGTTCCTCCCAGGCATGAACCCGGCCTGGTCCGAGTGTATGAGTGAAAGGATCACCTTGTTAAGGCGGAGGGATAAAATTTTCGCAAGGATTTTAGTGTCTACTGGGAGCAAAGAGATGGGACGGTAAGACTCTGGGGCGTGTACATCCTTGCCCGGCTTGGGAATGAGCACAATTAGCGCCTCCCGCATAGAAGGGGGTAGGGTTGCATCTTTGAATAGAGATTGAAACAAAGCCAATAATTTAGGAGAAAGGAGTTCCGAATATTGGGAGAAAAATTCAATCGGGAGGCCGTCCAGGCCGGGGGCCTTAGACCTAGGGAACTTGGACACGGCTGCTGCAATCTCTTCCACAGAGATGGGTGCCTCGAGGGCCGCCAACTGGTCGGGTGTCAAAGTGGGAAAGTCAATAGAGTCCAAAAAGTCATGCATGTCAGTGCAGTCGGCGGGAGCCCTAGAGGTGTAAAGAGTACTAAAAAATGAGCGGAAACACTGTGTCACCGCAGCAGGATCAGCGATCTCATTACCCAGGTCATCCTTCAGAGTAATAACTACCGGGGGCCTATCCTCACAATGGACTAAATATGCGAGAAGTTTCCCCGCCCGCTCACCATGTGCAAACAGATTCTGCTTCTGAAAAAACATCTTAGATTTCGCCCTCTCGTAGTCAAGTTGGGAAAGGACCTTAGAGGTCAATTTATACTGAGATTCAAGTGCCGGAGTCGGGTCCCCCAGAAAGGCCTGTTCAGCTTCAATTAGATTTGTCGTTGCCCTGGAGATCTCCTCAGCAGCCCGCACTCTAACAGCCTTGATTTTGGAAATCATAGTGGATCTGGCGAACAGTTTAAACGCCTCCCACACCGCAGCCGGGGAGGCAGTGCCCTCGTTGTCAGAGAAGAATTGTGTCCAGGTCCCCTCAATGTCGTTCCCATCCGACACCAAGGGGAGCCAGGCAGGATTCAGGCGCCAGGCCGGGGGAGGTCTATTGCAGGGCAAGGACAACAGTATCCAATAAGGGCAGTGATCAGACAGAGTCCGTGGGGCGAAGCCTGCCGTCAGTAACCTGGGGAGCAGGGTTCGAGACAGCAATATCAGATCAATGCGTGACATAGAGTGATGTGCAGCCGAAAAACAGGAGTACGCGCGCTGCGCGGGGTATTTGCTGCGCCAAGAGTCGGCCAGACCAAAGCTCTCCAACAATCGGGAGAACCTGGTCGGGGACGACCCCGGCGGCACCTGGGAGGCGCCACCGGACCTATCCAGACCCGAGTCCATCACATTGTTAAAGTCACCCAGCCAGATCACCGGGGCCCCTGGGCTCTGCGCCATAAACGCCAGTCCCTCCATAATAATCACAGCAGAGTAAGGGGGGGGCACATAGAAAGCCATCAGTAACATCAATTCCCCATAGACTGACGTTTTGAGAAAAACATATCTACCCATTGGGTCGACCTGAGATCCTAGGAGCTGGAATTGTACCGATTTGGCCACCAGTAGCGCCACACCCCTGGAGTGTGAGCTATAAGCAGAGTGTTGCACCCAGCCAACCCAGGGACGTTTGAGGGACTGTTGTACACGGCCCTCCAAATGTGTCTCCACCAGAACTATAATATCAGCTCGTACACGGCGTAGGACATTAAAGACAGCCGTTCGTTTAATCTTATCACGCATACCCCTGACATTCCACGTCAACAATTTCAATGCGGCCATGGCAGGGGTAGTACAGTGCGCGGAGCGGAGGCTCCCAGGATCTCAGGCAGTAAGGCCGCGGAACCAACAAGTCCACGGTCACACACCAGCGGCGATATACAGCAGCAAAAGATCAAATAAGTATTACTTGAGGTCAATGTGCATAAAACAGAAACAGTATAGAGATTGTACCAAATATAAATCATAAACAATGGTAACACCCCAATCCCCCCTCCCTGCCCTGCACCAACCCCAACTTGTGCGGGCATGTTCCCAAACAAGTGCCTCAACCAGAACAGGCCCACATGCGACTGGAAAAGAGCAAGATCAGGAGGCCAGGGACCCCCAAGGCATGCAGCAAAAATACAGCAAAATACAAATAGAATAAACAAGGGGGCCCGGGGGCCCAGGTCCAGCAGAAGTCGCAGGGGGCAACAGGGGAGTTGGGCACAAACACACGCCTTAGCGGGTGTAGGGGGCGAAAACCAACAGGTGTATCGCTGGGTAGCAAAGCCTATGGGCAGGTGGAAGTCCATAGGAAGAGAACAGAGAAATCAGTTCCATCTGTGGAGCTAGGGCGCTCCGCCGGTCAAACACAGGAGCAATAGTGCAGGAAAATGAGGGGGGAGGGGGGGGGGAAGGGGGATGCAAAGTCTTGAGTTCCGCAGGATCTACAAAACCCCCTCCTCCGCTCTTGCAGCAGCCTAAGGGACAGGCCATCAGGGAGAAAGTATCATGAAGTCGCCAGGGCAAGGTGGTCAGGCTCTAGCTTCCAGGCCTTCTAGCCAGGAGATGGCGGCCTCCGGATCCTCAAAGAAGTGGGCACGGTCCTCGCCCTCCACTCTAAGACGGGCCGGATACAACATGGAGTACTTGATATTCTTGATACGCAGTCTGCGCTTGACCTCCAAAAAGCTCTTGCGGCGCCTCTGGACCTCAGCAGAGAAGTCGGGGAAAATCGCTATTTTGTGGTTTCCAAATGGAATGTTCCCCTTAACCCTGGCCAGGCGCAATATGGCATCACGGTCTCGGTAGTTCAGGAATTTAGCGATGAACGTGCGGGGGGGTGCACCCTGAGGGGGGGGGCGCCCTGAGAGGCGATGTGCACGTTCCACAACAAAAGTGGGTGAAAAGGATTCTCTGCCATAAGTCTGAGTGAGCAATTGTTCCAAATATGATGAGGGGTCAGCACCTTCAGAGCCCTCCGGGAGGCCGATGAACCGCAGGTTACAGCGGCGCAGCCTATTCTCCATGTCATCTTGTTTTTGGAGGATAAGGTGTACTTGTTGCTGCAGCCTGTCTGAGGAGTTTTGCAATGGGGGGAGGGAGTCCTCCACCTCACTAATTCTGTGTTCAGCCTCACCAACTCTGTCCCTCAGCTTCTGCATATCCTGACGCATCAAAGATATATCTACCTTCACCTCCTCGATTTTAGTAGTCAGCATGGTCTGGCAAGTAGCAATCGCCTCCAAAACCTTGGATGTAGCAGGGCTCTCAGGCTCCTCCACCACGAGCGACGGGCCGGCGCCATCTTGGATCGGGGCCTCCTTCTCCAGCCTCCGGAATGCAGCCAGTTTTGCCGCAGCTTCCGAGCCTTTCTTCGGCGGAGACATGCGGAGGTCGGTGCCGCGGGTGTGCGGGAGGTGAAGGAAGGATTATCGTGCCCGAAGGGCTGCAGGATTAGCGGTGAAGGATATCGGTCCGGCGGAGCTCCTCTCACACACGTCCTCTCACATGCTGCGCCAGGCCACGCCCCCAGGAAAGGTCATTTTTAATTAATTCAATTGCAATATGATTTGTGTCGCAATTGTACACGCTACATATTTTTTTTCTTTATTTGCTATTTTTTCCCCCACAAAAGTGGAGTTACACTTTAACCCCTTCGCCTGCCGCAGTTATAGGGTGGCCCTCCTGCGCAAACTGAGGTAGGTATACATCGGTCGCGCACCTGCAGCTAGGGGGCGAGTGCGCGCCATAGTCGGCGCGCTCCTGTCCCCACTTGGCAGCGGGGACTCCAATGCACAGGGCAGGCGGCTCCGATTGCCGCCTGACACCCACGATCGCTCCCCGCTGAGAGAGAAGAACGGTCAGCTGTTGTAAACACAGCTGACCGTTCTCTCTTGAATGATCACAGAGCTCTTGTGATCCTTCTATATAGGAACACAGGTCTCTGTGATCATTTCACAAGCCACGCCCCCTCCCCCCACAGTTAGAAACATGCCCCTACATACACATTTAACCCCTTGATCACCCACAGTGTTAACCCCTTCCCTGCTAGTGTCATTATTACAGTAACAGTGCATATTTTTAGCACTGATTACTGTAGTAATGTCACTGGTCCCCCCAAAAGTGTCAATAATGTCAGTCTGGGGTCCAATCTGTCTGCTACAATGTCGCAGTCCCACAAAAAATAAATTGCAGATCGCTGCCATTACTAGTAAAAAAAACAAAACAATAAAAATGACATAAATTCCCGTAGTTTGTAGACGCGATAACTTTTGCGCAAACCAATCAAAATACGCTTATTGCGATTTATGTAGCAGAAAACAAATTGGCCTAAAATGTTAAAAAATTTTGATTTTAAATTTTTTTTTGGGAATGTTATATAGCAGAAAGTGAAAAATATATATCCTTTTTTTTTTCAGAATTGTCGCTAATTTTTTGTTTATAGCGCAAAAAATAAAAACCGCACAGGTAATCAAATACCACCAAAAGAAAGCTCTATTTGTGGGAAAAAAAGGACATCAATTTTATTTGGGTACAGCATCGCACACGACCGCGCAATTGTTTGTTAAAGTAATGCAGTGCCGAATCGCAAAATGTGGCCTGGTCATTAAGGGGGAACATCTTCCGGTCCAGAAGTGGTTAAGTAAGAACCAGTTCAGTAGTCCCAGGATGAGTCGTCCCATTAGGCTTACCTTGGGTTGGATTTCTGGTAAGGCAATTGCCCATTGGCCTTTTCCCCTCAAAACACTCAAAAACATAACACAAGGTAATAAAGTAAAATAAATAAGAATTATGAAAATAAAAATAAACCTATTTAAAGCCCACTTAGGGAAATCAGTCGAAGGAAAATGTAAAGCATAGATAAGATGCAGTTGATGAAACAAAGGTCTAATTGTCCCGTTTTTCAAGCTGTTGTTCTGGAATGCTCGTTTTTAACTGGAGCGTATAATGTCTCTTCTCGGTCTCATCAGCGGAGATCGGATTCCTATGTGGAACCGAGCCGACTTCTACAAAAGTATCATTTTAAACGAGATGTATGACCTTCTGTAGCTATTCATTATTTCCAGTCAATTTTATGCGTGTTTGTTTTTATGCCTTTCCATGCAGCTCTAATCTAGTACGGTAGCGGATCTGCTGTCTGTACTTAAGCCGAACGTACCCTAAATTGTGCTTGTGAAGAATTGAAAATGAATAAACTGAATAACCGGAGATTACAGCCGGTACCTAGAGGTGCCATAAACTACATGTCTATACCCGCTAGTCAGCCGAAAAAAAAAAAAAAAAAGAACAGAAGCATGTTTCATGTACGTGACCCAAGCAGATCAGACATTTAAATCCCAACTCCAGAAGAAAGTTTTTAACTAGCTTGGATAGGGGGTAGGGGGTGGTTAGAGCAGTGGTCCTCAACTCCGGTCCTCAGGGCCCACTAACAGGCCAGATTTTAAGTATTACCTTGGGGAGATGCAGACTAGAGTACTGCAATCACTGAGCAGCAAATGATATCACCTGGGATGTATTTCAGTTATCTTGCAAATCTGGCCTGTTAGTGGGCCCTGTAGGCCAGGGTTGAGGACCACTGGGTTAGAGCCTCTGACAGGTTTTTATTGCCTCACATACAGAAAAGTGCAGCGCTAAATATAAAGTGAATACATATAACTATGATAAAAACATACAATATCACAAAAAGTGAGTCCGTAATCCGTATAACATGGTGAACAAATGTTGAAAACCACAAAGTGAAGCTGAAATGTTCTAGTGTCCAGACTCATCAGTGGAGACAGACCCAAGTGAAAAGGTAAATGCGCTCACCAGAAGGTGTGGACCTAGATACCTTACAGTAGATGGGTTAGATAAGCCAGAAACTCCTCCCAAAGGAGAAAAACTTGATCATGTATGGTGGTTGATGGAATAAATCCACAGGGTTCTAGATTAGGTTGTCTCGGTCTCCAGGTGGCACGCCGATATAGAAAATATACACAATACACAAACATAGTGTAAAACTGCTTAGTTAAAATGTATTCTAATGCAGTTAAAGCACTTACAAACATCTGTAGATAGCCAGCATGTATAAACCAGAAAAAAACAGCACTGACGCGTTTCGTCACAAATTACTTTTTCAAAGGGATTGCTATGTTGAGCATCACAGCTTGTGAACCTGCTGGCTCACAGAAGTTCTGGACTGCCTCTGAAGCACAACCCCAGGGGCATCAGGTTTCTCTGCTAATGCCTCTGAATGCAACTCGAGGAGGGTCTGGCACAGCCATTCTCAATCTTTTCAACAAAGAGGAACCCTTGAAAAAACTTTCCGGTCTCGGGGGAACCTCTGAACAAAATTACTAGATCTACAACTCATGATACATGATAGTGTGATGGTCGGTTGGAAGAATGCTTCATACACTTGTGGTCATTGGGAAGAATTACCCCCTTACAGATAAAAAGATCAATGGTGTTAGTGGGAACTCTCCTGATAGGCAGAAACTACTCATTGCTCAAGGAACCCCTAGAAACCTCTGGAGGAACCCTGGTTAAGAAACCCTGGTCTGGCAGTTAAAACTGACAAAATACAGTCCAGGGTTGACTAGCCAGGGAGTAAAACATACACAGTGAAAACAAAAGAGTTTTCGACAGTTAGCCACTTTTAGATAGGCTGAAGAAGAAACGACATGCTTTCAAACGCGTCCCTATCTCCCAGCGCACTCCCAGCAGTGTCAGGCATCTTCTCCATCCGGGCTCCAGCTTCTATTCCTGGTCGGGTTGTCTCCCTGCAGCAGCGGCTCCCTCCTTTCTGGGCTCTTCTCTCCCTGCTCTCGGTCAAAGCAGGGGAATTCCACAGGGGCTCCGGGCTCCAGAGGCAGCAGCTTTGACTTTCACCGCTTTGCACAAGCTCCCCTCTTTGTGAGTGTGTTTTAATTATTAATAAATATTGCTCACCTTGTTTACTATACTATGGAGGTTGCCATTGTCCTTTCCCTTTTGTTTTCGCAGGTTCCCAGCAATCACCCATGGCTGCTTGAAGCTGCACCTTCTAGCTAGTAATCAGTGGCAATGTGTATAGCCCACAGGGCTACCCCCCTCATTGTTTTTATTTTTGTAAGGGTCCTTTCACACGGGCGTTCCATATGTCCGTTTTTCATCCATCCATTAGTGGATGAAAAACGGACATAATGTATGTCTATGGGCTAGCGGACGTTAGCGGGTGACCATAAGCGTGCGAACGGGGTGTGCCCGGTGTGCCCAGGCACACCCTAATCACCCTCGTGCTTCCGCCATGGCTGTCGCCACCCGCTGACTCTGCTCTCAGACCCTGGCTCACTCTCACTGCTGGCTGGCCTCAGCTTGATTTTTACATTTTTTTGGGGGGGGAATTTCCTATAAAAATTTTTTAAAAATATTGTTATTTTTTCAAAATAAACGCTCTTTATTTGTTTATAGCGCAAAAAGTAAAAATTGCACAGGTGATCAAATACCACCAAAAGAAAGCTCTGTTTGTGGGGAAAAAAAGGACGTAAATTTCGTTTGGGTACAGCGTCGCACGACCGCGCAATTGTCAGTTAAATTCGCACGGCGCAAAATCGCAAAAAGTGGCCTGGACGTAAGACAGCAAAATCCTCCGGTGGTAAAGTGGTTAATACTGCTTTAAATGTATCTTCATGGTAAAAAATTGTACTTAAAAAAAAAAAGAAAAAAAAAAAGCTCTGGCAGTGAAAGGGTTAAAGTACACAAGGCAGCAGGTTAGTATAACACCCAGGCAACTGGCATTTTCGATAGAAGGTCAACACAAGTTTTTTCAACTGAACTCTCTGCTGCTCGCTAGCACAACACAGCCCACATATCAGATCAATATACGGATCAATAATCAACACTTGATTACAGTCACATTAAGCCATAACTCATTATAACTCAATAAATGAATAAAAATCAGGACTGTTAGCCAATCATATGAAATCAGCTTACCGCAAATAATAAACTGGCTGTTATTAAAAAGAAATCCCAAAATAGGAAGTCCTTTCAGTAACAAAATAAATTAGACAAAAAGATGATTTATAACATAGTATAATCAGATCATAGAACGCTTCTAGAATCGGGTTCATGGCTGATCTTTGTTGTCTGAATTCTATTACATTGTAATACTTTGTATCTTTAATGAACTGATGGAAAAGATTTGTTGACTTTTATATTGATTTTTATAGTTGACCTGTGTTTTGCTGGTATGTAGTAGATTGTGCGCTTATTTTATTTGTTTTTCTGCAGGAGACGCTGGCAGATCGCCCTTAGAGCTCTTTCACAATGCCTGCTGCCCTCTGACAAGTGATCTGTGTAGGATTGCTTTTCAAAGGGCAGTATACCAGAGGCTGGAGGCAATCCTGCTGCCCTTTGTATGTCCTTTTTTTTTAATCTCAAGGGTTTTTTTTTATTAAAATACCATACCGCGACCACAAGGCACGCTACATTTTCATTTTAATGGCCATGTTTGACAGGTGGTGGTACTTGTCAATCTCTGCTAGCAGAGTTAGAACTCCTGCAAAGCGTTGTAGCCATGGCATGTATCTTGGCTGCAATGGTAGAATTTAGGTCAGCCCGTGTCAAGCAGCCCTTCGAGTGCCGCTGCTCATCTGTTTTCATCCACCTACCTATAGTTCTAGGTGCTCTAATATTATATTAACCACTTTAAGACTGGAAGGATTTTCCCCCTTAATGACCAGGCCCTATTTTGCAATTCGGCACTGCGTTATTTTAACCGACAACTGCGCGGTCGTGCGACGATGTACCCAAATACAATTGCTGTTCTTTTTTTCCCCGCAAATAGAGCTTTCTTTTGGTGGCATTTGATCACCTGTGCGATTTTTATTTTTTGCGCTATAAACAAAAAAAGAGCGACAATTTTGAAAGAAAAAACAATATTTTTCACATTCTGTTAAAAAAAAAAAAAATGTAAAAAATCTAAATTTTTCAAACATTCTAGGCCAATTTGTTTTCTGCTACATATTTTCGGTAAAAAAAATTGCAATAAGTGTATTTTGATTGGTTTGCGCAAAAGTTATCGCGTCTACTAACTACGGGAAAGATTTGTCATTTTATATATATTTTTTTACTAGTAATGGCGGCGATCTGCGATTTTTTTGTGGGACTGCGACATTGCGGCGGACAGATGGGACCCCTAACTGACATTTTTTGACACTTTTGGGGGTACCAGTGACATTACTACAGTAATCAGTGCTAAAAAAAATATGCACTGTTACAGTAATAATGACACTGGAAGGGAAGGGGTTAACCCTATGGGTGATCAATGGGTTAAATGGGAGCCTAGGGGAGTGATTCTAACTGTGGGGGGGGGGTGTCTTGTGAAATGATCATAGAGACATGTGATCCTATATAGAAGGATCACAGGGGCTCTATGATCATTTCAGGGAGAACGGTCAGCTGTGTTTACAACAGCGGACCGTCCTTCTCTCTCAGCAGGGATCGATCTCGGGTGTCAGGCAGCAATCTGAGCCGTCTGACCCGTGCATTGGCTTCCCCGCGCTCGCCCCCTAGCTTCCCAGGCGTGACCGACGTAGGTCTACATCGGTTTGTGCAGGAGAGCCACCCTGCCACAGTAAAAAGGCGGCGTGTGGTCGGGAAGTGGTTAACAACAAAATTATGTTGCGCTGTGCCTCTACATCATAATCTACCATAAAATTGTGCCAACACCGCAAATCATGCAAAAATCAAAAAATAATGTCCACCGCTGATGCTCATAAACTTTGTCAGCACTAGGCCCGCCCTGGTGCATTTCGTCATAGAAGACCTTTTCAAGGGGGATCAAGACTTTTTTTGGACCTATATGGTAGATTATGATTTAGAGGTACAGCACAACATAATTTGTTATTAAATATATATATATTTTTTAAATCTATTTTTCTATCTATTTAAAACAATTGTATTTGGATGTGTTTTTGAGTGCTGCTGTACACAATTGTTTTAATGTTATTTTTTTTATGTGTGTATTATTTGCATCAAGCACAGTTTTATTGTTTTAGAGCTCTAATCATATAATATTTGTATCTGTTCCATAGACAGGATTTGTGTGACCATGCCCTAAATTAAAGTATCATTGGCTTTACCTGCTTCTGCTGCCATTTTACAATTAGAGAAAGGCACATTCCACTCCTATTTGAGGTGAATACATCTGGTTATACGTTTGCTGTTGATCAACAGTTGCGTAGTGCTACCTCCCATGGGAGATTGGTTTCTCTGTTCTTCTGCCTCGACTCAGCCTCACTGACACACCAGGTGTCAACCGCAACTTCAGCCCTACTGACACACCAGGTTAAGCCAATGGATACTTCACTGCTACTGGGAGCACAAATATAGTTCCATGGTCAGTCTCAGAGACCAGTAGCTGTAGCAGTAGATAGGCTCCCACTTACCAGCCTTAAAGGTATACAAGCAGGTCACCCTAGTGAATGACATGGGTTCACTCAATGTGCGCACTAACCAGCATTCACCAGAGCTCACGATGGTGAAGATGGGTTTTGCTGCATGTTAGTACCAAGTCGTGGTCCTCAGAATCCCCCCCCCCCACTAATAGATGAGCAAACCAGGGTCCAGCAGCAGATACAACATGTAGGAACAAGCAGAAGTGTAGTTGAGGAACAAGCCACAGGTCAGTAACAAGTAGCTACAGGTTTGGATCAAGCAGAAGCATAGTTGAGGTACATGCCAAAGGTCAGTAATGAGTGGTAGTGTAGATACGGACAGCAGGAGTGACAAGAGCGAGATCTTGGCTGAAGAGAGCGCAATAATCTGGCAAACAGGAAGTGCAAAGGCATGGAAATAGGAAGTTCATGGGAGGAGCAAAGGGTTCAAGGTTCAGGAGAAACAAGATACAAGGCGAGGTTATAGCAATAAGACTACTAGGCTATAGCAGCGTATCATGGAGTTCTATGTAACTAAATTAGAGTAAATCTGGTAATCCACAAAATCAGCAATAGGAAATGGCATTAGAAAACAGTAACAACATTGATAATCAATACCACGATAAATCCTCTCTAACAGTAGGCTATACCCACTTTGTGCACTCTATATGAATAGCAATGACGAAATTTAAGTCCCTAAATTTGAGAAATTTGAGTCCCTAAAGCAGTACCTCTTACTACAGACAAAAAACAAAGTTCTTGTAGAGCAACTATCTGAGTAAGTGATCTTTAGCCCTAGTTCTTCAGAAAGCTAGCATTGGGGCCCAATCTTTATGGTGGTGCGCATGAGTACAGTCTCAGTAAAGTCTGCATGTAACAAATAATGCTAATAGTTAGATAGCCAGTCCTTATGTGCTCAGTCTCTGCCAGCAGCAATAAGTAAAGTTCGCCTTTCTAAAAAAAAAAAAAAAAAAAAAAATCAATAAATGCACATTTTTTTGCTGGTAAAAAAATTAGCATTTTTTATTTTTTATGTAGCACACTGTGTACAGTGTAGGAAAATTGGCTAGACTCCTTTTGTAGGCAAAGGAGCCAGTGTTAAGTTTTTTTAGAGATAGTTGGCAGAGCTCCAAGGCTGAGTCTCTGTCACCTCCCCCTGGCTTTTAGAACTGTTGGCGAGTTCCAGAACTAAGAGGGCAGAGATGAGGCCTGAATATTTATAAAGTCTCTTTCAATCCTTGGGTGAGGATGGCACAGAAGGTGGTGAGATAGCCCATAAGTTTTCTGGAGCCTGACCATGTTGGGAGCAGAGTCCAGGGTCCAGTGGCATGGAAAAGAGTGAGAGCAGCAGCAGAAAAAGCCTTACACACTTCAGTCTCAGCTAGGCTTAGCTGAGCCATCCTGAAAGCCATTGAGACCTGTCCAGCAGGAGGCCTGTTCAGCAGTCACATGTTCCATTCACTTAAGGGAGTGAGTAAGTAGCCTCAACCACTACACCCCAGAGTCTATAGAGGAGAAGCAGCCAGGTACAATACCCAGCTAGCCTTCTAACAAAGACAGCTTAGAGCCTTTCAAGTTAGTACAGCTACCCTACACCTCTTGCTTGGGGAACCAAAAGAGCAGCCAGGTGCCTTGGCATTGTTATGGAGATAGAGCACCTGTATCTAGTACTTGGTGATCTTTCTTTACCAGTTGAGCTGATTTCATTTTCAACGGGAGGACAACTTTGTGCTTATTGACAGCCAGAGATAGTTTTGAGTTCTCAAGTTACATTCAAACTACATTTTTGTGTATCCCGTACCTTCCCATGCCTGTTCAAGTTTTGCCCTAAAAAAAAACAAAACAAAACAAAGCACCCTGGACTGGTTTTTGACTACTGAGTGCTGGAAAATTCCTGTTGCCTGGCTTTGCATGTAGGGGAGAACCCAGAAATCCAGGGAGATCCCAGAAATCCAGCGGCCCTTACGGGGGTAGCACTACATTTAGGAGCCTGTAAAGCAATGCACCCACATTCAGCAGATCACAGGTGCAATCTCAGGCTTCTGCAGACTGTCAGTATAGCTGTCTGCCTGAACCTTGTATGGGCAAGCAGCTACTGAATGACAGGAAAAATAGATAAACTACTAGAGCGCTCACCAGTGCCCTGGTAGTTCATCAAGAACTAGAAGCCGTCAGCTGCAAAGGATGTCAGTACTTGTAGTTCATTCATTCACCTGTGAATGGGGGGCAGGTGTGTTAAATTTGGTGTTATCGCTTTCACTCTCTTATATTGGTCACTGGAAGTTCAACATGGCACCTCATGGCAAAGAACTCTCTGAGGATCTGAAAAAAAGAATTGTTGCTGTACATAAAGATGGCCTAGGCTATAAGAAGGTTGCCAAGACCCCAAAACTGAGCTGCAGCACGGTGGTCAAGACCATACAGCGGTTTAACAGGACACGTTCCACTCAGAACAGGCCTCACCATTGTCGACCAAAGAAGTTGAGTGCACGTGCTCAGCAAGCATCATATCCAGAGGTTGTCTTCGGGAAATAGACATATGAGTGCTGCCAGCATTGCTGCAGAGGTTGAAGGGGTGGGGGGTCAGCTTGTCAGTCCTCAGACCATACGCCGCACACTGCATCAAATTTGTCTGTATAACTGTCGTCCCAGAAGGAAGCCTCTTCTAAAGGTGATGCCCAAGAAAGCCGCAGTTTGCTGAAGACAAGCAGACTAAGGACATGGATTACTGGAACCATGTCCTGTGGTCTGATGAGACCAAGATAAACCTTTTTGGTTCAAGTGGTGTCAAGCGTGTGTGACAGCAACCAGGTGAGGAGTACAAAGACAAGTGTGCCTTGCCTACAATCAAGCATGGAGGTGGGAGTGTCATGGTCTGGGGCTGCATGAGGGAACCATGAATGCCAACATGTACTGTGACATACTGAAGCAGAGCATGATCCCCTCCCTTCAGAGACTGGGCTGCAGGGCAGTATTCCAACATGATAACGACCCCAAACACACCTCCAAGACGACCACTGCATTGCTAAAGAAGCTGAGGGTAAAGATGATGGTCTGACCAACCATGTATCCAGACCAAAACCCTATTGAGCATCTGTGGGGCATCCTGATACGGAAGGTAGACCAGCTCTGTGATGTCATCATGGGTCAGTGTTAGAGGACTCCAGTGGCAACCTGTGAAGCTCTGATGAACTCCATACCTAAGATGGTTAAGGCAGTGCTGGAAAATAATGCTGGCCACACAAAATATTGACACTTTGGGCCCAATTTGGACATTTCCACTTAGGGGTGTACTCACTTTTGTTGCTAGCAGTTTAGACATTAACGGCTGTGTGTTGAGTTATTATGAGGGGAGAGCAAATTTACACTGTTATACAAGCTGTACACTTATTACTTTACATTGTAGCAAAGTGTCATTTCTTCAGTGTTGTCACATGAAAAGATATAATAAAATATTTACAAACATGTGAGCGGTGTACTCACTTTTGTGAGATACTGTATATATATATATATATATATATATATATATACACACACTATATTACCAAAAGTATTGGGATGCCTGCCTTTACACGCACATGAACTTTATTGGCATTGAAGTCTTAGTCCGTAGGGTTCAATATTGAGTTGGTCCACCCTTTGCAGCTATAACAGCTTTAACCACTTAAGCCCCGGAAGATTTTACCCCCATTCCGACCAGGGGGTATTTTGCGATTCGGCACTGCGTGACTTTAACGGACAATTGCGCGGTCATGCGACGCTGTACCTAAACGAATTTGGCGTCCTTTTTTTCCCACAAACAGAGCTTTCTTTTGGTGGTATTTGATCACCTGTGCGATTTTTTGATCACGCGCTATAAACAAAAAAAGAGCGTCAATTTTGCAAAAATAGCAATATTTTTCACATTTTTTTATATGAAATTCCCCCAAAAAAAAATTTAAAAATCAAAATTTTTTTACTTTTTCGGCCAATTTGTTTTATGCTACCTATGTTTGGTAAAAAAAATCGCAAAAAGCGTATTTTGATTGGTTTGCGCAAAAGTTATCGCGTTTAATAACAAAGGGAAAGATTTCTGTCATTTTTGTTGTTTTTTTTTTTAACGTGTAATGGCGGCGATCTGCGATTTTTTTTGCGGTACTGCGACATTGGGGCGGACAGATCGGACACTTGACTGACATTTTTGACACTTTTGGGGTTACCAGTGACATTTCTACAGTAATCAGTGCTATATATATATGCACTGTTACTGTAAAAATACACTGGTAGTGAAGGGGTTAACTTTATTTGGGAGGGAGGGGCTGTGTGTATCCCTAGGGGCGTGCTTTCTACTGTGATTGGCTGGGGCTTGAGCTGTATGGACACTGATCAACGGATCTACATACTAGATCCGAGTGATCAGTATCCTAACAGCAAGGAGAATGACAGGCAGCTTGTTTACACAAGCTGCCTGACATTCTCCCTCTCCCCCGCCGATCGCCGAGTGACCGGCAGACATCGGGTCCGCCGGTCACACGCGCGGGGAGGTCCGTGACCACGCGGGAGCGGGGGCGCGCGCTCGCTCCCTAGACCCTCACAAGCTAGTGACGTAGCCCTACGTCACTTTGCCTGTGAGGGGCTGACTGCCGACGTAGATCGGCGTTAGGCAGTCGGCAAGTGGTTAACTCTTCTGGGAAGGCTGGAAGGCGCTTCTGGAAGAATGGTTGGAATGTGCTCTAGACTGCACAAGAATTTTGTCGTCCGACAGAATTCTACTTCAGAAGTGATGTCATGTGTTGGATTGCTTTGTATGTGTTCTTTCATCTCTGAGCATGTCCAGACTTGCTCATAAGATTTTTCCCTGTCGAAATCTGTACTGACTGAATGAAAATCGGACGTGTTTTGACGGTGGACAAAAATTTTATAGCCTGCACACCAGAATTTTTTCGGCCGAAAAGTCGGAGTTGGTTGTCGAGAGCATTATACTAACAAGCCAAAAATCGGCAGATCAGTCGTCGGACGAAAATTCCCGGCCGAATTTCGACTTGTGTGTACGGGGCTTAAGACTGGGATGCCATGTTCATGTGTGTGTAAAGGCAGGCGTCCCAATACTTTTGACAGTATAGTGTATGTAACCCAGCCTCAGACCTTTGTGAACACAGCCAAGAATTTCAGAAACACCAGGATTTACATGACTGTGTCATCAGTGAGCAGGAATCTGGTGACACTGCATGATAGTTCATCAAAGATGATGTTGACCTTATAAAGAGAAAAGCAGATGAAGTAATTGACAAGGGGAGTACTGTGATTTCTGTGAAAGGTAATAAATACCTGGAAGTGTTACACTGACATTTTACTTAGCATACATGAAAAATATAAAATCCAATGCTTTGCGCACTTTAAGTCCTGGGAGTTCCCATGACTCAGATGTCCCTGAGGATCACTTTTGAAAAATAGCAGCATACTCACCAGCCACAGGTATAGTTATAATACCAGACCAGACCTTATTTACTTACAATAAAAACAGGTGCGAGAAATTGATTTTTAAATGTCAGTACAGACACTTTCAGAGCATTAAAAAAAAACACAAGCAGGCTTATTTAATAAAAGTACCCAGAGGAAGGAGATGATGAAATCAGCAGAATCGAGCGATAATCCTCATCTCTATGGATGCCAACAGGAGCACTGCAGTGGGGGGGAATCAGCAACTAGCCAGTAGGTGGGTCATGCCAGTCATGCCAAGGAAAATAACCTGTATGGAGGAATAAAGGAGGAAGCCTGATACTGCTTTGGGTTCCCGGAAATGAGTCAGGTGTATTTTTGGCAGCACTGGGGTGCATTGGTAGTCCATTCAAAAATACCGGACCAGTTTAACACAATGCACTTTAACGTGTGATGTAATTTGTGTATGTTTATGCACCAGACAAGTGTAGAGTGTAGTCCAGCCTTAAACCTGAGCTACGAGGGAGGAAACCTTTTACTCTTGCAGTGGGTCCCCCTCTCCACTGCAAAGGTTAACTTATCATTTTGCCTAGGGGATAATAAATAAGGCGATATAATTACCTTATTGCTCTCGCTCTTGCAGGCTTCTTTCTGTTCGTCCCCCAAAGCTTCTTCCGATCGCTGCCTGACCAATAGCAGCTCTGTGATGTCATCCCATACAAAGCAGGACCGGCAGTTCTGGATTGCACAGGAGGACATCAAGGGTTGGACCTCATTCCAGAGCGTGGAACAGCATAGGAGGGCATCCTAACACCATATTCATAATTCTCCAGGCAAAACAAGTAGATAACCCTGATGGGATGGGAGGACCTCTAATAAAATGGGAGAAACTCTGATGGGATGGGAGAACCTCTGATGTGATGTGGGGACCTCTGATGTAATGGGAGGACCTCTGATGTGATGAGAGGACCACTAATCTGATGTAGAGACCTCTGATGTGATGAGGGGGACTTCTGATGTGATGGGGGACCTCTGATGTGATGGGGAACCTCTAATGTGATGGGAGTACCTCTGATGTGATGGGGGGGGGGGCTCTGATGTGATGGGGGACCTCTAATGTGATGGGAGGACCTCTAATGTGATGGGAGTACCTCTGATGTGATGGGGGGGGGCCTCTGATGTGATGGGAGAACCTCTGATGTGATGGGAGGACCTCTGATGTGATGGGGGACCTCTAATGTGATGGGAGAACCTCTGATTTGATGTGGGGACCTCTGATGTGAGGGGAGGATCTCTGATGTGACGGAAGGACCTCTGATGTGATGGAAGGACCTCTGATGTGAAGGAAGGACCTCTGATGTGAAGGAAGGACCTCTGATGTGAAGGAAGGACCTCTGATGTGAGGGGAGGACCTCTGATGTGAGGGGAGGACCTCTGATGTGAAGGAAGGACCTCTGATGTGATGGAAGGATCTCTGATGTGATGGAAGGATCTCTGATGTGATGGAAGGACCTCTGATGTGATGGAAGGACCTCTGATGTGATGGAAGGACCTCTGATGTGAGGGGAGGGCCTCTGATGTGATGGAAGGACCTCTGATGTGATGGAAGGACCTCTGATGTGACGGAAGGACCTCTGATGTGACGGAAGGACCTCTGATGTGAAGGAAGGACCTTTGATGTGAGGGGAGGACCTCTGATGTGACGGAAGGACCTCTGATGTGAAGGAAGGACCTCTGATGTGATGGAAGGACCTCTGATGTGACGGAAGGACCTCTGATGTGAAGGAAGGACCTTTGATGTGAGGGGAGGACCTCTGATGTGACGGAAGGACCTCTGATGTGAAGGAAGGACCTCTGATGTGATGGAAGGACCTCTGATGTGATGGAAGGATCTCTGATGTGATGGAAGGACCTCTGATGTGATGGAAGGACCTCTGATGTGAGGGGAGGACCTCTGATGTGAGGGGAGGACCTCTGATGTGATGGAAGCACCTCTGATGTGATGGAAGGACCTCTGATGTGACGGAAGGACCTCCGATGTGAGGGGAGGGCCTCTGATGTGATGGAAGGACCTCTGATGTGATGGAAGGACCTCTGATGTGAAGGAAGGACCTTTGATGTGAGGGGAGGACCTCTGATGTGATGGAAGGACCTCTGATGTGATGGAAGGACCTCTGATGTGAAGGGAGGACCTCTGATGTGAGGGGAGGACCTCTGATGTGAGGGGAGGACCTCTGATGTGAGGGGAGGAACTCTGATGTGACGGAAGGACCTCTGATGTGACGGAAGGACCTCTGATGTGATGGGGGGACCTCTGATGTGATGGAAGGACCTCTGCTGTGACGGAAGGACCTCTGCTGTGACGGAAGGACCTCTGATGTGACGGAAAGACTTCTGATGTGACGGAAGGACCTCTGCTGTGACGGAAGGACCTCTGATGTGACGGAAGGACCTCTGTTGTGATGGGGGAACCTCTAAAGTGATGGAAGGACATTTGATGTGATGGAGGAACTTTTGATGCGATGGGAGAGCCTCTGATGTGACGGAAGGACCTCTGATGTGATGGGAGAACCTCTGATGTGATGGGGGAACCTCTGATGTGACGGAAGGACCTCTGATGTGATGGAAGGACCTCTGATGTGACGGAAGGACCTCTGATGTGACGGAAGGACCTCTGATGTGATGGGGGAACCTCAAAGTGATGGAAGGACCTTTGATGTGCTGGAGGAACTTTTGATGCGATGGGAGAGCCTCTGATGTGATGGAAGAACCTCTGATGTGATTTGGGGACCTCTGATGTGATAGGAAGCTTCTGATTTGAAGTTAATTTCATGGTATTTCAAGATGGTTGGGTGCATTGTCTCAGGTTTAGGTTTCCCATTGATAATTAATATTTACATTTTTATCCTTTCACCTCTAGGCATAAATGAGCATTTAAAGCTGTATTAAACACCAAAAAATAAATGTAATATATTACAGCTTACCTATTAGATGTGGTGGCTGCTTTAGTTTTCTTTTTTAGGCTTTTTCACCTCTGCTTTCACCTGGTGATCTGGCCACAGTAACACACCTCCTGTATTAGAGTGCCTCTACTCTAGATGAAGGAGCAAGAGAGACACCTTTGGACAGCAGCATTGTCAGTCAGGGGAGTGTTAGAAGTACTAGCAGATTTAGGTACACTAACAAATTGAAGCCAAACTCCAGCTCACACTTTATAAGCAGTTACAGCAAACAGTTTTTTCACTTTGTGATAGAAGTTTTGCAAAAAAAAAGCCGATCTTTGTAAGCACCCAAGTAAATGATTTGAAAAACAACAGACTTACTGGGCAGGATCACCAGGTGAAAATAAAATAAAGAAGGCCTAAAAAAGAAAATGAATGCATCCATCACATCTAAGAATTGGTAAGCTGCAATATAATAAATATTTACTTTCGGGTTTAATACTGCTTTAACCCTTGCAGTGCAAGGGGACTTTACTTCAAGGGTAGATTTTGTTTAATTCCTGGAGTTTAGGACATTCAATTTAAATAAATGTACTGCCAATGCGCACAGACATGCTGAAAATTGTATGTGATTTAAAGGCAAAGAGATGTGCACAGTACAGTAACCTGTAACAGATAATCCTGCTTCATTCTGGACTCACCTGTCTACAGCAAAATGAGATGTGGGTGGTTGTTGAACTTTGCACATCATTATTATTATTTGCTCTGCTTTAAAGGGTAATTCTACTTTCGTGGGAAAAGAAAAATGCAAATAAAGAAAAAACAATATAGCGTATACAATTCTGACACAAGTCATATTGTAATAGAAAGTTAATAAAAATGACCTTTCCTTTTCAATCAGCAGCCGCTGTAATTTTCTGAAAATGCAATATGGCCGCCTGGAGCTGTTCTGTACACAGAAGGTATACTGACCACACCCCCAGAAACATCATTTCCTGCTTGTGTGATTGGCTCACTGATTTTCCCAGAAGTCTGCACTAAGATACAAGTCAGATTTCTTGCATCCCCTGCAACAAAAATCAAATTTTTGGTGAGATACTTCCAATAGAAAAACGTCTAAAGGGATGCAAACCCAGCGGATTTCCTCATTAGTGCTCTGCAGCTGCACAGCTGATTGATATTTATGAAACCACTCCCATTAGACCCACTCAGCACAGAGGCACAGAGGAAAATACAGGGATTTCTTCAGAATAACAAAATGTAGGAATCTGCAACAAAGGTTGTAATAATCCTTGCAATGTACAGAGATCAACCAGAGGGGAATGTTTTTTTCTCAACAAAAGTGGAGATACTCTTTAACCACTTTGCCGCTGCTCACTAGAGCTCTACTGCGGCAAAGTGGCTCTTGTAGGTCTGACGACATGGACCTACGTCGCCAGACACTCCCCTTTCTCGGCGGCGCGCGCGCCGCCGGAGGCTCGCTCCCACTGTATTCAGTCACAGCGGGAGTCGGGCCAGGGGAGGAGCGGCGGCGATTGCCGCTGCTCTTCCCCGATCGTCGGGGAATCGAGTTTGGAGATCCGCCCGCTTGTGTAAACAGAGCGGGCGGATCTCCTAAGTGACAGGTAGGGTCAGATTGCAGGGTTCAGCATAGCTGAACATGCGATCTGTCCCTGTGTCACTCAGTCACCTCCCCCCACACACGTTAGTAAGCACCAGGCATACATTAACCCCTCCCTCTCCAATAAAATTAACCTCTTCCCTGCCAGTGTCATTTTTACAGTAACAGTGCATATTTATAGCACTGATTATTGTAGTAATGTCACTGGTAACCCCTAAAAGTGTCAAAAATGTCAGTCAAGGGTCCGATCTGTCCGCCGCAATGTCGCAGTCCCGCAAAAAAAATCACAGATCGCCGCCATTACTCGTTAAAAAAAAAAAAACACCAAAAACTACAGAAATCTTTCCCTTAGTTAGTAAACGCAATAACTTTTGCTCAAACCAATCAAAATACGCTTATTGCAATTTTTTTTACCAAAAATATGTAGCAGAAAACAAATTGGCCTAAAATGATAAAAAATTTAGATTTTTACATTTTTTGGGATGGAATTTCATATAAAAAAAATGTGAAAAATATTGTTATTTTTTCTAAATTGTCGCACTTTTTTGTTTATAGCGCAAAAAGTAAAAATCGCACAGGTGATCAAATGCCACCAAAAGAAAGCTCTGTTTGTGGGAAAAAAATGACGTAAATTTCGTTTAGGTATGGCGTTGCATGACCGCGCAATTGTTATTTAAATTCGCACAGTGCCGAATCGCAAAAAGTGGCCCAGACTTAAGACAGCAAAATCCTCCGGTGGTAAAGTGGTTAAGATGGCTGCAAGTGTGCAATTCCCAATATTACATAACAATAAGAGCAGTTTGGAGTTCTACTTTAATTAGAAGCCAACACAAACCTCATCTTTACAAGCCCATGCCATTTATTAGCTCAGAAATTCAGCACACTAAGCATTTCCAGGCACAACTGCTTGAGACACTTAACGTTATGTGGTGCACATTAAATTGTGCCCGGGGCTCGCAGCAGCCAAACATATCAGCAATCCAATTCTATGTCTGATAATCATTACAGAGTATGGAGGGGACGTCAGTCTCCGCTCTGTCAGATCATGTGACCTTTTCAAAGGTGACAAGACCTGCACTGATTCTGCCGCCGGCACTGTGAGCCAATAGGCACTAAATTAGGAAACAGCCACCACGCAGCCTCATTTCCTTCCACTCAATACCCCTTCTTCAAAAAGCAATTAAAACGTAGTCTCAGCCTGACGCCGAAAAATTGTTCTTGTCACTATTTTAAATACAAGTGACAGAATTCCTTCAAGGTGGAAAAGAAGAATGGACGGAATCAGGCAGGTCGGCCATGATAAGCTACAGAACCAATTTCTGCATGCATGGTTCCAATGGGCCTGGATATCCCCAGAAAGTGAAATTGTTGCTAGGGCCCTAGCCTTTCAAACAAACAGGGCAAACGCCCGTTGGGGGCTCCTTACTTAAAACATCATCCTTTAAAGCAGGGGTGGGGAACCTTTTTTCTGCCAAGGGCCATTTGGAAATTTAGAACATAATTTCTGGGCCGTACAAAATTATAAACTTAAAAACTAGCCTGTTATATTTGGTCAAACATTTAAGTAACTCACCCCTAATGTGATGGCTGGAACTGCGTCTCTTTGGTGAGGTGTGTGATGTTAGCTGGTATTGATGATTTTGCTATTCGCAACTGGTTTTCCAGGATTTCGGTCAGTCTGGAGCGCAGTCAACTCTTTGCAGTGGTAAGTTTTGAAAAGAACTGCTGTGCTGTGAATGCTGCTGGCTGGTACTGCTGGCTTAGGCTGGTAGTGCTGGCTGGTACTGCTGTGGGTACTGCTGGCTCAGGCTGGTAGTGCTGGCTGGTACTGCTGTGGGTACTGCTAGCTCAGGCTGGTACTGCTGGTGGGAAATGGTGGCTAAAGACTCAGGAGCGGCGCCGCACTGGAGGAAGATAGATTGTCCTGTATCTTGGTCAGTCTCGTCACAGGCGAAGTGCATTTTATAACACTACACCTGTTAGTCACTCACACAAAGGAGCTGGAATTTTACAAGAAACATCGGGTCCGTTCTGACAGCTGGGACAGACAGACCAAGCGGCACGGGGGCCGGACTAAATGATTTCGGGAGCCGCATACGGCCCGCAGGCCGTAGGTTCCCCACCCCTGCTTTAAAGAATAGTAGCTCCTTTAAGACACCTTAGCTCCTGTTATTCATCTAGAGCAGGGGTGTCAAACTAAATTTCTTTGCATGCCACATCAGCATTATGATTGCCCTCAAAGGGCCAGATGAATCTGTAAGATTAGATGTCCAGGGCACCCACTCCCTATTACATCAGATGTCAAGAACCCCCCCCCCCCCCACCATCAGAAGTCAAGAGTTCCCCACCCTCCCTTACCTTGTGCTGCTGCTGGGAAGAAGCTGGGGCATTGCTGGGAAGCAGAAAGTGCAGGGTCTAGAGAAGGACCAAAGGAGGTCTGGAACTCTCCTGCAGCTGCAGGAGAGGTGCGAGGGCCGCATGAAATGGTCTGGAGGGCCGGATTCGGCCCGCGGGCCTTGTGTTTGACACCTGTGATCTAGAGGAATCATGTAAGTTTGAAAATAATTTATAAATGTTTCCTTGTTCTTGATGTTCCCTGAGCATTGTACTGAGATACTTGAATGGGGATTCTGTCATTTTTTTATTGCAGTACAAAGTGATCCCTTTAAAACCTTCTCTGCCAACTAAGACTTTTCTTCCCTGCATTCCAATACCACTCAGGTCCCCCCCAGGTCCAATCCCTATGCAAGTTCTGTTTCAAACAAAGTAATTGCATATGGAGTTAATGACTTCATGTGGACCTGGCATACCCAAGGACAGTAACCTGGGAGGAAGGCGAGAGAAGAAGGTAATGTGCTCCCCAATTTCTGAGTAGGGATAAGCCTGCGTTATGTCTAAACTTGGTGGGATTAGGTCAATAACGTTTTGAGCATCAACTTCCATTTCTATACATGCTGCTATGGGTAAGAGATACTCGTGACTTCATTAACCTAATATTATGTCACGACATTGACCTAATAAGTCATGTGCCCGTATTAGGTCAATGGTGTCATGAGCATCCCCTCCCCTTTTTATACATGCAACTGCAGGGCAGAGATTCTTGTGACATTATTGACCTGATACGATGTAGGGACATTGACCATATAAGCCATGTGCCCTGATTGGGTCAATGACGTCATGGGCATCCTCTTCCTTTTCTATACATGCAGCTGCACAGCAGAGACGCTTGTGACATCATTGACCTAATATGATGTCATGACATTGACCCAATAAGCCATAGAAGTCTTTTAAGTCAATGATGTCATGAGCATGCCCTCCCCTTTCTAAACAGGGCAGAGATGCTCATGACATCCATGACATAAAACGGTCAATAATGACACGACACTGACCTCATAAGTCACATGCTCATATTAGGTCAATGCTTTTGCTCATATTAGGTCACATGTCATAAGCATCCGCCCCCCCCCCCCCCCTTTGGGTACTGAGTGGGGAATCTCCCATGTACAGTGCATTGACCTAACAATGACAGGTAACTTTTGGGTTTGGACCATTTTGGGGCTCCGAAGGTGGGGGAGAGTGGCAAAGGTGGATATCATTGGGGGATTTAAAAAAACCCCAGAATGGGCACATCAACAGACTCTCTTAAATAATTCTACAAGTTTTAGTTTCTTCATCTTGGTAAAGACATCTTCAACTGGCATTCCTGGTGACTCTAAAATGGTAGAAAGGGGAATGTCACATGCTCTCCCATTTATGAGTCATAATGAGTTTGGGTACAGGCTAAACTGGGTTCGTCCAAATGAACTGTGGTCGGGGGAGTAGGTCAAAAATGAGCATCCCTACCTTTTTCTATACATGCAGCTGTGAAGAAGGAAAATGTTCAGTGATGTCACAGCAGGGGAGGACTGGCAAGGGGGGCAGGGTGGCAATTGCCCCCCGGGCCACTTTGAAAAGTGGTAAAAACTGGTAAAAAGGCCTCAGGGTTGGATTAATGTAGGGGCCACACACTGTATTCAGCTGTCAGTCCAAAACCAGGTGGGCATGGATGGTGAGCTGATTCAATGGATCAATGGGCCACTTGACTGGACTTGCCCCCCAGGCCAAAGGCTGCCAGCCCTTCCCTGTGTCACAGCATTGACCTTATATGGCAATGTGCCCAAATTAGGTCAATGATGACATGAACATCCCCTCCCCTTTCTATATAAGCAGCTGCAGGGCAGAGATTCTCATGATATTTTTGACTTAATATGGTCAATGATGTCACAACATTATTATATGCCCATATAGGGTTAATGATGTCATGGGCATTTTCATCCTTTTCTATACAAGTTTTTTAGGACTGTAACCTGGAAGAAAGGGGAATGCCACTTTCTCCCCCATTTATGAGTAGGGAGGAGCTTGGGTTCAGTCTAAACTGGGTTCGGTCCGAACGGGCTGTGGGTGGCGTCAATGATGTCATGAGCATCCCTGACCTTTCCTATACATGCAGCTGCGGAAAGGGATGTTTGTGACATAATTGACCAAATATGGTCAGTGATGTCACAGCATTGACCTAATACGGCCATGTGCCCATATTAGGTCATGAGCATCCTCTCTCCTTTCTATACAAGCAGATGCAGGGCAGAGAAACTTGTGTCATTGTTGACCTAATATGATCAATGATGTCACAACATTGACATATTATTGCCAATGATGTCACAACATTGACCTAATATGGACATGTGCCTTTATTGGGTCGATTTTGCCATGGGCATCCTCTTCCGTTTCTTTACAAGCAGATGCAAGGAAGAGATGCTCATGACCTCATTGACCTAATATTAGGTCAAGTGTCATGAGCATCCCCTCCCCTTGGTGTCATCAGCTTTGGCATCCACAGCTAATTGGCCCATCAATGACAACAACAATCCAGAATGGGTCCACTATGGATTTGGCCCCAAACTCAAGCTCATCACTGTTTCAAAGGGCTCAGATGGTTGGGGAGCATGGCTAAGTTGGATATAACTGATCTAATATGGTCAATAATGTCAGAACATTGACCTAATATGGTCAGTGATGTCACAACATTGACCTAATATGGTCATGTGCCCAAATCAGGTCAAATGTCTCCCTTTTCCCTGGTGTACATCGGCTTTGGGACGGAGAATCTCTCATCCCACAATGGGACTTTGGGTTTGGACCCAACACAAGCCCCAAACTCAAGATCATCACTGTTCCCAAGGGCTCCAATGGTGGGGGAGCATGGCTAAGTTGGATATCTCTGGGTGGGGGTTTAAAAACACAAGAATTGGCACACTGACACATTCTCCTAAATAGTTCTACAAATTTGAGTTTCTTACGCTTGGTAAAGCCATCTTCCAGCATTCTCTTGGATGTGAATTTTCCAAACCGACATTGGCCTGGAAGTGCATACATCCGAACAGATGCCGAACATGCTGGAAAACCTTCCATGCTTTAGCCTCTCACCTCCAGACACTATTTCATGCTCCCAGACACTTCTTTGATTGAAAAAGTCCCCTACCGTATTGAAATGACGATTGGCGGTCCATAAGCTGCTGGGCATCGTTTTCAAAGTGCAACATAACAATTAATTTTTATGGTAAAGGTGCCTTTATACTTTCAGGAGAACGCTTTTCAGGCCAAGAATCATCCGCAGTAATAATATCGGTTTATGTGCATTTGATATTTCTTTTTCAATATGAGTTTTTGTTTTCAAGGTTATTAAAAATTAGTCCCCAGCAGTACTCCCGGCCACATGGCCAGAAAGGGTTTCAGATTTTTATCTATCAGGTAACATTTTCCAACACAATCTCTTCAAACTCCGTCCAGACACGCAGACCGTCATCACACTACACAGCTGCAGGGAAAACTTGGTAGACTGAGTCTGAATCTAAAGGCCCGTACACACGATAAGAAAATCAGAAGTAAAATTTTGTCTGACGATCGATCTGCCGATTTTCGGATCATTGGTATGGTGCTTTCGACAGCCGATTACGAATTTTCGGAAGACAAAAACTAAGATGTGCAGGCTATAACATTTTTATCGTACGTGAACACAGCGTCCAATTTTCATTTAGTTAGCACAGTTTTTGACTGAAAAAAATCGTAAGGACCAGACTAGGCATGCTCGGAAATGAAAGAATACATACAAAACAATTCAACACATGACATCACTTCTGACGTTGAATTCTGTCGTACGCGAATTTTAGTATGAAAGTAACCTCTTCACTTTCCACATGAGCATGCAACAAAAAACAGATGAAAATGTGTCCAATAATCTGATTGTGTGTCAGTGTTAATTTCGTCGACTAAAACCGACTAAAACGTTTTCGTCGACTAAATTAACACAATTTTAGTCGACTAAAATACGACTAAAACTAAAACAATTCAGATGACTAAAATACGACTAAAACTAAAATGGCATTTTAGTCAAAAGACTATAACTAAAACGAAATCAAAATTTGCTGCCAAAATTAATACTGTTGCATGCTCAAAGCTTAATACCATAAATAATAACATATTTGATTTTTCACTCCAGGACCAGCAGTAGTATATAATGAGTTTGGAAATTGTAGAGAAATGCTTAAATAATGCATTACAAATTACAATTGAACTACACCCATTCCATTATAGATGACTAAAATTAGTTTAAGTCGACTAAAATGTAGGCTGTTTTAGTCGACTAAAAAGTAGGATGTTTTAGTCGACTAAAATGTACTGGAGTTTTAGTCGACTAAATACGACTAAAACTAAAACACTTGCAGAAGACTAAAATGGGACTAAAACTAAAATGCCATTTTAGTCCTAAGACTAAGACTAAAACTGAAACTAAATTGAAATTTGCTGCCAAAATTAACACTGTTGTGTGTACAAGGCTTAAGTGCCGGTTCACACTGTTCCGACTTGTCAGGCAACTTGGTCGCCTGACAAGTCGTGCTCCATTCTGTGCAATTGGAACCGTTCTAATAGGAGCGACTCAAGTCGCTCCGACTTAGAAAAAGGTTCCTTCACTACTTTTGGGCGAAGTCGGAGCGACTTGCATTGACTTCCATTATGTGAAGTCGGTGCAAGCCGCGCCGAAGTCGCGGTGCACGGCAACTTCATTAAGTCGCCCCGAAGTCGTGTCGCCATAGTGTGAATCAACACTAAGGCCCCTTTCACACTTATGTGACGCGATTTTACCGCGATGTTGCTGCGACTTTGCCGCAATTTTGAAAGCAATGGCTATGGCTATGGCTCAAAACGCAATTAAATCGTGGCAAAGTAGTGCAGGAACTACTTTGAAGTTGGTTGCGACTTCGAAACGCACTGATATGAATGGGGCTCATTGAAAATAATGGAAAACGACTTGTCATGCGATTTTGCGGTCCAAAATCGCGGGACAAGTTGCGCTAGTGTGAAAGGGGCCTAAGCCCCGGTTCACACTCGACCTGTGAGGCGACCTGGTCACCTCACAGGTCGCCGTAGGTCGCCTCCCATAGGGAAGCTGCGGACCCGTTCTAATAGGAGCGACACAAGTCGCTCCGACTTAGAAAAAGGGTCCGGAGCTTCTTTGGGGCGACCAGGAGGTGACTGCCATAGACTTCAATGTTATGAAGTCCGTGGCGGCCGCTCCGAGGTCGCGGTGCGAAGTTGCGTCGCCCCGATGTGAACGGGGCCTAAGAGTGAATCTAAGAGATGTATCTATAAAAAAATAAAAATAAAAAAAAATAAAAAGATTCACACCAATTCACCAAATAAAAGTGCATGTGCGTTCATTCTATGTGGATCACGGCAAAAAATAAATGTTATTAGGATATTTCCTGTACTGTTTTTCATTGATTTAAAATAGAAAATACAACCTTTGGCCTTTAGATGGCGTTAAGAATCATAGGAAATACAGAATGCCATCTAGTGTCAGGATTGGTTTACAGAAATACAAGTTTAAAAGAGAAGGTAAGAAACCGAGTTAAACAAGGATTAGAATTTGACTGCAGTGCTTATATGCTAGTAAGGAACATGCTGATAGGAGAGAGCAGAGTGACAGGGAGTGCATATACAGTGCTCAGCATTAATGAGTACACCCCAACAGATTTATCAGAAAACCGTCACTTTCCTTTCAGAATCAACATTTTCTATGGCACACTATAGCACAAAATGCTCCCACAAATGTGGGCCATTAATTGCAACCAAGATTTGTTAACTTGCACACACACAAAAAAGTATTTTTCCTAACAAATTCATTCAAGACCATGTTGCAAAAATGAATACACCCCAATAAAAGTCTTAGGAGCAAAGCTAAATTGTAGACAACAAAATCCTATTTAACAAGAATTCAACTATAGGTGAGTCTACACAGGTGTCCAGCAGACAGATGATTATAAAAGGGAGTAAAGCCCCGTGCACACGTACCGATTGTTGGCCGTAAATATTCGGCTGACGACCGATCGGCTGATTGTAGGCTTGTTAGTATGATGCTTCCGACAGCCGACAGCGCATTTTCGGCCGAACAGAATCTGTCGTGCAGACTTTAAAATTTTTGTTGTCCGTCACCAGAACAGCCGATTGTTCGCCAGTCAGTACAGATTTCGGCCGACAGACAGCAGATTTGCAAGACTGGGCATGCTCAGAAAAGAAAAAAGACAAGGAAAGTTAACCATCACATGACATCACTTCTGCAGGCGGCTGTTGTTGGCCGACAAAATTCGTGTGCAGTCTTTTGCAGTTTTCAACAGACACGACAGCCCTGGACAAAAGACGGCCGATCGTTCGGCCGACGATCAGTACGTGTGTACGGGGCTTTACTTAAAGAGGAGTCCCCCCCCCCCCCCCCCGGGAAAAATTTTTTAAGTCAGCAGCTACAAATACTGTAGCTGCTGACATTTAAATATTAGAACACTTATCTGTCCAGGGAGCCCACGATGTCGGCTCCCGAAGCCAATTTTTGGTATCGGCTCCCAGGTGCTGCCGCCGCCATTCAGGATAAGGGAACCCAGCAGTGAAGCCTTTCAGCTTAACAGCTGGTTCCCTACTGCGCATGCGTGAAGCGCGCTGCGCTTTCTAATTGGCCCAACGGCGGAGGAAGGAGGGGGCCCGAACGTCTGAGGGACAGCGCCACGGTGCTGTCTCCTGGAAGTGGGGAAGGGTACCTGTCAAAAACAGGTACCCATTCCCCCCCTCCCCCCAGAAAGGTGCCAAACGTGGCACAAGGATGGGAGGAAGCATATAAGGGGAAGATCCACTTTTGGGTGGAACTCCGCTTTAAAAAAGAAACCCCTCTCATTTCATGCTGTCAGCAATGGCACCACATGGAAGAGAAATGTCACAAGGTCTGAGAAAGAAAATCATTTCTTTACACAAGAAAGGGGAAAGCTACAAGAAGATCAGCAAAGAGTTAGTGTCCATTCACACTACCGCGACTTGTCAGCCTGACAAGTCACGCACCGTCGCGGTCCATTGACCGCTACAGGAACCGTTCTAATAGGAGCGACACAAGTCGCTCTGACTTAGAAAAAGGGTCCTGTACTACTTTGAGGCGACCTGGAGCGACTTGCATAGACATTAATTATATGAAGTACGTGCAAGTCGCGCCGAAGTCGCGGTGCACGCGACTTCACAGGTCGCCCCCGGAGTCGCGTCGCGTTAGAGTGAACCGGCACTTACTTATCACTGAAAATAGCGTAGCAAAAGTGATACAAAAATGTAACAAAGATGGAACTTCAACCATCTCCCAGAGATGTCCAGGCCGCCCATGGAAGGTAACACTTTGACAGGAGCGTCTTCTGATGAGAAGGGTTGAAGAAAATCGCCATGCAAGTTCACTTCAGTTAGCTAAAGAAAGAGAAACCCAAACTGGGGGGGATTGTTTTCTGTGACACAATATGGCGTACAGTGCAGAGGAATAACATGCATGGGTGTCATCCACAAAGGAAGCCTCTCCTAAAGGCCATGCACAAAAAAGCCCACCTAGAATTTGCCAGGGCCCATGCTGAAAAAGAGGAAGACCACTGGGACTCTGTACTCTGGAGCGATGAGACCAAGATACACTCTGCCTCTATGGTTTTTGTCCATGGTGCCTATAATAGTCACACAATGTGGAGGGTCATCTGTGTTTTTGAGACCCAAGAAAAGTGTTTTTGGAACTGATGGCTTCAAAACTGTATGGCATTGCAAAGGTGAGGAGTACAAACAAAAATGCATGGTGCCTACAGTGAGACATGGTGGTGGCAGTGTCCTTCTGTGGGGCTGGTGTCAGGGAGCTGCATTTCATTGATGGTATCATAAATTCACAGATATAATTCACAGATATAATTCACAGACATACTGCTCTATATTGACAGAGAAGATGCTACCATCATTTCATGCCCTTGGTCGTCATGCACTTTTCCATCATGACAATGATCCAAAACACACATCTAAGGCCACTGTTGCGTTTTTGAAGAACAGGGTGAAACTTAGACTCGTTTCACACTATCGCAACCATAAGTCGCCCCATGACAGAGCGACTTTTTACCACGACTTTACCACGACTTCAGCGCGACTTGTGAATTATTTAAAGCGACTTATATGATAGACGACTTTGTATTTGGCCAATCAGAATCAGAAGTGTTGTGACCTAATTCCCCTTTTCTGTTTTTTTTTTTTACTAATTTCCTCATTGCCCACCAGTGCCACGTATCAGTATCCATCAGTGCCACGTATGTGTCCACCAGTGCCACTGCCCACCAGTGCCACGTATCTGTGTCCACCAGTGCCACTGCCCACAAGTGCCACGTATGTGTCCACCAGTGCCACTGCCCACCAGTGCCACATATCAGTGTCCACCAGTGCCACTGCCCACCAGTGCCACGTATGTGTCCACCAGTGCCACTGCCCACCAGTGCCACGTATCAGTGTCCACCAGTGCCGCTGCCCACCAGTACCACGTATTAGTGCCACGTATCAGTGTCACGTATCAGTGCCACGAATCAGTGTCCACCAGTGCCACGTATCAGTGCCACAAATCAGTGTCCACCAGTGCCACATATCAGTGCCACGTATCAGTGCCATGAATCAGTGTCCACCAGTGCCACATATCAGTGCCACGAATCAGTGTCCACCAGTGTCACGAATCAGTGTCCACCATTGCCACGTATCAGTGTCCACCAGTGCCACGTATCAGTGTCCACCAGTGCCACATATCAGTGCTACGTATCAGTGCCACGAATCAGTGTCCACCAGTGTCACGAATCAGTGTCCACCAGTGCCACGTATCAGTGCCATGTATCAGTGCCACGTATCAGTGTCCACCAGTGCCACTGCCCGCCAGTGCCACTTATCTGTTTCCACCAGTGCCACTCACACAGTCCAGGCAGAGATATAGATATAGATATAGAGAGAGTATATAGGAACTTTAGGCATGGCTGCAATATGGGGAATGCCTGGCTAATTTTCTTTCTTCTTCCTGGAAAGTCTGATCACAGTCGCTTGACAAAAGATAAGGATCCGACTTGGAGGCGACTCCCATTGAAGTGTATTGGCACAAGTCGGATACAAGTCGCCTTGAAGTAGTACAGGACCCTTTTCTGAAGTCGGAGCGACTTCAGTAGTGCATATTAAGACGGCTCTCATTGATTTACATTGCATTTGTTATGACAAGCGACTTGGGGCGACTTGAGAGCACACAAGTCGCCTGACAAGTCGTACTAGTGTGAATGGAGCCTTATTCAGTGGCCAAGTATTTCTCCTGATCTGAACCCAATCGGGAAACACCTATGGGGAATTCTGAAGAGACAAGTTGATCATCACTCTCCATCCAGCATAAGAGGTCGTTCTTGAAGAATGGAAAAAGATGTTGCAATAAGTATCCAACTTGTTTATTCCAAACCTATTAGACTTGGTGCTGTCCTTACAAATCATGGAGATAATGCAAAATCCTAGATGGAGTCGTTTTCGTTCATTTTTATACCAACTAATTTGAGTAAAACTGAAGATTTTGTAATCTAAGTTATTAATCTTACTTTCATGTAATGAGCTAAACAAATGTTCTACAAAACTCAGCTTTGTCTAAATTTTGGAATTGTGTTCATTGAGATATTGATTAAAATCGTACCTTTCAACAAGGGTGTACTCATTAATGCTGAGCACTGTATGCCAACAAGTGTACTGCAGTGCATATATGCCAACATGCTGATAGGAGGAGAGAGCAGAGTGACAGAGTGCTCATCAGTCTGCTGCTTATCCTTTCAATGTCCAATCATAGACTAGGGACAAGACAAAATGCAAAATGCAGCAAAGAAAAATCATGTTTCCCTGCCCTGTCAGAAAGGGCTGTGTGAATGGCAGGATTGGATAGACAGAAATACATTATTAGAGAAGGTTGGGGGTACAGAGGTAAAAGTGGGTGTGGGTGCGATGGATCTCAGCCAGGGGAGGACAGGGCCGGGGGGGGGGGGGAATTGCCCCCAGGACCACTCTGATGCCTTGTAAAAAGGCTGCACCACTTCTGCCACAGACATGCCTAAAGGATTCCTGGTGAAGAGAAGTAAAAAGTCCCCACTGCTGACCTACTGAGTGCGGGTTGAAGACAAGGACAGAGCGCAGGCCTCCCCCCAGCATGGATGGTGTAAGCTGTGTCTGAGCAGAGGCCGGTTCTATGCCCCACTGGAGACTCTCCTCCCCCGGCCAGCACCGACCGAGCTGTCCCAGCGCCCTCCAACTGCCCCCTGCTGGCCAGGTCGGGAACCCAGATTCATACAATGAGTAGAGAGTACCTAGGGTGGGGCTTCAGCCTGGAATGGGGGTTAGGAGGAGGACGGGAAGAAAAAGAGTGGGGGGGGGGGCGGGGTCGCTGCATAATGGGCCTCTGGTTTGTACTTGCCCCCTGGGCCGAAAGATTGCCAGCCTTGTCCTGATCTCAGCGTTCATATGGTAACAACAAGCAGGCACAGTGACAGAGACTGTGTATGTACCAACAAGTCTACTGCAATGCGTTAACACAAATATGGTGTATGCTGTTAGGAGGAGAGAGCAAAGTGACAGAGTAATCTTCTCCTTTCAATGTCCAATCACAGACTAGGGAAGGGACAAGACCTGTAAGTGTTACCTGACTGCAGCAGAGAAAAATCAGGTTCCCTGCCATGCCACACAGGGCTGTGCTGCGTGGCAGAGCTGTGTAAATGTCAGGGCTGGATGGACAGAAATACAAAAGGAAGGCAGGGGACTATTGCTAAAGAAGGATGTGAATTTGACCTATATGCTAACAAGGGGCATGCTGACAGGAGGGGAGAGCAGAGTGAAAAATAGATGAGCTCATCAGTCTTCTGCTTCTCCTTTCGCTGTCTATTCAGAGGCTGGAGGAGGGACAAGGCCTACTAGGCCAAATAGGGTTCTGCTGTGTGGTGAAGCTGTGTAACTGTCAAGACTGGATGGACAGAAATAACTTTCAAAAAGAAGGTAGGGGAACATAGGTAAAAAAGGATGTGGATATGACTGCAGCACTTATATGCTAACAAGGGACATGCTGATAGGGGGAAAGAGCAAAGTGACAAAGGTGAGCCCATCATTCTACTGCTTCTCCTTGCATTGTCCAATCATGGGCTGGAGACGGGATAAAAACTGGAAGTGTTACTTAAAATGCAGCAGAGAAAAATCAGGACTCCTGCCTGTCAGACAGGGCTATGCTGTGTGACAGAGCTGTGTAATTCTCAGGACTGGATGGACAGAAATACAACCAGAAGGTAGGGGAACAAAGGTAAAGAAGGATGTGAAGGGACATGCTGATAGGAGAAGAGAGTAGAGTGACAAGGTGCTCATCAGCCTGCTTCTTCTCATTTCAATGTCCAGTCATAGACTGGGGGAGGGACAAGACCTGTAAGTGTTACCTAACTGCAGCAGAGAAATACCAGGTCTCCTGCCCTGCTACACAGGGCTGTGCTGTGTGGTGAAGCTGTGTAAATGTCAAAACCGGATGGACAGAAATAACTTAAGAAAAGAAGGTAGGGGAACAAAGGTAAAAAAAGGATGTGGATTTTACTCTGGTGCTTATATGCTAACAAGGGACATGCTGATAGGAGGAGAGAGCAGAGTGACAAAGAGATGAGCCCATCATTCTACTGCTTCTCCTTTCATTGTCCAATCATGGGCTGGAGAATGGGCAAGACCTGTAAAGCTGGCCATACACTCGCCGGAAGATCGTTCAAAAAACTGTCGTTTGGTCAGAACGTTCGTTTTTCCTCCAGTTAATGGGCACAAATAGAAAATCGTTTTTTAACTTTTCAGAGCCGAAAAATCGAAGGAACAGTTTTGAAAATCTGCCGGCCGAACGATAAATGAACGATAAATTGAAAGGTTAACCACTTGCCGAACGCCGCACGACTATTTACTGCGGCGGACAGCCCCGTACAGGCAAAGTGACGTAGTACTACGCCGCTAGCCTGAGAGCCTCTAGGGGGCAAGCGCTCCCGCCCCCCGCTCGTTCCCTAACAAATCCGTGCGTGTGACCGGCTGACCCGATGTCCGCCGGTCACTCGTGATCGGGTGTGGCTAGTGATGTAACCACAGAGATATACGATCCTACATAGCAGGATCATATGATCTCTGCAGTTAGATCAGGGAGAATGACAGGCGGCTGATGTAAACAAAGCCGCCTGTCATTCTCCCTGATCTAACTGCAGAGATCATATGATCCTGCTATGTAGGATCGTATGTCTCTGTGGTTACATCACTAGCATAGGCGTGCGCACAGGGTGTGCCAGGTGTGCCTGGGCACACCCTAATAACCCTGTGTGGCACAGATTCACCCTGTTTGAACCCCTGATATTTCAGCAAAGCCCCCTAACGGCTCCGACAATGTTTTTTAAAAAATACTAAAAATAATAAAATTGTAAAATATAATAAAAAATAAAAACTACTGACACCAGCCACTGCCCTCACACCACTCTCTGCCCTACTGACAGCGTTCACTGCTCTACTGACACCATCAGTATATATACACATGTATGTGTTGGAGCTTTGAGGTGCACACCCTAATGCAATAGGCTGTGCACACCTATGATCACTAGCCACACCCCTTTACAGTAAGAATCACGCCCCTAGGGACACACTTAACCCCTTGATCACTAATAAAGTTAACCCCTTCCCTGCCAGTGTCATTTTTACAGTAACAGTGCATATGTATAGCACTGATTACTGTAGTAATGTCACTGGTACCCCCAAAAGTGTCAACAATGTCAGTCAAGGGTCCGATCTGTCCGCCGCAATGTCGCAGTCCCGCAAAAAAAAAAAAACGCAGATCGCCGCCATTACTCGTTAAAAAAAAAAAACACCAAAAATGACAGAAATCTTTCCCCTTAGTTAGTAAACGCAATAACTTTTGCGCAAACCAATCAAAATACGCTTATTGCGATTTTTTTTACCAAACATAGGTAGCAGAAAACAAATTGGCCTAAAATGTTAAAAAATTTTGATTTTTACATTTTTTGGGGGGGAATTTCAAAATATTGTTATTTTTTCAAAATTGTCGCTCTTTTTTTGTTTATAGCGCAAAAAGTAAAAATCGCACAGGTGATCAAATACCACCAAAAGAAAGCTCTGTTTGTGGGAAAAAAAGGACGTCAATTTTATTTGGGTACAGCGTCGCACGACCGCGCAATTGTCCGTTAAAGTCACGCAGTGCCGAATCGCAAAATAGGCCAGGAAGGGGGTAAAATCTTCACGGGGCTTAAGTGGTTAATGTGCTTCTCGGCCTATCTGTTTGCACTCGGTATGTGTGACAAACAGAACAAAAAAACGGATTCATTTATGTCCATTGAACGATTTATCGAAATTCGGTCATTACATGATGGCACGATTGTCTAGTCTCACAGCCGATTTTTCGATTTTGGAAAATGAGTTTGCCCGATATTTCGGCTAGTGTATGGCGAGCTTAAGTGTCAGTGCCTGCCAGCTGGGGCTATGCTGTGTGGCGGAGCTGTGTAATTCTCAGCACTGGATGGACAGAAACACAAATCCTATGGCAGGTAAATCTTCTCCCATATATGTATTTTCATCTGGCTGTTGGGTGGCTGTGTTTCCTGGCTAGCATTAGCACTTCACTAATTGGTCTGACGTCTCGTATCGAATTGCTTTTTATTAGCGCGATCCTCATAGAAGAAAGCAGCCACGGACCATAGTCAGTGTGCATTCAGATCCCAGTATCATGCATTGTTCGGGGTTCTCTTTTAAACCCGCACCCTATCACTCCTTCAAAAGCATGAAAGCAACAAATGAAATAAAGAGATTAGACCTGAATCCAGGCGGCAGTAGTCATCAGGAAAGGGGAGGGGAAAAAAAAAATCCCGAGCTTACGGCAGAAATGCCACAGGAAGAAAAGGTGGCGAAAATTAATTCCAAATTTGATGTTTTAATTTTATTCAAAACAAATATCAAAGCAACGCGGGATAATGAGAACATTTCAAGGTTATGTTGGAAGCCATATATTTACTCGCTGCAATTAGCGGAATTTTAACTTGAAAACATTTGCCTCTGGCCCCATTTTGCTAAATAAACAGAAGCTGAATTACGGCTGACGGTGCAGATTTCCGACTATTACAGTAAGTATAGCCAATTAGATATCGTTAACCTTTTCAGTGCTGTTTAATCTTAGGATGGATGGCGATTGTAAAACTGAAACGCCTTATAATAAATCAGGGCTGAAGCCTCCGCTGAGAACTGCCTGCATTTCCTCATATCCACCAATCAGATTTGAGCTGAAAATAATTAGGGGTATATTTATATGAAAGAAATGATATAGAAATGTATCTTGTGAAAGTACATGTACATTTGTTCTGTACAAAAGGGGCAAAAAATGTTATTAGACCATTTTCTATGTTGGTAGAATGTTTTTTTACTGATTTAAAGCAGAAAACACCACATTTGGCCACTAGATGGTGCTAAGTATCATAGGATGTTTCTATATTCCTTAGCACCATCTAGTGGCCAAATTGGGTACTTTCCATGTAAGAATATTGAAAAACATTCAACCAGGCTGGTCCCCTGCCTTTCCAAAGTGGGCCATTGCTAGGGCTAGTAAACAACAGGGTGCAGCGCCACTGAAAATGATGTCCAGTCCAATAAAGGAATGTCCATAAGTAAATGTGACAAGAAAGACGATCCCCACACCAAATGCCGTGAATCTTGAAAGCACGCGTCACCACTGTATCAGGAGAAAAAATCCTGCTTACCAGAAAGTAATGACCCTCAAGTTATAGAGTGGTCAAGACAAGTGTGTGGAAAGCCCATAAACTCGATCTGTCACTGCACTGTATCATCAGAACGCCAGCAATCGGTTCTCCTCTTCTCCGAAATGAGGCTAATCCCAAACCAACAGGCAAATGTACATTTGTTCTGTGCAAAAGGGTCAAAAAACAAATGTTATTAGACCATTTCCTATGTTGGTAGAATGTTTTTTTTTACTGATTTAAACCAGAAAATACCACATGTGGCCACTAGATGGTGCTAAGGATGTTCCTATATTCCTTAGCATCATCTAGTGGCCAAATGGGGTATTTTCCATGTTAGAATATTGAAAAACATTCAACCAAGCTGGTCACTTACCTTTTCAAAGTGGGCCATTGCTAGGGCTAGTAAACAACAGGGTGCAGCGCCACTGAAAATTATGTCCAGTCCAATAAAGGAATGTCCATAAGTAAATGTGACAAGAAAGACGATCCCCACACCAAATGCAGTGAATCTTGAAAGCACACGTCACCACTGTATCAGGAGAAAAAATCCTGCTTACCAGAAAGTAATGACCCTCAAGTTATAGAGTGGTCAAGACAAGTGTGTGGAAAGCCCATAAACTCGATCTGTCACTGCACTGTATCATCAGAACGCCAGCAATCGGTTCAACTCTTCTCCGAAATGAGGCTAATCCCAAACCAACAGGCAAAATACCCCATGTGGCCACTAGATGGTGCTAAGTATCATGGGATGTTCCTATATTCCTTAGCACCATCTAGTGGTCAAATGGGGTATTTTCCATGTTAGAATATTAAAAAACATTCAAGCAAGCTGGTCACCTACTTCTTTAAAGTGGGCCATTGCTAGGGCTAGTAAACAACAGGGTGCAGCGCCACTGAAAATGATGTCCAGTCCAATAAAGGAATGTCCATAAGTAAATGTAACAGGAAAGACGATCCCCACACCAAATGCAGTGAATCTTGAAAGCACACGTCACCACTGTATCAGGAGAAAAAATCCTGCTTACCAGAAAGTAATGACCCTCAAGTTATAGAGTGGTCAAGACAAGTGTGTGGAAAGCCCATAAACTCGATCTGTCACTGCACTGTATCATCAGAACGCCAGCAATCAGTTCAACTCTTCTCCGAAATGAGGCTAATCCCAAACCAACAGGCAAATGTACATTTGTTCTGTGCAAAAGGGTCAAAAAACAAATGTTATTAGACCATTTCCTATGTTGGTAGAATGTTTTTTTACTGATTTAAAACAGAAAATACCACATTTGGCCACTAGATGGTGCTAAGTATCATAAGATGTTCCTATATTCTGTAGCACCATCTAGTGGCCAAATGGGGTACTTTCCATGTTAGAATATTGAATAACATTCAACCAAGCTGGTCCTCTGCCTGCCCAAGGGGGGACATTGCTAGGGCTAGTAAACAACAGGGTGCAGGGCCACTGTATATGATGTTCAGTCCAATAAAGGAATGTCCATAAGTAAATGTAACAGGAAAGACAATCCCCACACCAAATGCAGTGAATCTTGAAAGCACACGTCACCACTGTATCAAGAGAAAAAATCCTGCTTACCAGAAAGTAATGACCCTCAAGTTATAGAGTGGTCAAGACAAGTGTGTGGAAAGCCCATGAACTCGATCTGCCACTGTACCGAATATGCACTGTATCATCAGAACGCCGGCAATCGGTTCACCTCTTCTCCGAAATGAGGCTAATCCCAAACCAACAGGCAAAATACCACATGTGGCCACTAGATGGTGCTAAGTATCATGGGATGTTCCTATATTCCTTAGCACCATCTAGTGGTCAAATGGGGTATTTTCCATGTTAGAATATTGAAAAACATTCAAGCAAGCTGGTCACCTACTTTTTTAAAGTGGGCCTTTGCTAGGGCTAGTAAACAACAGGGTGCAGCGCCACTGAAAATGATGTCCAGTTCAATAAATGAATGTCCATAAGTAAATGTAACAGGAAAGACGATCCCCACACCAAATGCCGTGAATCTTGAAAGCACACGTCACCACTGTATCAGGAGAAAAAATCCTGCTTACCAGAAAGTAATGACCCTCAAGTTATAGAGTGGTCAAAACAAGTGTGTGGAAAGCCCATGAACTCGATCTGCCACTGTACCGAATATGCACTGTATCATTGGAACGCCAGCAATCGGTTCACCTCTTCTCCGAAATGAGGCTAATCCCAAACCAAAAGGCAAATGTACATTTGTTCTGTGCAAAAGGGAAGAAACATGTTCTTAAACCATTTCCTATGTTGGTAGAATGTGTTTTTACTGATTTAAAACAGAAAATACCACATTTGGCCACTAGATGGTGCTAAGTATCATGGGATGTTCCTATATTCCTTAGCACCATCTAGTGGTCAAATGGGGTATTTTCCATGTTAGAATATTGAAAAACATTCAAGCAAGCTGGTCACCTACTTTTTTAAAGTGGGCCTTTGCTAGGGCTAGTAAACAACAGGGTGCAGCGCCACTGAAAATGATGTCCAGTCCAATAAAGGAATGTCCATAAGTAAATGTGACAAGAAAGACAATCCCCACACCAAATGCCGTGAATCTTGAAAGCACGCGTCACCACTGTATCAGGAGAGAAAATCCTGCTTACCAGAAAGTAATGACCCTCAAGTTATAGAGTGGTCAAAACAAGTGTGTGGAAAGCCCATAAACTCGATCTGTCACTGCACTGTATCATCAAAACGCCAGCAATCGGTTCAACTCTTCTCCGAAATGAGGCTAATCCCAAACCAACAGGCAAATGTACATTTGTTCTGTGCAAAAGGGTCAAAAAACAAATGTTATTAGACCATTTCCTATGTTGGTAGAATGTTTTTTTACTGATTTAAAACAGAAAATACCACATTTGGCCACTAGATGGTGCTAAGTATCATAGGATGTTCCTATATTACTTAGCACCATCTAGTGGCCAAATGGGGTACTTTCCATGTTAGAATATTGAAAAACATTCAACCAAGCTGGTCACTTACCTTTTCAAAGTGGGCCATTGCTAGGGCTAGTAAACAACAGGGTGCAGCGCCACTGAAAATTATGTCCAGTCCATTAAAGGAATGTCCATAAGTAAATGTGACAAGAAAGACGATCCCCACACCAAATGCCGTGAATCTTGAAAGCACGCGTCACCACTGTATCAGGAGAGAAAATCCTGCTTACCAGAAAGTAATGACCCTCAAGTTATAGAGTGGTCAAAACAAGTGTGTGGAAAGCCCATGAACTCGATCTGCCACTGTACCGAATATGCACTGTATCATTGGAACGCCAGCAATCGGTTCACCTCTTCTCCGAAATGAGGCTAATCCCAAACCAACAGGCAAAATACCACATGTGGCCACTAGATGGTGCTAAGTATCATGGGATGTTCCTATATTCCTTAGCACCATTTAGTGGTCAAATGGGGTATTTTCCATGTTAGAATATTGAAAAACATTCAAGCAAGCTGGTCACCTACTTTTTTAAAGTGGGCCTTTGCTAGGGCTAGTAAACAACAGGGTGCAGCGCCACTGAAAATGATGTCCAGTCCAATAAATCAATGTCCATAAGTAAATGTAACAGGAAAGACGATCCCCACACCAGATGCCGTGAATCTTGAAAGCACACGTCACCACTGTATCAGGAGAGAAAATCCTGCTTACCAGAAAGTAATGACCCTCAAGTTATAGAGTGGTCAAAACAAGTGTGTGGAAAGCCCATGAACTCGATCTGCCACTGTACCGAATATGCACTGTATCATTGGAACGCCAGCAATCGGTTCACCTCTTCTCCGAAATGAGGCTAATCCCAAACCAAAAGGCAAATGTACATTTGTTCTGTGCAAAAGGGAAGAAACATGTTCTTAAACCATTTCCTATGTTGGTAGAATGTGTTTTTACTGATTTAAAACAGAAAATACCACATTTGGCCACTAGATGGTGCTAAGTATCATGGGATGTTCCTATATTCCTTAGCACCATCTAGTGGCCAAAGGGGTATTTTCAGTGTTAGAATATTGAAAAACATTCAACCAAGCTGGTCACTTATCTTTTCAAAGTGGGCCATTGCTAGGGCTAGTAAACAACAGGGTGCAGCGCCACTGAAAATGATGTCCAGTCCAATAAATGAATGTCCATAAGTAAATGTGACAAGAAAGACGATCCTGTGAATCTTGAAAGCACACGTCACCACTGTATCAGGAGAAAAAATCCTGCTTACCAGAAAATAATGACCCTCAAGTTATAGTGGTCAAAGCAAGTGTGTGGAAAGCCCATAAACTCGATCTGCCACTGGACCGGATATGCACTGTATCTTTAGAACACCAGCAATCGGTTCACCTCCTCTCCGAAATGAGGCTAATCCCAAACCAACAGGCAATCAAACCCACCTCAGAATCAAGAAGTGCTCACATAGTGTAATAATTCTTAGGCAGATTTATTGAATAAAAAACAACCAGATGCACGCATATGTAAATGGATGGTAAAAGATGGGTAAAACAATATTCAAAGATGGTTGTGGCGTAGCGTGCTTGCGTCATGTCATATGCGTCTTACGCGTTTCGTCATCAATAGATGTCATTGGAGGCATGCTATGGCCAAGAGGAAGGCCTTGGTTGGATTTGCAGAGGTGAAGAGCATTCTGATCATGCTTCATGAGAAAATGACCAGTATACTTCATGACTCCCACGCCAAGTTCCTCAAAGTGTGGAACCCGAGGTGGTCTTATGCTCTCCCCACTCTGCCCCCTGGCCAGTTTGGGTATTCTGGACCGTTCTGGAATACCATCTAACCCACAGGTTGGGTCTTCTCTTCCTACTTAGTTCTGCACCTCTCTTCTTCCTTTCTTATCCTGTCTGTTTCCTGCCTTTTCTCTCCCCACTTCCTCCCCCTGCCTCCCCACCCCTCCCTATCCCCCTTCCCATTGGATTTTGTGGTGTCCCTTTTCCTCAATAAAAACTATTGTTTTAGAAAAACATTTAACCAGCACATAAAATAACCCGGGGAAAAACCTTGCGTGGGCGGGGTGAAATGCGTCAGCTTTGTCCGCTGATCCCTACTGAGCAGGCGAATGACAGGTCTGTGTTCCTTCCGCTATGCAGAGTGCACACGGATGCAGCCTGCTGCTCTCTATGAGGCGGTCAGAAAGAAATGGACTGCATGTCCGTTTCCATCTCAATGTCATCCGAATCGATCCGATCTGCTGGATGGATGGGCGAACGTATCCCCACCTGTCTGTTTTTTAAGTGGATTTTATCGGAATGGATGCCGGCAGGTGACAGTGGACACATGTCTGCTGCCATCCACCACCCCCGAGGGAACAATGGGTGGTCCAATCACATCCACCTGAAAAACAGACAGACCGACCTGATCGGTCCGCTGGGGTGAAAGGGGCCTTATTTTCCGTTATAAAACATGCTGGTATTGAGGGATTAAAAGGTGGAGGTTGGTGATGGTGCACTAGATACATTGAAGCGGTATTAACCACTTCAATACTGGGCACTTTCACCCCCTTCCTGCCCAGGCCAATTTTCAGCTTTTAGCGCTGTTGGATTCTGAATGACAATTGCGCGGTCATGCAACACTGTACCTACACCAAATTTATGTCATTTTCCCCCCACAAATAGAGCTTTCTTTTGATGGTATTTGGTCACCGCACGTTTTTTTTTTTTTTTGCTAAACAAATAAAAAATGACAGAAAAATTTTTGAAAAAAAAAAAGTTTTTTTGTTTATGCTATACAATCTTGTAAATAAATAGGTTTTTTCCTCCACTGATGAGACTGCACTGACAGGCACTGATCAGGAGGCACTGATGAGGAGGCACTGATGGGGTGGCACTGATGGGTAGCACTGATATGCAGCATTGGTGGGCACTGATAGGCGGCACTGCTGGGCACTGATAGGATGCATTGATGGGCACTGATAGGTGGCACTGATGGGCACTGACGGGCGGCACTGGTGGGCACTGACGGGCGGCACTGGTGGGCAATAATGGGCACTGGTGGGCAATAATGGGCACTGGTGGGCGGCACTGATAGAGGGCACTGGCGGGCAGCACTGATGGGGAGGGCAATGGGGGGCTCCCTGAGCCCTGATTGCCATCCCGGTGGCCAAAGTGGGCATCCCTGGGGTCATGGGTGGGCATCCCTGGGGTCATGGGTGGGCATCCCTGGTGGTTCTAGCGGCACCCCCCCCCCCGAGGGTCTGCACTGGTAATCAATGATCTGATTACCAGTACAGACCCCCCCCCCCCGTCAGAGGAGCCGCAGATCGGCGCTCCTTTACTTGGGCCTCACAGGCACGTACTGAGGAAACGATCAACGGCTCTTCCTGTTTACTATGTGACCAGCTGTGATTGGACACGGCTGGTCACATGGTAAAGAGCCTACGTCAGTGTGACACCTCGCATCACCTGGGGGCGCGCAGAGCGCATTATCTCGCCGCCGTCATATGACGTCCGGTCAGGATAATGCAACCACATTCCCGCCATCATTCTGCTATAGGGCGGGTGGGATGTGGTTAAATCCAAAAGCAAACATTTATAATATTGCAGCTTACCAGTTATTAGATGCGATGACTGCATTTGTTTTCTTTTTAGGCTTTCTTTCTTCCATTTTCACCTTGTGATCCAGCCAGTGAGTCTGTTATCTTTCAACTTCCTTTAACCATTTTCATGCTCCCAACTTTGTGGGAACAGTTTGGGGATGGGAAATTCCTGGGAAATGCACACTTCCCTTTCCTCTCTTTGAGACGCCCCTATGTCCGCCCCTTGATCATTTATCGCCCTCTCCTCCGCATCTGACGACAATCAGCACCCACCCAATCAGTCCTGAAGAAGGAAGTATATCTTGCAAAACGTGTTGAGTGGGCCATGTCTTGGTGCTGATCTACATTGACAATATATCGATTGACTCCACTGTTGGACTTCAACAAACCTTGTGATAAACTGTGGCTCCTCGTCTCCATACAATAGGATTGGGTATCTGTTGACTCCTTGTTGACGGAGGGTGTTTTTTAACGTTTCTTCTATGTTTGTCGTATTTTAATGTAATTCTAATAACATTTTGGTAATTTTTTTTAACCGCTTCCGGCCCGCGCTATAGCCGAAGTACGGTTGCAGCGCGGGCTCTAATTTCCGGGAGGCCGTCTTTAAACGGCCTCCCAGTAACAGGCTCCCCGCGAGCGCGCATCTGGGAAAATCTGTGTCGGCCGTGTCCCTTGGACACAGCCAATCACAGATCGTGGTAAATGGCCAATGACAGCGGCCATTTACCACGTGATCGGCCCATGCAATGAGAGATGATCTCATATGTAAACATATGAGATCATCTCTCATCGCCAGCGCTCCTTCCACACACAGAGACTGCGTGTGAGGAAGGAGCAGAGCCGATCACCGGTAAGGGGACAAAGAAAAATGTAATCAGGGCACTGATCACCAGTGCCCTGATTACAAAAGAGGTAAATAAAATAACACAAGTGCCCACCATCAGTGCCCACAGTGCCCGCCATCAGTGCCCCCATCAGTGCCCACAACCAGTGCCCATAGTGCTGCCAGTCAGTGCCCATCAGTGCCTGCTCATCTAGGCACTTGTAGGCACTGATTAGCAGCACTATGGGCACTGAGTGTGGGCACTGATGGTGCTGCCCATCAGTGCTCATCAGTGCCACCCGTCAGTGTCCGTCAGTGCCACCCATCAGTGTCCAGCAGTGCCGCCTCTCAGTGCCCATCAGTGCCGCCTCTCAGTGCCCAGCAGTGCCACCTATCAGTGGTCATCAGTGCCGCCTATCAGTGCTCATCAGTGCGGCATATTAGTACCTCCTCATCGGTGCCACCTCATCAGTACCCATAAGTGCCACCTCATCAGTGCCCATCAGTGCAGCCTATCAGTGCCCATCAGTGCCGCCTCATCAGCGCACATCAGTGAAGGAGAAACATTTATTTATTTTCAAAATTTACTCGCAGAAAATAAGAAAAACTTTTATTTTTTCAAAATTTTCTGTATTTTTTCTTTTTTTTTGTAAGAAATAAAAAACCCAGAGATGATTAAATACCACCAAAAGAAAGCTCTATTTGTGTGAAAATAATGATAAAAATGTCATATGGGTACAGTGTAGCATGACCGCGCAATTGTCATTCAAAGCGTGAGAGCGCTGAAAGCTGAAAATTGGCCTGGGCAGGAAGGGGGGTGAAAGTGCCCGGTAGGCAAGTGGTTAATATACTGTCTCATGCTGCGCCTACAAAGTCCGTTTTTTTGGAGAAGTCAGTTTAGCTTCTCTTTTTCTATCTATGTTTGATTTTGGAAGGACTCTTGCTCTCTGTATGGAAGCAGTGGTCTCTCTGCAGAGGTCCACCACAGTACCAGGTTTACATTGGAGAGCCGCTCCCTTCTTCTTTCAACGGGGAAAGAGGAGCAAGAAAGAACCGAAAAAATAACAAATCATTCATTCAGTAATTCTGAATCAGTGGATTCCAAGGGTGTGAATCAGGGGTGTCAAACACAACTTCATTGAGGGCCACATCAGCATTATGATTGCCCTCAAGGGGCCGGTTTTATCTGTAATACTAGAAGTCCAGAGTATCCAAATTCCTTACCACAGATGTCAAGAGTCCCCCCACCACCCTCCCTTCCATTTACCTTGTGTTGTTGCTGGGAAGAAGCCCAAAGGAGGGCTGGAGCTCTACTGCAACTCTAAAAGAGGTGTAAGGGCCACATGAAATGGCCTGGAGGGCCCGCAGGCCTTGTGTTTGACACATGTGGTGTAGATCATTACCTCTTAGGTTCCGGTTCACACTGGGCAACTCATCAGGCGACTTAGCTGCATGACAAGTCGCGCTCCATTCAGTGCAATGGAAACCGTTCTAATTGGAGCAACTCAAGTCCCTCCGACTTAGAAAAAGGTTCCTGCACTAATTTGGAGGCACATGATCAGTGTCCTGATTACTTGTCCTTGTCTCCCCTATGAGGAGGAGCCGCTGATTGTCTCTCCTCCCCTCACACTGACAGTGTGAGGCGAGGAGAGCCGAATAACGGCACTTCCACATTTACATGTGACCGGCTGTGATTGGACACAGCCGATCACATGGGTAAAGAGTCATGTCATTAACTCTTTACCGAGATCGGGGGCGCAGTGTCCTAGCAACACGGCGGGGCCACAATCGCCGCTCTGCGCACCCCCGGGGGCGCATGAGAGAGGCTGTTCTGGTGCGCCGTCATATGACGGTGTCCCAGAACAATAGCTGCACTGCTCCGCCGTCATTTGACGGCGGGCGGGTAGCAAGTGGTTAATAAACCAAGCTCTCCAGCAAGATGTATCAGTTACAAGGATGAGACATACCATGTACCACTGACAGGGGCGCTTACAATGATCAGTTTTTTTTTTCTTTTTATTTATGTAAAACTTTTAACACAAAAGGAAAAAAAATGCTGTTGTAATAGTAATAGTTGTTACTGGTTAACAGGCATTAGCTAGAATTGGCTTTGATTCAGAGGTGTAACTAGAACCTTCAGGGCCCTGGTGCAAGAAACCATGAAGGGCCCCCCGGACTCCTGGCCGGGGCCCTTCCCTTCAAGCCTGGGGCTCTTCCCACTGATCCTGGGGCCCTTTACTCTCATTGCGGGGCCCTTTATTACGGTTCCGCAGCGGGATCCTTTCACAAGTTCTGTAGTGGGCCCCCTTCCTGCCATCTTGGGGCCTCCCCACGGCGGGGGAATGCCAGGGCCCGGTTGCAAGTGTGACCTTTGTGATCCTGGAAGTTCACCCACTGGTGTCAGTAGTTTTTATTTTTTGGTATTTTAATTGTATTATATTTTTATCATTTTATTTTTTTTACAATGTCACTGACAATGACTCTGTCCATTCAGAAAAGGAAGGAGCTGGTAAATTACATATTTACTGACCCTTCCTGGTTCTCTATTGTGACACATCCCCTGCAGCAGCCGGCAGGAGAGTGAGGGGAGCACAGTGGGGGGGGGGGGGGAGCACAGTGGGGGGGGGACCAGGGGAGCACACAGAGGCCCAGAGGCAGCAGAACACAAGTGAACTGGATAGGAGGAGTGGGGGCAGCATTCAGAGGAACCAATCTCCTCCATTTTCCTCCTGCAGCTACAGGAGAAAAAAGGAGGACAGTGATTTCTCTACATGCTGCCCCCACCACCCCTCCTATTCAGGTGTACAGGGGAGCCGCACAGGCCCCCTGGAGCATGGGGCCCGGTTGCAATCGCAACCCCTGCAACCCCTGTAGTTACGCCCCTGCTTTGATTTGTTAGCGTATCTAAATTTTCTCTAGCACATCTAACTGAAATTGTCCAAAATGTCTTGGTATGCTGACGTCTTAATTTCCCTTCACTGGAACTAGGGGGCCAAGCCCAACTCCTAAAAAGCAACCCCACACCATATTTGGACCAGTGCACAAAGCAAGGTTCATAAAGACATGGAAGAGTGAGTTTGGGGTGGAGGAACTTGACTGGCCTGTGTTGCACATATGCTTAAAATATGGACAATAATTCCAATGTGCGCAGGGAGCGGGCCGGGTGAAACCAGAAGAGTTTTTATTGAAAAGTTTCTGTAATGACATAAAGCATGACCTTCAGTCTGATAGACAGGATTGCAACTGCTATTCTGTTCCTACATAATACTACACACACACACACACACACACACACACACACACACACACACACACACATATATATATATACACATACACACACACATATATAAATAACATTCTCATATACAGGAATAACGTCCTTATAGGAAAAATTAAACAATTTAACATGTGCTGATTTGTTATTACTCATTCTGCACCACAGTGGTCTAATATTACAATCTAAAATGATAGAAAAAACATAACACTATGATAATCACTTTCCCGGTACACTGGCGCCATGTGATGCGTCAGTGTGATCCACTAACGTTTGTGCAGTGTGCTATTTAATCACAGTAGTGACAGCAGCCTTTACCGATTACAGTGATGTAAGTTAAATCAATCTCGTCCTGTTTATAGCCCTTAATATGCTCCCTCTTACCTGCAATGAGATAAAGCATGACCTCCACTCCAGTCTGATAGACAGGATAGCAACTGCTGTTCTGTTCCCACCAGAAACAAAGGTCTGTCTTTTTGGTTCCTCCTGCTATAGTAGCAGTGTTCCATTAAAATGTACACTCCGTCAATCAGGCTTTTAACTCAATGCTACCCTCTACTGGGGTTTAATAGAAATGCCACGAGTTTTACTTTCTCTATCAACTGAACTCTAATTCTGGACTGCTGGAACTGGAAATGTGATACCTATTAGTTTTTTTTTTATGGGGTACCTGATTTTTGTCATCCCTTACACTTGCACAGAGTCCTGACCTCAACCCGATAGAACACCTTTGGGGATGAATTAAATCAGAGACTACGAGCCAGGTCTTCTCATCCAACATCAGTGCCTGACCCCCACAAATGCGCTTCTGGAAGAACAGTCAAACCTTCCCATAGACACTCCTAAACCTTGTGGAAAGCCTTCCCAGAAGAGTTGAAGCTGTTATAGCTGCAAGGGGTGGGACAACTCAATATTGAACCCTACAGGCTAATGCCCAGTACACACGATCCGAAAATTGGGCGACGTTCCATCCGTTATTTTTCGTATTCTAGCAGCTCTCAATAATATTCGCTTAACGGGAGAAGTTACTCACGATACGAATTTTCTCGGACGATAATTCTTAGCTTCCGGTATGCGTAACCACGCTGTAGCGTGTGAGGGGAAAATGATGTCTACTGCTCATGCGCTGTCTACTGCTCACCATTTTTTTCGGACGAACAACATACTGATAATACGATTATCGTACGATGTGTTATAATACGATCAAAATTTTTATGCTTGCACGACCGGATAATATCGGGTGAACTGTCGTGATCGCCTCTCATAAGCTGTGTACTAACGATCCGATTATCGTCCGATCCTTTCACAAGCGTTAATTTTCGTCCAATTTTCGGATCGTGTGTACAGGCCATAAGACTGGGCTGCCATTAAAGTTCATGTGTGTGTATAGGCAGGCGTCCCAATACTTTTGACAATATAGTGTAGATGTCTTATGCGTGTGTGCTGGCCGTGTTTGCTCGGACACGGCAGGACCATTCATTTGAGTAGGCTGCTGTGCCCGTGTTTCACATAGAAAAAAGGTGGATGCCCTTTTTTCAAATTGCAGCCCGCAGGGAAATTGCATGCGATTTCCCTATGGTTCCCGAACCCGCAAACATGCTCCGTATTTACATTTGCATGCATTGGGGGGCAAAGCGGCTTTTACTGTGGGTGGTTGTAGGTGAGGGAATCAGCCACCCGCATAGGTGTGAACTGAGCTTACAAATGTATCAAAAACACACATAAACGCACCAAGAGGAACGCAAATGTCTTTTTTTTAGGGTTAGTTCATACCATAGAAAGATGCATTCCGGATGTGTTTCTGTCTGCACATTTTGGACGCGTTTTTGAAGCTTTCTGGTGCATTGTTGATGGCTTTCGCTGCATTTTTTCAACTTTTTTTTTCTTCACCTGAAGGACCAGTTCACACCAAAGAAACACAATGCAGGTGTTTTTAGTTTTTGATACTTTTTGGCGCATTTCCCCTCTTTTTTTCTTCACCTTAATTAGGGACATGTGCGTTCCAGTGTGTTTTTGGTGTGTTTTATCACATTCTGGTACAGTTCAGTGCGGAAAAAATGCAGCATGTTCTACTTTTTTTTCTAGAACTGGAAATCACTGGTGTGAACGATGTCCATGGAAACCATATAACCTTCTATCCATATGTTCTTGATGCAGAAAAAAAACACACTGGACTACATGTAGTGTAAACCGGCCCCTAAGGTGAAGAAAAAAAAGGGGGGAAAGTGCACCAGAACGCATAACAACACATAAGTCAAAAACGCATGTAGAAACGCATCCGAAACCGCACCTGCACTATATTTATAGGGTGTGAACTGGTCCTCAATAATTTACCAATCCAGGTAGCCAGGCAGCCAGCATGTTCAGTTAAGCGCCAGTTCACACCACATGCAGTTCAATGTGGTTTTTTTTCTGCATCAAAACACATAGAAAGTAGATTATATGGTTTCCAATGGCATAGCTCACACCAGTGCGGTCAGTTCCAGGGCGTTCTAAGTTCCAAAAAAAAAAATAAAACATTAGAACATACTGCATTTTTCCTGCACTGGACTGTACTGGAACATGATAAAACGCATCAAAAAATGCACTGGAATGCACAGAATAGCATCAAAAATGCACCAGACCCCAGAAAAGTAAAAAAAAAGAAAAAAAGAAAAAAAAGCACTTGGAATGCATCCGGAATTGCATCAAAAATGCACCTGAACACGTCAAAAAGGCTTTAAAAACGCACATGCAGAAATTCATCTAGAACTGATCTGAAGTGTGCTTTTGTGGTGTGACCTAGCCCTTAATAGTTCAGAACTTTTCTTTCAGGATCAGTTTGCATCACATGCGTTCCAATGCTTTTTGTTTTTCTGCATCCAAAATGCATAGAAAGTAGGCTGCATGGTTTTCTATAGCATAATTCACACTGACATTTATCGTTCTAGTTCCATAAAAAAAAAAAAAGTTGAACAAGCTGCATTTTTTCCTACACTGGACTGTACTGGAACAAAGTAAAATTTCACCAGACCCCAGTACAGTAAAGAAAAAAAAAAAAAAACAGGAAAAAAGAAGAAAAAAAAGCATCTGGAACGCATCCAGGAAATGCATCAAAAACGCACACGTCAAAAAGCGTTAAAAACGCACATGCAGGAATGAAATGAACTGATCTGAAGTGTGTTTTTGCGGAGTGAACTAGACCTAAATAGTTCAGAACTTTTCTTTCAGGACCAGTTCATACCACATGCGTTCCAATGCTTTTTGTTTTTCTGCATCCAAAACGCATTGAAAGTAGGCTGCATGGTTTTCTATAGCATAATTCACACCGACACTTGCCGTTCCAGAGCGTTTTGGTTCCAGAAAAAAAAAAGGCTGCATTTTACCAGCACTGGACTGTATTGTAACACAGTAAGATGCATCAAAAAATGCACCAGACCCCAGTACAGTAACAACAAAAAAAAAAAACCACAGGAAAAAAAGAAGAAAAAAAAGCATCTGGAACGCACCCAGGAAACGCATCAAAAACGCACCGAAACACATCAAAAAGTATTAAAAAAACACATGCAGGAATGAAATGAACTGATCTGAGGAGTGTTTTTGCGGTGTAAACTAGACCTTAATAGTTCAGAACTTTCCTTTCAGGATCAGTTCATACCACATGCGTTCCAATATTATTTGTTTTTCTGCATCCAAAACGCATAGAAAGTAGGCTGCATGGTTTTCTATAGCACAGTTCACACTGACACTTGTTGTTCCAGTGCGTTCCAGTTCCATAAAAAAAAAGGAAGACAGGCTGCATTTTTCCTGCACTGGACTGTACTGGAACACAGTAAAATGCATCAAAAACGCACCAGACCCCAGTACAGTAAAAAAAACAGAAAAAAAGCATCTGAAACGCATCCAGAAATGCATCAAAAAGGCGTTAAAAACGCGCACGCAGAAATTGAATGAACTGATCTGAGGAGTGTTTTTGCGGTTTGAACCAGCCCTAAATAGTTCAGAGCTTTTCTTTCAGGACCATTTTATACCACATGTGTTCTAATTTTTTTAGTTTTTCTGCATCCAAAACGCATAGAAATTAGGTTGCATGGTTTTCTATAGCACCGTTCACACCAACACTTGTCGTTCCAGTGCGTTCCGGTTCCATAAAAAAAAAAAAAAAGTAAGACAGGCTGCATTTTTCCTGCACTGGACTGTACTGGAACACAATAAAATGCATCAAAAATGCACCAGACCCCAGTACAGTAAAAAAAAAAAAAAAACAGAAAAAAAAAGCATCTGAAACGCATCCAGAAATGCATCAAAAAGGCGTTAAAAACGCACATGCAGAAATGAAATGAACTGATCTTTTCTATAACTCAGTTCACACCGACACTTGTCGTTCCAGAGAGTTCTGGTTCCATAAAAAATAAAAAGTAGAACAGGCTGCATTTTACCAGCACTGGACTGTATTGGAACATATTAAAATGCATCAAAAATGCACTGGAATGCTTCAAAAATGCACCAGACCCCAGTACAGTAAAAAAAAAAGAGGAAAAAAAGCATCTGAAACGCATCCAGAAATGCATCAATAAGGCGTTAAAAACGCGTACGCAAAAATGCATCCGTAATGGATCAGGGGTGTGTTTTTCTGGTGTGAACCAGCCCTAAATATTTCAGAACTTTTCTTTCAGGGCCAGTTCATACCACATGCATTCCAATGCTTTTTTTTTTTTTCTGTATCCAAAACGCATAGAAAGTAGGTTACATGGTTTTCTATGGCATAGTTCACACCAGTGCCTTGCAGTTCCAGGAAAAAAAGTAGAACATGCTGCGTTTTTCCTGCACTGGACTGTACTGGAACACAGTAAAATGCATATAAAATACACCAGACCCCAGTACAGTAAAAAATAAATAAAACAGGAAAATAAAGTAAATAAGTAAAACAGAAAAAATAAGTAAAAATAAGAAAATAAGAAAAATAAGTAAATAAAACAGGAAAAAAGAAGAAAAAAGCATCTGGAACGCTTCCGAAAATGCATAAAAAACGCGTTAAAAACGCACATGCAGAAAAGCATCCGTAATGGATCTGGAGTGTGTTTTTGAGGTGTGAACTAACCCTAAATATTTCTGAACTTTTCTTTCAGAGCCAGCTCATACCACATGCGTTCCATTACTTTTTGTTTTTCTGCATCCAAAACCAGCACTTGCAGTTCTAGTGCGTTCCGGTTCCAGAAATAAAAAGTAGAACAGGATGCATTTTTCCTACTCTGGACTGTACCAGAATGTAGTACAACGCATCAAAAAGGCACCGGACCACAGCACAGAGAAAAACACCAGGAAAAAAAAACAGAAGAAAAAAAGCATCTGAAACGCATCTGGAAATGCATAAAAAACGCATTGAAAATGCACCGGAACGCATGAAAAAATGAGTCAAAACGCACCTGCAGAAACGCATCCAAAACAGATCTTGTGCCTGTTTTAGTGATGGGAATTAGCCCTCAATGTGCAGAAACATAACTCATCGCAGCCAATTTTTGGCAAGTTTTTGATTGGCCACTTCAGCTTCCCGTGATTGGCTAGTTTTAACCGGCCCTGACGCACGCCGGGTAGGGAAAGTGCTGATTAAAAATCTCATTGTTTACAAGACAACTTTCTGCGGTTTCCACATTAGAACTCACAAGTCCATTAAAAGAATTACATTTCTAATCATTTCTGTCACCTCTAATGAAACATTTAAAAGAAAAATAATCCCAACTCTTCTTTGCTCCGGCATCAAAGAGCACTTTGTAACGTTGGGCGATGTACTTAGGAGAATAGCTGGGCTTTGACAGACGTCGTTCTTCAAGGAGTTTACACCGTTCTCCAAAACCGCGGGGCCGAGCCGCGTCCTTTCCATTAGTGGCAGACGCGCTAATTCTGGAAAATTGGATTTTTTTTGGAAGTGAGACGTTGTAGGCGCGGCTCTGTCTCCGCAGACACCATCACCGAAATCTCATATCATCTCTAACATGTGAAAGTACAACTAAAGCCAAAAACTGATTATTTTTATATTAGATGGAATATCTTTGGCCATACAATCAGGGGAGGACTGGGCCAGGGGGGGCAACTGCCCCCCCGGGGCCGCTCTGATGCCCCATAAAAAGGCTGCACTGTTTCTGCCACTGACATTCCTAAAGGATTCCTGGTGAAGAGAAGTAAAAATTCCCCACCGCTTACCTACTGAGTGCAGGATGAAGTAGGGATCGACCGATTATCGATAAAGCCGATATATAGAGGGCCGATCTGCATTTTCTCCAATATATCGGAATCGGCCCCGGAGGTTACCGATATTTTGGGAAAGTGCTTGTACCGGAGTGATGCCTGCAGCTAGAGGTGCCATCTGTGTCCCCATGGGGGGGATTTACCTTCTCTTCCTATCCTATAGTTACAACAGGAAGTGAGAGGAAATCCCTGGTTGTGTCCCCATTGGAAGATTTCCCCTCTATTCCTGTTTTGGTAACAACCCGAAATGTAAGATTATCTTTTATTTTAAGTTTTGGTGATAACGGCAAACCAAACAAATAGGGGGAATCTTCCTAATGGGGACACAGACAGCAATAAAAACCTGACAGGTGTTCTAATTAGGGATCAACCGATTATCGGCAATGCCGATATATCAATGGCCGATCTGCACTTTCCTCGATAGAAAAAAAATGGCCTTTAGTTTTACTTTGAAGCTGAACTCCAGGAATGGATTATATTGCATATTTAGCTTGGTGCAGCTTGGATCATTGAGAGTAATCATAATCCATACCTGTGGGGACACTGGGGAAGAGGAGAATCACTGTAGTAGTCAATGCTACTACAATGACCCCATGCAGAGCGGCTTTCATTCTGCAGAGTGACCACACCAGGGCATTCACTTGATTTCACAGAACACCTTGTATTTTTTTCACCAATGAGTACAAGGTGTTCTCTGATTGGACAAGGTGGAGGTGTGACATCACAACCCCACCCCCCTTCCACCTCATCCAATCAGAGAATGCCTTGTATTCATTTAAAAAAAATAAAAATAAAAATTACAAGGCGTTGGGTGCACAATGGTGACCCCCTGTGGTCAGTATCTCTCAGCACAGGACCTAGAAGGTCACATTGA
>NC_138775.1:30970321-31035321 GCF_965119305.1 Pelophylax lessonae
TATCTATCTATCTATCTATCTATCTATCTATCTATCTATCTATCTATCTATCTATCTATCTATCTATCTATCTATCTATCTATCTATCTATCTATCTATCTATCTATCTATCTATCTATCTATCTATCTATCTATCTATCTATCTATCTATCTATCTATCTATCTATCCAGACTCTTCTCACTCCTCTCTGGTCACACAAGGGTTACCGGGAAACCCCTCCCTTCCCCACCAAAGTCCCGCCCCGTCTCTTCGATTGGCCCGGCGCGCCCTCTGGCGGCCAAGCGGTGGGAAGGCAGCGCCCTGGGAAGTGAGATCGAGGCTGGAGTTCCAGTGGAGCCCTGCGCTGCATTCCATCCCATCCCATTCATGCTGAGCTGCTACATTGTAACCAGGAGCCGGGAAGTCGGGGATCCGGCGGGGATGGCTGGTTGTCGCAGTAAGTAGCCTTCCCGGTCCGCTCTCCTCCGGAGAACTTTTCCTTCTTCTCCCCGGATCTGCTGCTTAGAACGAGCCGAGGTTCCTGCTTCAACGTGCCGGGCGCGATCGGCTCCTGTGCCCGGGCTGCCGGCGCCTCGGGTGTCGGGGGGTGTGGAGGAGGAGGGGGGAAGCTGGCATAGAGGGGCTCCCAGCACAGAGGGGATCCTGCTCTGTAGATTGGGGACTGAGCCTTCTATACACTGCCAGTGCTGCCCGGGCTCCCCATGCCTGACTAATGGATTTATTTTTATTTATTTTATATCATTTATGTGCACAGATCTGACACCTAAGCATGCTCCCAGTGTGATTTATTGGTTTAATTCTATATTTTTTTTATTTATTTTTTTTCTGCACAGATCTGACATGCAAGCATGCTCCCAGTGAGCTACGCTGCTTTTTTTTTTTTTTTTTTGCACAGATCTGATGTGCAAGCATGCTCCCAGTGAGCTGTGCTCCTTGCAGCCAGTAGCCCCCCCCCCCCAGTCCCCTGGTCCATGCCATGCTGCAGTTTCAGGAGCTGGGAGAGGCTGCACTGCGCTCTCTTCCACTTGTGTTGCATTTTGTGTGTCTGGCTGGTGTCAGGGATGTGGTTCTATTGCTGATGTTCCCCGAGACTGCAGGCAGAGGGGGGGAAAGACAGGAATACCAAATGTTGTACACCCCCCGCCCCCTCCCGGACGAACCCCCACGGAAGAGCCCTCTTGTTATTTAAAAAGTGCCCACGCTTGCCACCGATCAAAGTTACAGTTTTACAATTTTTATTTATTTTGTATGTCCTGTTATGATCTAAACCGCTACTATGTGCATTAACGTGTCCCTAGGTAATATATTTTTTCCTTAAAATATATATTTTATTTTTATTTTTTTTATAAAAAATAAGTGTATATATATATGTGTGTATAATAAATAAATATATATATCCTATTACATTATATTTCCATATTAAAATATATGCACCCTATTACATTCCATTATATATATATATATATATATATATATAATCTGTACTTACTAGTAATGTGTATGTATATGCGTGTGTATATATAGAGAGAGAGGGATTATATATATATATATATATATATATATATATTCTTCTAAAATAATATCATTTCCTAATATATATCTCCAATATTTCCATAAAAAGAGAGAGGAAAAATGAATAAAAAAAAATATATACCCACAATTTTCTAATAATAAGGTTTGTAAAATATACATTTGCCCCCCCCCCCCCAAAAGAAACATTTATTTGGGGGGGGGGGCAAATGTATATTTTACACACATTTTATATTAGAAAATTTTGGGATGGATAATAATAAAAAAAAAAGTGTATATATAATATCATATGTATATATAATATCATATGATCATATGTATGTGTGTGTGTGTGTATATATATATAATATATATTATAATAATATTTTATACATTCTACCCATATTTCCTATGAAAATATTATTATTTTTATATATATATATATAAATAATAATTTATATATTCTACCCAGATTTCCTATGAAATTATTATTATTATTATATATATTAATAATAATATTTTATATATTCTACCCATATTTCCTATGTTAAATAAATAAATAAATAAAAAAACAAATAGATATATAATATTTGTTTTGCATTCCCAGCATCTGTTTACCTACTTCTCCCCTACAACTGGTCATGTCGTTAGCAGATGGTACTAGTTCTTGTCCTGCTCACGCCGCTAGTTTAAATGGCATTCCTATAGGATCAGGTTATCCGAGTGGCTGCTCTCATGCAGGAAGAGGCTGTATGTATTAGTTGTAAAAGCCTACCCTCCCCTCACCGTCTGATTTTTGTTGGCCAAACTGTTGTAATCACCTTGCCCTATAGTCGATCTGTGTGTATTTTTGTTATTATTGTTTTTTGGGACTTGGCCCCTTAACGAGTTGGCTGCCAGGGAGCCCCTGCAGCGTACTGCGGCAGCACAGGGGTTAAGTATCCGTGGCTTGAATTGGGAGGAATTTTTTTTTTTCTCTCTCTCTCTGTTCAGCTCCTTTACCACTGCAGTGTTGAGAAGTACCGGGAGACAAATGGCTTTGTATTGGACCTAACGAGGGGCTCTGTGTTTGGGAGAGGGGGGTCAGGTAGCGGCGTGCATTGTCGGTAATGTAACCCTGGAGATTGCGTTGAGATCTGAGGCTGTGAAAATTAAGCAATCAAAGCACAAAAAAAAAAGAGAGATGAAGGCGATTTGGCGAGGAGTCTGGTCGTTGTGGGCGAAAAAATGCTTTCTGTCTTTCGCCTTGAATCCTTAGCCTGTGACAGTTGGAGATGTACACGGCGGCTGAATGACAGGTTACCCCGGGGTGTGTAGGCACCTGCAATAGATGGCACCTTTCGCTAACTGCTAAACGCTTTCGAGAAATAATCCACCCTTTGCAGAGGTGCAATAGCCAAATCTCATCTCCTTTTCTGGAGGTCTCGCGGAGAGAGGTGGATGTTTGGCTGACGGTCCGGAGGTGGATTCCTCCTTTTCTTTAGGATTTACCGGAGAAATAGCATTTTAACCCTTCTGCCTGTGATGCTTCCTATCAGCTGTCGTTACATCCAGGACTTGTGTTATCCTCCAGCCTTCCATCAGTAGCGATTGTTAGACCTATTCGGGTGAGTGTGAGGTTGCAGTTTTTTTTTTTTTGTAATTTTCTATTTTTTTTTTTATGCTACAGAAGAATTACAAGACAACAGCCATTTGTAACTTGGATGTCACATTTTCGTGCCTGGAAGAGTCTGTATTGGTTTTCAAGGCAATAAAACGTTAGCTACGTCTAGAATAGTTTACGATTGTGTGTAGTGAACATGACCTGCACAGTTGAGGTGAGGTGGAGGGGCTTTAAAAAGGAAGTTCTGTATTCTGCACCCCAGTGTTATTAGGGAGTTTGGGCAGCTTTGTGTTGGGCACCCCAGGATTGTTAGGGTAGTGGTGTAGTGGTGTTCTACACCCCAGAGTTATAAGAGCCTTAGAAGTGTTGTATTATGTACCCTAGAGTTATTAGGGAGCCTGACTACATTGTATTATGTACCCTAGAGTTATTAGGGAGCCTTGCTATGTTGTATTATGTACCCTAGAGTTATTAGGGAGCCTGGCTATGTTGTATTATGAACCCTAGAGTTATTAGGGAGCCTGGCTATGTTGTATCATGTACCCTGGAGTTATTAGGGAACCTGATTATGTTGTATTTTGTACCCTAGAGTTATTAGGGAGCCTGACTATGTTTTATTATGTACCCTAGAGTTATTAGGGAGCCTGATTATGTAGTATTATGTACCCTAGAGTTATTGGGTAACCTGGCTATGTTGTATTTTGTACCCTAGAGTTATTAGGGAGCCTATGTTGTATTTTGTACCCTAGAGTTATTAGGGAGCCTATGTTGTATTTTGTACCCTAGAGTTATTAGGGAGCCTGACTACATTGTATTTTGTACCCTAGGAAGCCTTTGCATTTTGGTATTATGTACCCCAGAGTTATCGGGGGGCTTTTCTTTTGCTATGTTTTATGTACTTTTTAATGGGGCCTTTGCAGTATTTTATTATGCACCCCATTTTTAGGAAGTCTTTGCAATGTCCTGCACCCCAGATTTGCTCAGGGGCCTTTGGAATGTTATATTATGCACTCCAGAGTTAATAGGATGCCTTTGCAATGTTGTATTTTCTACCACAGTGTTAGGGAGCCATTGACGTCTTTTGTTATCCGCCACAGGGTTATTAGGGAGCCAGGTGAGTTTTATGTTTATGAACCCCAATGTAAGGAAGCCAGGGCAGTTTTGTGTTGTAAACACTGGTGTTAAGACGATGTGGCAGTTTTGTGTTCTACACCTTAGAGAACTATCAATGAGTGTGCAAAGTCGTAGTATGCATTTTATGGTTATTAGGAAGCCTAGGCAATGGTATAGTATGCACCCCTGAGTTGTGTGGCGGCCTCTGCAATGTTTCATGCACCCCATAATTATTAGAGAGCCTTAGCAATGTTGTGTTATGTGCCCCCAATGTTAGGGCAGTTTTCTTAACCACCCCATTCTTATTAGGGAGCCAGGGAAGTTTTAGGGTACGCACCCTAGTGGTGTTAGGGAGCTGTGGAAGTTTTGTGTTCTGAAGTCATGGCAGTTTATTACTGTGCACCCTAGAGTTATGAGGGAGCCTGTGTAGTGTTGTCTTGTGCATCCCAGGGTTATTAGGGAGCCTGTGTAATGTTGTGTTCTGCACCCCAAGGTTATTGAAGAGTCTATGCAATGTTGTATTGTGCACCTCAGAATTACTGAGGAACCACTATGTGTAGGTAAAGCTTATCGCCTCCACCACTTATAGGCTTATGGCATTGAGGCAGTGCAAAGCGCAGTGATGGGGTGTGAGGTATATATTATATATATATATATACCAACCAATCAGAAATCAGCAGTAATTAGTAGAGAGCAGACTGTAAAGGTGAGTGCCGCGAGTTACATTACCTCATCTCTTGCCAATTGCCTTGTTAAGTAAGCCAGTATGTGCATTTGTGTCAATGCGAATGGAAAGGCTGGCTAAGAATGAGCACACTTGCAAATTTGCAGGTCTGACCTATTGTTGGCAATAATGATTCTGTTCTATCATGACGCGGTACCTCCTCCTTATTTTATGATTCTGCAGAACATGTGGCTGGTGGCAACACCAGAATGCAGACATTGTCAGTGCCAAGGAGTGAGATTATGTTGTTTTTTTTGTTTTTTTTCCCTCGAAGTGTTGTTTTGCTGCACAAATACTCTTTTTTTGTCTTTGGCAGTGATTCAGTAAAGAAAAGTTGTTAGCCAGTTGGCTTAGTGAAGGTGCCAGGCTGTTTTAGCACTGATAATCTGTTCTAAAGACCCATGTTCTCTTCTGTAGAACAGGGTTTCAGGAGGATCTGGTTAAAAACCCCATGACCAAATGGTAATCCATGTAAAACTGTCTTGCAGCGCTGGGGTCCTGGGTTCAAAGTATGTTTTTTATATTTTATGTTCTGGTGGCTTTGCCAGTTTAGGATGTACTAGTTTCCTCTTGCAAAACCAAAAACTTCAGTTAACTGGTCTCTGCCGAAGAGCCGAGGCAGTTGTTGTCATAGTTTTGTGGTATAGTAGATTGTATGCTTCACTGGCGCCGGGACACCTTTTGACTGTAATCTTTTATTAAAGGTCCAAAATATTTTGGGGTATGAAAAAAAAAAAAGACGAAGAAACTGGTTTACATATGTATTACCCGCAATCCTGATTATCCTGTCCACGCTTCAATGATGGTAGTAATTATAATAATGATAAAATATTATTGTTACTATTCTTACAATAATAAGTATATAAATGGCAATACTAAACTAATCATTAATATTAATAAATAAACATTTATTTTGTTTTTATTATTGTAGTAGTCATTTTTATTATTAGTTATACATTTATTTTCTCTAATATTTTTCTATATTCATTAATAATAACAAAAATAATAATATTAATAATGCACTAATATGGAAAACATATATAATCAGAATAATTACAATAATATAAAAAAAGTAAATATAGACAACAATAATATTTAATGGGGTATATGCATCAACCTTTGTGTATTGTTATAATATATTTCAGTGTTTCTAGTAGGTAAACGGAGTCGCTGTAGAAGCAGACAGGTCACCTCTCCACTTTAAAACAGGTTCCTAGTTCCCCCATCCCCCACCCTACACTCCCCCCTGTCAAGACCTTTCCACATGTCCACAGCAAATGGTTCCAGATACCCCGGGCTTAAACAGTCGCAGCTGCTGGCCCTGCAGGAAGGACTTTTTTTTGATGCCCTTTAACCCCAAGCTGCCAAGAAGGGGGGGGGGGGGGGGGGTGTTGTAGGGAGTTGTGAATAAAAGGGGGGGGGGGGCTGCTCTAGCTTTTGGTGTTTCAAATGAAAATGTTAAGCTTGCTTTGACTTTTTGTTGCTGTCTGCAATACATTTTTCAGAATTTCAAACATTATATGGATATAAATGATACGTCAACCATGACTCCCTAGTTGGTGGGAGACTACAGATTCCAGCATACCACTGCAAGCTCCAATGAGCGGCCATATTTGAAAACTGGTCGCTGGGTCTGCGCCCTGCCTTGTCGACCTCCTGCCCCCCAGGACAGTCTGCGCCCTGCCTTGTTGGCCCCCTGCTCTTCCCCTGGGGACAGTCTGCGCCCCTCCTTGTTGGCCCCCTGCTCTCCCCCTGGGGACAGTCTGCGCCCCTCCTTGTTGGCCCCCTGGGGACAGTCTGCGCCCCTCCTTGTTGGCCCCCTGCTCTCCCCCTGGGGACAGTCTGCGCCCTTCCTTGTTGGCCCCCTGCCCCCCCCGGGACAGTCTGTGCCCTTCCTTGTCGACCCCCCCCCCCCCCCCCAGGGATGGCCTGCACCCTTCCTTGTTGACCCCCTGCCCCCCCCCCCCCCCCCCAGGGATGGTCTGAGCCCTTCCTTGTCAGCCCCCTGCCCCCCCTCCCACGGGGACGGTCTTCGCCCGGCCTTGTCGCCACCACCCCCCTCAAAGGGACAGTTTTCGCCCAGCCTTGTCAGCCCCCTGCCCTGCCCAGGGACTATCTTCACCCGGCCTTGTTGGCCTCCTGCCCCCAATGGGGACGGTCTTCACCCAGCCTTGTCAACCCCCTGAAAACCCAAACCCCCCCCCCCCCTCCCCGGGGACGGTGTTCGCCCGGCTTTGTTGGCCTCCTGCCAAACCCCCCCCCCCCAAAATGGTCTTCGCCCTGGCTCGTCGGCCCCCTACTAGGCCAGCCCCTGTGGGCTTATTTGGCTTCTGTTTGCATTCAGCTTGTGTTATCCATTCAGGAAACCCAGAAGTGAGTCGATTCCTTGTCCAGAGCGGCTCAGGAGTAGAGAACCTTTTCTACAATCATTTCCGGCTGCCGGCCTCTAGTGATGCCTACTTCATCCTGACTCACACTGGCCAGATGTGACGGCTCATGATTACCCTTCTTCCTACAATGGTATCAATTACCTTCCGTAAATTAAAGTCTGCTAATTTGTTTATTTTATTGCCAGTTCATCTTAAACCTGAAGAGCCATAAATCTTTACATTTCTTCTGAAAACAAAGCAAAAAAAAAAAAAAAAAAATGTACGATTTAAAGGAGAACTCTGCTCTGATTTGGAAAACAGAATATTGATTTATAATGAAGCTTTGTTACAATTGAATTACATTTATTTATTTTTTAAGCCAGAGTTCAACTTCATTGAAGTATGGAGACTGCAATTGCTATTCCCTCATTCTGAAAATACCAGCTGCCTGGGTTGGCTTCAATACAATCAGTCCCTGCCCTACACTGTTTGCTGATAGAAGTATCAAACTTTTCTGTGACTTCCCTGATGTCAGTGCTTTGGTGACTTTGAAAGTATTCAAGTTATTTAATCGGCTTGACAGCCTGGCAACTAGCATTTTTGAAGGAGGTTAACTTTGGTACTCTGTGTACTCATTTTTGTACAGGTCATCATTAGCAGCCTGTTGCTGTGGAGCTGCAGCCTGTTGCCTTTAAAGGCATAGTCCGCCTATGGAAAAAAAAAGTAATAAATGCACCCACATTAATAAAATAAAAAAAAATGTGCATTTGTTAAATTTTTGCATTTAAGTTCCAGAGCATTGATATTTCAATTAGTGCATCATGAGTCCAGAACATTACGATTTCAATTAGTGCATCATGAGTCCAGAACATTACGATTTCAATTAGTGCATCATGAGTCCAGAACATTACTATTTCAATGAGTGCATCATGAGTCCAGAACATTGCTATCTCAATTAGTGCATCATGAGTCCAGAACATTGCTATCTCAATTAGTGCATCATGAGTCCAGAACATTGCTATTTCAATTAGTGCATCATGAGTCCAGAACATTGCTATCTCAATAAGTGCATCATGAGTCCAGAACATTGCTATCTCAATGAGTGCATCATGAGTCCAGAACATTGCTATCTCAATGAGTGCATCATGAGTCCAGAACATTGCTATCTCAATGAGTGCATCATGAGTCCAGAACATTACTATTTCAATTAGTGCATCATGAGTCCAGAACATTACTATTTCAATTAGTGCATCATGAGTCCAGAACATTGCTATCTCAATGGTGCTTTTCCACTACATGGAACCGACCGGTACGGCTCTCTAAAACAGTACCACCTCGATTGTGGTTCCAAGAGGTACCATACCGGTACGATTTCCCACAATCCTTTGCATACAGCTGACTGTTTGTCACTACTAGCCACTTATTGGTCAGAGAATTTTTTTTATCCCACCCACTTACTTTAGTACTACCTTAGAGGAAAAGCAAACCATACCAAACTGTACCGAACCGTTCCAACACCGTACCATGCAGTGGAAAACCAAACAGGGTCAAGCAGGGCCAAGTAGAGCCGAGCTGGTACTTGCAGTGGAAAAGTGCCATATCATGAGTCCAGAACATTGCTATCTCAATTAGTGCATCATGAGTCCAGAACATTGCTATCTCAATTAGTGCATCATGAGTGCAATGCGTAAGCTCCTACATGGTTACCTCCAGCCCCAGGTCCGTATGGAGGTAGGTACCCGTTTGGTTAGAGGCTGGGGGAAGAAAATATGGGGCCAGATCACCGCACTTGTGTCGGCGCAATTTATAGCTTCAAATGGATGATGTGGCGGTGTTGGTAAACATTAGGGGAAGATGTGGGTAGTTGAGGAACATGAATGTTTCACATTATAACCTAAATCATGGTCCCAAAAGTAGGCTGTCCCTCTACATGCGGTAACAATAGCTCATAATGTGCATAATTCTACCTGAAGCACTAAGGTGAGAAGGGACCCTAAATCAAAATTGAAAAAGTTGGCCAACACTTTCTGATCAGGACAAGACCTCGCCCTCAAAGGGATTGGCCAACATGCATTGATTTGGTAATTTAAAGGTTCTCGTGTGCATTCTACCAGTCATTTAAGCCGGTCACGTGATTCGCCTGTCGCCAGTAAGTCATAGTCAAGATTAAAGGGAGTTTTTCACGGGACATTGATCGGGGGGTGGGGGGGGGGTGGGGGAGAGTTTCTCAAGGCTCTCAGCATGGTTGTAGAGCCAGTTGAGCGGCCAGGCGATTGTGAGCTCTATTGTTTTGGATTTGGTTGACCTGGTAGACTAGTTTTCGGTAGGTTTTGAATAGATCCTCTTGTGTCCCCTGAGGGGGGGGGGGGGGGGCGAGATAAAATCAGCCATGGATGCTGAGAGATGCCTTGAAAAGTCAACCAGGCTGAATGACCAGGGACACGCCTGGTGCAAATGAGTCCCAGCGGTGAACGTGATTGGCACTGCTGACAGACGGCACGCACACAGACAACTGCGCTTCAGTCAGGCCTGGATTTGGGTCGACGCCACGGGAAAGCGTGCAGCTGTGGGGCAGAGTGTATGGCAATATTAGGAAAGATTCAATGCTGTGCATTGGGGGAGCAATATTCACATGGGGGTTAGTGAATTCGTTTTTGCAAGTGGTAAACATATTAGAGATGGTACTGTAGGTCATGGGTGGTCATACTCAGTACACACTACAATCCGATTTACCAAAACTAAACCTATATAAGCCAATCAGTTTTCAATTGCACAAGCACTTATATTACTTAGTCATTGGTAAATCTAAAAAAAAATGTATAGTCAGGCTGTATAGTATATGGTCAGCTTAAGGCTGGCCATACATGTTTAGTTTTCTTGGACAATTTTCCTTTAGATTTACCTTAAACTATGTAATATAAGTGCCTGCCTAATTGGCTACAATTGAAAGTTGTTTAGATTTGACCTCCTATTATTATATGGTTTTTGGTAAATCTTAAAGAAAATTGTACCAGTAAATTGAACATATATGATCAGCCTAACGGGCAGTGAGGAGAGTTTGGATCATCGGTGGTCACATGTTAGGAAGTCTCTGTTGGTCATTCCTTTGAATTACCAGACAAGTCCAGCAGAGATTGGAAAAAGCTTGGCCACCTCCTAAAGAGTCCCTCCAACCAGCTTAAACATTACAGTTAAAAGCACAGAAGATAAAGTATCAAATGCTTACCTGCGGTTAATCCATTCCATGAATTATGTATGATATTCACTTGCACTTTGCTCAACTTGCCCTCACCTCGTAATGTCTAATTATGGGCTGTGCTGGCCCAGCTGTTAAGCCCCTCCCCTCGCCATTTCTAAATAACGTTTTTTTAGAGCTGCCAAAGGAGGAATGAAGGGGAATGCTGAAAAGTGTCATCAGCCTGAGTTTGCTGGGGTTACTAACATCACATCCAAGATAGCAGCACCCAGGAGCAGTTGAAGAGCTTTTGGATGTTTACACAAGGATGGCTTTTAGGCTGGGTTCACATTGCTGCGACCCCCAGTCACGCAACTTGCTTGCGGTTTACTTGCCACTTGCTTGCCAGCTTTTGTGATTTAACGTTGCAGTCTATGGCACTCAAGTCGCAGAAAAGTAGTTCAGGAACCTCTTTTTGTTCCTACGATTTGAGTCGCATTGATTAAGACGACACCCATTCAAAGTGGCAAGGTTCCAAAATCTGAAGGTAATAATTAAGAGGTATCTATCCCTGGAAAGATAGTGGAAAGTCCACAAAGGGACAATGGGGGGAATTGGGACTATTCAATACCAAAAAGGGAGGGTAATAAAGGAATTGCGCTTAAAAATGAAAAAAGTAGTAAGAATTTTATTGATACAAAAAAAAAACGTAAAACACCAATGAAAAACCATTGTTAGGTGAATAGTAAAAACTATTAGGACAAACTAACATGGATGTGCGGGAAAAACATATAAAGGTCTATACATATGATAGAAAAACCAGCTGTCCTCATGGTTTTTACTATTCACCTAACAATGGTTTTTCATTATAATATGTATAGACCTTTATATGTGTTTATCTGCCAAATATATCCTTGACAAGTGGACATCTACCCCCAGAAGAAGACTTCATGATGAAACGCGTTGGGGCTTCTGTGTCCACTATTCTCAACATTTGTGTCTATACCGGGGTTTTCCCCGCACATCCATGTTAATTTGTATGTCCTCATAGTTTTTACTATTCACCGAACAATGATTTTTCATTGAGGTGTTTTACTGTTTTTTGTATCAATAAAATTCTTATTTTAGAGTACTACTTTTTTTATTTTCAAGTGTAATTCCTTCATTACCTTCACTTTTTGTATCGCCTAGTCCTAATTCCCCCCATTGTCCCTTTTGTGGACTTTCCACTTACGTATTCAAATGAATTTGTTTTGGCTTGTAATGTGATTCTGTGTTGCAAGTCGTATGATAAGTTGCAACAGTGTGAACCCAAGCTTACAGGTAGATAACCTGCATAAAATACCTTACATGCACATATGATTGAATATGAAGACCTTTCTTGAAGTGAATGTGGTCTCTTAAAGCAAACCTTATCTAAGAGATGCACGGGGGCTGCCATTGTGAAACCCTCCTTATGGTGACAACAGGGGGAGATGAAGTGATGAAAGTCAGGGTGTACATTACAAACATTTAAAAAGTATGCAAAAGGTGAGCACCACAAATATAGTGGAAGTTAATTTTTTTTTTTTTTTTTTTTTTTTATTTTATTTGCCAGGGCAATGGATCACAAGAGAAAACCAACACGTTTCCAGGTTCCAACACTCCCTTCATCAGGGCTTGGATGCCAATGGTAGAGAACAATGGACACAACAATGTTTAGTTGGGCAGCTTCACTACTAATATGGCACACAACTCTTCTTATTCATGTGTTGGACTTGTACGGCTTTAGAACCTCTTCTTCCCTTTTTATTTTTTTTTGATCAGCTTGGTTTCACTTGCATGTGAAGTACCTTATTGATTGACAAGCTGAATCCCCAAGAGGGTCAGCAGCATTTGTTCTAGTGACCTCTCATCATGCTGCAAATCATTAAAACAATTAGTCTTGAATTGATCGGGTTAATCCATTTAGCTTTTATTACTTGAATATCAGATTGTTCCTTGGGTAGGATCAGAGTTTTTTTTTCCCCTTTAACCCTTCCCCCCCTCGTGTCCTGCACTTCATTGTAAACTGACCACTAGGTGGCAACAAAATGAGAAGAAATATGCAAGAAACCTTTGCTGACCTTTCTTTGTGAGAATGCTTCTTTCCTGGCTGTCATTCTGATTCAGTGGCATCAGTACGTTTGATTCATCATGCCAAAGTGTGCACTGCAGAAGTTTTTGACTTTACTTACTACATGCTTGTTTTGGGTCCATGAATTTTGCAATTGTGATTTTATGTAAAAAAAATAAATAATTCTTGGCACAGGCTGCTTTGTCTGGAAGTTATCGCATTAGTGTATGTTTCATTAAGTGTTCTTCTTCTTTGGTAGTCATTAGACACACAGAAGCCAATTAACCTACCAGCATGTCTGTGCAGTGTGGGAGGAAACCAGAGTACCTGGAGAAATCCCAGTCAAGCACAGGGAGAACATGCACACTTCAAGCATGTAGTGTCCTCACTGGGGTATGAACCATGGACCCCAGTTCTGCAAAGTGGGAGTTCTAACTACCAAGCCACTGTGCTGCCCAAATCCTTTTCATGTGTTTAGTGCTACAGTGTAGTAATCTTAAATCTGCATCTTTCATTAATACAATCCCTGCCATGAAGGATATAATCCCTGCCATGAAGGTCCTTGTTCAGGCACTTCCTGTTATAAGGTGACAATGCTGTGTCCCGGTCTTCTAATTGTGCTCTTGCGTTGACGCCCTGTCACATAGACTTTCCATTGAGGTTGCATGCGCGCGCACAAACGTAATATCCAATGGCTGCCACCGCACACAAATCAGGGATAAAAAAATGGGCCCAGGTGCACAGCGGAGACTGCAGCGCATATAAACCAAAAGAGAGAGCGGCACTCATGGGTCTTGAATGGTGAACGCACGATGACGGTTTTAATCAATGTTTCGAGGGGGCACTTTTTTTTTTTTACTTCCCAGTCTTAAGCCTCGTACACACGCAACGATTATCGGCCGACCGATCGTCCGTCTTTTGTCCAGAGTGGTGTCTGTTGGTTGGAATGTGCCTAGACTGCACACGAATTTTCTCGCCCGACAAAATTCTACTTCAGAAGTGATGTCATGTGTTGGGTTGCTTTCTTTGTGTTCTTTCTTCTCTGAGCATGCCTAGTCTTGCTCATTAGATTTTTCCCTGTCGAAATCTGTACTGACTGCACGAAAATTGGCCGTTTTTTGACGGCGGACAAAAAATGTATAGCCTGCACACCAGATTTTTTTCGGCCGAAAAGTCGGAGTCGGTTGTCGGAAGCATCATACTAACAAGCCGCAAATCGGCAGATCGGTCGTCGGACGAAAATTCCCTGCCGATTTTCGACGCGTGTGTACGAGGCTTTAGTCCGTAGGGTTCAATATTGAGTTGGCCCACACTTTGCAGCTACAACCGCTTTCTTTGTGCACTGGTGCGCAGTCATGTTGGAACAGGAAGGGGCCATCCCCAAATTATTCCCACAAAGTTGGGGGCATGAATTTGTCCAAAATATCTTGGTATGCTGATGCCTTTAGAGTTCCCTTCACTGGAACTAAGGGGCCAAGCCCAACCCCTGAAAAACAAACCCACATCATAATCCCCCCTCCACCAAATGATTTGGACCAGTGCACAAAGCAAGGTCCATAAAGACATGGATGAGTGAGTTTGTGGTGTAAGATCTTGACTGGCCTGCACAGAGTCCTGACCTCAGCCCGATAGAACACTTTTGAGATGAATTCGAGCGGAGACTGTGAGCCAAGCCTTCTCGTCAAACATCAGTGCCTGACCTCACAAATGCGTTTCTGGAAGAATGATCGAACATTCCCATAGACACACTCCTAAACCTTGTGGACAGCCTTCCCAGAAGAGTTGAAGCTGTTATAGCTGCAAAGGGTGGGCCAACTCAGTATTGAACCCTACGGACTAAGACTGGGATACCGTTAAAGTTCATGTGCGTGCGGCGACATACAAGGCAGGTAAAGGCAGGCGTATATATATATATATATATATATATATATATATATATATATTATAATATAAAAATAATTTTTTTTTTTTTTTTTCCCTCCTGGAGTCTTTTTAAACAAGGACGTTAGTCTCTGATAAAGACCTCACACGCTCTGTAATATTTAACTTATTCATTGCCAGGCCTGGGGTCTAAACAGGGGAATTGGGTGTCTGTGATCACATTAAGCCCTGTTCCAGCGAGCGGATTCTCAGCGTTCAGGCCTGCGGGGGAAAATCTTATTGAATACAGCTATGAATAGTTAATATCATACACACATCATCGCTCTGCTGAGTGCTGGCTGAAAAGGCTGCTTAACATCTCAAACATCTATAGACTTCGATTGTTTTCCAGTCATTATACCGAGTTCTCGCTGCTACAGCAATATATGTCGGCCTATACATTATACATTTTCATATAGAGTAAGACCTAAGCAAAAAATACATTTTTTTTTTTATTTATAATTTTTATCTTGGTAGGTTTAAACTTGTGAGTTTCATGTGTTTCTTTGTTTCTTTTGTTATATATGCATTTTGATGAGGTTTTATTTCATGCGCTTCCATTGAAGTCTGTAGGGCTGTTAGGGCCATAAGCGCACTAGGGCTCTCCTAAAGAAATGCCTGCACAGAAGCACATTACATAGGCGTGAATGGCCCTCATAAACAATAGTGGGATTTCACATTTAGTCATGTTTTTCCTTCTGGAATCTTGATGTGATTTGTGTATTTTTTCCAGGTCTGTGCAGTAATCCAGTGTGAGACTTCCTGTAATAAAGACCGCTCACTGCTGCTCTCTCCCCTTGTGCAGGGGGGCTGGTCTGGTCTCCGCCCCTCCTGTAGTTTCCTGCAGGCAGCCTATAGTGGGTGGAGCCTGTTGGGTCCCTCCCATAGCTCTGATCTCTGCACAGGCTATGTGCAGCATACTGATGATGTCACTACAACTTGTGTATACTAAAATCTGGCTTTACAAAGGTATTTGGCGCACACTGAATAGAATTATACACTGTGTGACTATTGAGGAATTTATTTAAACAAGTTTTTGTCTCCGGTGTTCAGTCCTAAATTATGAAATGGAGTCCCATGCTGTATTTGTGGGATCAGTGCACATATAATGGGCTGTTAGAGGCTTCTGTTCTGCATGTTTTATTTTTCATTATTGAGAATCTAGTTGGAATGGGAAAAGTGCTAGCACAGTGTTTCTTAAACCTTTTCCAGTCAAGGCGCCCTTTTAAAATGATGCACAATCTGAGCCACCCCATTCTAAAATATAAAAGAAACAAATACATAATGCAGCAGCATTGACATGCATAGGACACTCAACATTAGATAGGATTTATTTTATACACCTTTGCACATTGGTACTGACTAGTATTCCAGTGTTTCTCCTCTCCCTCCCCTTATTCAGTTAATGTGACCCCAGTGCAGATGGAGAAGGGCAACCAAGGACATCCTCAGGTGCTCAATGTCTTCCTTATCAATTCATAAAATAATTTATTAGAATCCCAACAGCTGAATCACATGGTGCCCAAGGTTGTAATGCTGCACAAATAAAACCTGTGGCTTTGTGTATCAAAAAAAATAAATAAAATGCAGGCGAGATCCACCTGCCAGCATGCTGACAATTTTGTGATATTTAAGGTAATGTTTTTGCATTTTGCCTAGGCACCCCTAAAGAGCCCAGAAGGCACCCCAGGGTGCCACAGCACCCTGCTTCAAAAAGGCTGCTGTAGAGGGTACATCTTGCTGATGGAGTCTGGCACAACCCAACAGATTCCGCCTATAACAGAAATGTCCTGTGTGTGTTTTTTGGGTGGTTGTAGATCAGGGGTCTCCAATCTATGGCCCATGGACCACATCTGGCTTGTTACAAGATTTTATCCGGCCCTCAGCTGAGGTCAGTGGCCTATCCTCAATGTGCACTGATTTAACGATTAGGTAAGCAGCTGTCTCTGCTTTCTGATGTAAAGGGGGACTTAGTAGACCATTGACATCAGGGTCCCCATCTAAGGCAGTCTCTGATGCAAAGGGGGCTCTGATGGGAACCCTGGAGTAATAGGAGAACCCCTAAGTCAGACTCGGATGTAAGGGGGGCTCTAAGGAGGACTGTGTGGTAAAGGGGGACTCATAAGGTAGAATCTAATGTAAGGGGGTTTTCTGATGGGGACCTTTGATATAAGGGGGTTCTCTGAAGGGAACCCTGATGTAAGGGAGCACTTTTGATGGGGGAACCTGATGTAAGAAGGGAACTCCTGATAGGGGGACCCGGATATAAAAAGGAACTTTTGATGGGGGGACCCTGAAGGGCATTTTATTGGCTTGTAACTGTAAAATTATACAATGCGGCACTAATACTGAAATGTTCGGTAACCCATGCTGTAGACCCTGCCGCAGCCCTCCTGTAAGCCAGAGCGAAGTTTATCAGAACACAGCTTATGAAATAATCGGGAGCAATTGCTGAGGTGTGAGGTCCTTTAAGACCTCCACAACAATACTCTATCCAGGTGAATTGATTAGTCAGAATATTGCTGCAGCCAGCAAACCAGACTGTTTCTAGAGTAGCTTGTGACAGGTAATTAATTTATATTTCTATAGCTTATTTCTCTCTGAGGACTCAAAGCACTTTATCTGCCATTGGGGCAGCTGGGAAGGCAGCCATGTTGGGTGCGCACCGTGCAATATCGTACTAGGGTCAATTTGTAGACAGGAGCCAATTAACCTACCAGCATGTCTTTGAAGCGTGGGAGAACTCCAGAGTACCTGGAGGAAACCCACATAAGCATCATGAGAACATGCAAACTCCATGCAGATAATGTCCTGACTGGGATTGCATCTGGGCACCCTAGTGCTGCAAGGCAGAAGTTTTAAACTTGGAGCCACTGTGCTACCCCAGGTACATTTTTTAAAATATTTTTATTCTGTTAAATTAAGATGACAATTTTAGGATTGTGATCGGTTTATTTTTGAGCAGTGCCTGAGGAATGTCTCCCACCCGGTGTTCTTTGTTACCTTTTCACGGCGGGACGCTGGGAATCCCAGCCATTAACTAGTTTCCCATGTGAGGGGGGAGGTTAAAGGTCGCTCAGGCAAATCCATGTGACTGTCTCTGAAAACTCTTCCATGTGTGACCTGAGAGGACGCGGCTCTTTTTGTTGTGTGAATGGAGGGTGGTGACCTCCAGATTTCTGACCTGCTCTCCATTTGCACAATGGGAAAACCCCACCTTCATTTCCAATTCTTTAAGCCAGTTTTTCCTTTAAGCCTCCCTGCTGCTAATTAAGGGTGTCACATGACCTGCACTATTCTAACCCTATAGAACTGTCAAACCGGTCCTGATTAAAAGCTTTTTAGCCTTGTTTGGTAACAGAATAACAGCCGTATCATTGATGTTCCCTCTAATTGAAGGCTTAAAAGGAAAACAAAACATGGTGGTGGCGATTTTATAGCAATAAGCCGATCTGAGATTTCCAACAAGGACTAATGAAACATTTAAACCCACCAGTCCTCCATATGTGGATGTATGGAAAAACTGGGAAATTTCTACAAATTTGTCCAACCCTTGGATTTAAAAAGATAAGTGGAACCTCCTTTGCTATGACTATGGAGTTAAGAGAAGTTGTTGAGTTCCTAATAAGAAACTTGTAGGTCTTAGTGCCGGTTCACACTAGGTCGCTCTGACTTCGGGGGGCGACCTGTGAAGTCCCGTGCACCGCGACTTCATATAATGAATGTCTATGCAAGTCGCTCCGAGGTCGCCCCGAAGTTGTACAGGACCCTTTTTCTAAGTCGGAGCGACTTGTGTCGCTCCTATTAGAACGGGTCCTGTAGCACTGCATGGACCGCGACTTGTCAGGCTGACAAGTCGCGGTAGTGTGAATGGACACTTAGAGCCGGTTCACACTGAGGCGACACGACTTCGTGGGGCGACCTGTGAAGTCACGTGCACCGCTGTGCACCGCGACTTCGGCGCGACTTGCAGGGACTTCACATAATGGAAGTCTATGTAAGTCGCTTCGAGGTCGCCCCAAAGTAGTACAGGACCCTTTTTCTAAGTCGGAGCGACCTGTGTCGCTCCTATTAGAACGGGTCCTGTACTACTCAATGGACCGCGACCGACTGCGACTTGTCAGGCTGATAAGTGGAACCTCCTTTGCTATGACTATGGAGTTAAGAAGTTGTTGAGTTCCTAATAAGAAACTTGTAGGTCTTAGTGCCGGTTCACACTAGGTCGCTCTGACTTCGGGGGGCGACCTGTGAAGTCCCGTGCACCGCGACTTCATATAATGAATGTCTATGCAAGTCGCTCCGAGGTCGCCCCGAAGTTGTACAGGACCCTTTTTCTAAGTCGGAGCGACTTGTGTCGCTCCTATTAGAACGGGTCCTGTAGCACTGCATGGACCGCGACTTGTCAGGCTGACAAGTCGCGGTAGTGTGAATGGACACTTAGAGCCGGTTCACACTGAGGCGACACGACTTCGTGGGGCGACCTGTGAAGTCACGTGCACCGCTGTGCACCGCGACTTCGGCGCGACTTGCAGGGACTTCACATAATGGAAGTCTATGTAAGTCGCTCCGAGGTCGCCCCAAAGTAGTACAGGACCCTTTTTCTAAGTCGGAGCGACCTGTGTCGCTCCTATTAGAACGGGTCCTGTACTACTCAATGGACCGCGACCGACTGCGACTTGTCATGCTGACAAGTCGCCTGACAAGTCGCGCTAATGTGAATGGGCTCTTAAGGTATACCTAAAGCCAAGACTTTATTTGGTATTGGCACCCCAAACACAGCCAGCCAATGTGTGAAGCTCCACTGCGAAAAAGATGTGGGAGCTTGTTTTGGTGTGTTAGTCACACGTAGGGTAGCCTATTTATTTAATTGAATATGCTGCCCTATGCGTGTCACGATAAAACTTGCATTCACACAACGTGCATATGTGGATGGGGCCTTGCGACCCACATACGCTATCACGTTTCAGTAACGTAGGGCAAAACCCATCACATGCATTGTGGCAATGCACTGGTTATCATTCTGAATTGCACCTTAACTTATTTTAGCTATGGATGCGCAGCAATACACTAGTATATGTTGGGGTGTGCTGCTGAAAATGCTACAGGTACTATTTTTGATCTGTTGTGGTGCATTTGGCAGCCCATTCAAATCAATGCATTAATGTGCGTTGTGTGGGGGTTAACTTTGTTATGGATAGTCCACTCAGTAGATGAGGCTGGTGCGAATACACCCTGAGAGTTTCTCTTCTCACTTGTTCTGGTTACAGTTGTCTAAGACAGCCTTTTTCACCCAGGGTGCCGCGGCACCTTGGTGTGCCTATTGGGTTCTTCAGGGGTGCCTTGGCAAAATGCCTAAAAATTGCAACAAATAGAAACAGGTTTTTACATTGCAGCATTACAATCTTGGGCACCATGCGGGTCAAGCCACTGGCATCCTGACAACCAATGACATCACTGCTTGATTAGGAGAATGACAGGTGCTTGCATAGAATCCTTGTTTATTACTCCTTCCCCTCTCCATCAGCACTGGGGTCAAATTAGTAAGTAGAAGAAGAGAAACTAAAGCCCCGTACACACGTACCGATTGTCGGCCGCCTAACGATCGGCCGATTTTCGGCTTGTTAGTATGATGCTTCCGACAGCCGACAGCGCACTTTCGGCCGAATAGAATCTGATGTGCATGCTTTAAAATTTTTGTTGGTCGTCACCAAAAGGGCCGATTGTTCACCAGTCAGTACAGAATTCGGCCGACAGACAACAGATTTGCAAGACTGGGCATGCTCAGAAAAGAAAAAAGACAAGGAAAGTTAACCATCACATGACATCACTTCTGCAGTCGGCTGTTGTTGGCCGACAAAATTCGTGTGCAGTCCTTTGCAGTTTTCAACAGACACGACAGCCCTGGACAAAAGACGGCCGATCGTTCGGCCGACGATCGGTACATGTGTACGGGGCTTAAGGGAGAAAAATGCTAGAAAACTTGTGAGTACCAGTTTGCAATAGTGGAGGAATAAATCACTTCCAACATTAGATGGCCCATGTGTATGGATGTTGCTGCTAAATGTAAAACTTAGTTCCTTTTTACATTTTAGAATGGGGTGCCTCGAGATTGTGCAGAATTTTAAAAGTTGCCGCAACTGAAAAAAGCTTGAGAAACACTGGTTTAAGAGGATATATCCTTTACCTTTTGGAGAAGTTTCCTCTGACTTCCTGTTTTGTCTTTGGGACAGAAAATGAAGGATAATCTTCGCAATGGGTGCAATGACTAGGAAATTCTATCAGTGATAATGGAGGAAGTGCTTGTCATCCAAATGAGGAGAGCAACCTAGGGTGACAACACTGCTCCTCTATAAAGTACAGTGAGTGGGTGTTGTCACCCCAGGACAGGAATTGTTACTGGCAGGATCTCCAGGTGAAAATGTTAAAGAGAGACTGGGAAAAAAAAAAATATTTAAAGTTTTTAGATTGCTTAAAAGTTTCAGTGGTTCTGTCCTCTACCAAGGTGCCAAAGGCTGTCATTGTGACGTGGCCCTTAGGCTTTAGAATGGCTTCTTTTCCTAGTGGTATGTAGGGAGATGGTGTAGGTCTCTTATATTGAATGACAGAGTTGTGTTTTGTGAATGTTTAGAAAGCAAAAAAACAAGTTTAGATTGAGGAATTTGAGTTTCCTCAGGTTATGGTCTTTGTCATTGCCTCCAGACCACTCCCAATGTTAATCAGCATACGCCATCTCTATTGAACTGTGCTCAGGTACTGCATGGCTTCCGTTCCTATACAGCAAAGCTCAGGAAACGTTTGCACCCCCACGTGGATGAAGGGACGGGCTGGCCTCAGCATGCAGGGCAGACATAACACCTGCCTTACCTTTTGAAGCGGCTCATGTACATACCATGGGAAAATATGTGAGAATTTTCCCCCATGCACCACCTGTCTAACCTTTTCCAGGGCCTCGAGGGGTTGTCAGCGTAGTGTGCTCAGCCACCTCAGGTGATGGATGGGTTGTGAATTTCTGCTTTTAAAAATACCATTGTATAAAGTTACTGGGAAAACGAGTAACGACACTCTTCAATTGTTACAGTCCTCGTGCTGGATTTAGGACCTCCGGTCGGAGATATGTTCTAGCATGCTGAAACCTTTCTACCTTGGGTATATAGGTTTTCTTTTGGCAAAATTTGCCAAGCAAGAATGCTGAAAATATGTATATTATTGATTAAAACCTATTACTCCTAATTCACTATTTTTAGGCTATAGTTCATCTGACCTAAGTGTATTTGAATAATTGAGTACGAATAATTGTTCACACTGCCGCAACCTTTGGGTTAGACTTTGCCAGGAGACTTCCTGGTGACTTGAGTGCTACTTTGAGGCACAAGTCTGATAAAAGTCACCTTGAAGTAGTACAGGAACCTTTTCTTCAGTTGGGGCGGCTTCAGTAGTGCTAATTAATGGCACTTTTCCACTGCAAGTACCGGCTCGGCCCTGCTTGGCCTGGTTTGCTTTCCACTGCTGGTACCGCATGGTACGGTGTTGGAACGGTTCGGTACGGTACGGTATGGTTTGCTTTTCCACTAAAGTAGTACTAAAGTTAAGTGGGTGGGATAACAACGATTCTCTGACCAATCAGTGGCTAGTAGTGACTGCATGCCAAGGATTGTGGGATATGGTACCTCTTGGAACCACAATCGAGGTGGTACTGTTTTTGAGAGCCGTACTGTTCGGTTCCATGCAGTGGAAAAGCGCCGCCGTACCGTACCGAACCGTTCCTACACTATACCATGCGGTACCAGCAGTGGAAAAGCACAAAAGTGAGCCAAACCGTTCGGTTCCATGCAGTGGAAAAGCACCATAGGACAGCTCTCATTGACTAACATAGGATTTCACATGTCACGTGACTTGGGGTATCACAAGTCGGAGCCCAAGTCCGGGCAGTGTGAACCGAGCCTTCAAGTCCCACATTGTGTTATTACTGAGCAGCAGTCTTGGGGTTAAATTGAATTTCCTGAAAGTCGGGAGCCCCAGGCTCTCAATTTATCCTCTTACGGGTTAAATATTCCAAATAAAACTTTAAACAAACTGTTTAGCTGAGGAGGTCTCTAGACTTCCCCACTTTCCTGACTGAGGATCCAGAGCTGCAGAACGGAACATATTTTTGCAGTGATGTCACCCAAGCAGCTCATGTTTGTTTAGTAGTATTTATGGACCAACAGATGATTCCGATTAGTAAAATAATTGGTTCGTGCCTTTTGACATAATGGAAAGAGCCCACCACGTGTTGATTTAGGAAAGCAATGCAATAATTTGAGGCAGCTGGTGAGGAACTACAATGCCAAGCAGTCAGCTCAAAGATACAGAGATGATTTGGCTATCTCAGCCATATGTCTTAGGTACTCTATTACTATTTGGTGTCTCATAAGATAACTTTTTAAAAATATTTGGATAGAGTGGCGAGGGGTTACCCCTGTCAAATTTTCATTGTTTGGTATGTAAGAGGGGAAGCACCCAAAGCATATAGATGGTTCAGAAGGATTTCATTCAGATTCCTATAGCCTAAAAAGTCAACATGTTTCGGGGGTTCAAAGGGTTCCCTTCATCGGGGTTTGGTACTTCAAACAATCCCAGGCGATACTGCTGCAGGCAACCTCCATACAATAACCAACTACAGGCGCCAGGCCCTCTGCCCATCTCCTCTCCATAATATTGAACAACCTCCATAAAGTAACCAACTACAGGCGCCAGGCCCTCTGCCCATCTCCTCTCCATATTATTGAACAAACGGAAGTCTAGGCTGCACCCTGCTCTATCTTTTTGCTTCAATATCAATCATCTTTGACACCATTTACATGATCAATCATCTTACTTCTGGGCCTTTTGGTTTAGGTCAAGTGTAGCATCTGTTCTTATCAGTGTCCATGAAGGACACTTTGACACTATTCTGGCCTTTTGGCAGGAAGGGCTGACTGTATAGTTCTGTTTGTGGCATATTGAGGTTTCTAATGGTCAGGAGAGCCCTCACCTAATACTTGGGTTTTTGGCTTTAGCTAGCCAAGAGGAGATGGGTCTTCCAGGCTTTTTGGCTAGATGTAGCCTCCCTGTTGGGAGCCTTGCACCCTGGCAGGTCAGGGAATGGTAACTCTGCTTGGGGAGGGGAACCAGTAACACAACTTTGCACTTATTTTTTGGTTCACTTTTTCTTTTTTTTTGTTCTTCTCTGGAACGTCATGTGTAGTGAGGAAACAAAAATGTTGAGTTGTCCATGTAATGGCGTTAAATAAAGCTTGTTACAACTCTAGTGGGTTGTTTTGGTAGGTCCTATATTAAGTTTAACATTTTTAATTTTGTAAAATAACATTTGTGACCTGTATGGCCATCTTTAGGGTGGATGCAAATGATACAATTTTTGTTCAATTTCCTTTAAATTTACCTTCGGCTTTGTAGTGCAAGGGCCTACCTGATTGCATACAATTTGAAAGTGTTTAGGTTTGACGTCATAATACTGTATATGGTTTTGGTAAATCTAATGAAAAAAATCTAAAGACAATTTTATAGCATGTAGCCAGCTTTAGAGAAATTCTTTCTCACTCTTGATGTTTGTTCTCGCTTCCTTGAGTGTCTACACTACAGAACAGGAAGTAAAAGGAAATTACTCCATAAGGCTTGATAGGCAAATCCTTACAGTGGTTTTTAACCATTTCCTACTTTATTGATGGGGGAACAAAATTGACTTTAGTTATAGTTAAATGAGCTGAACGCAGGGTGCATTGGTGGATACTGTATAGGAGTTGCGTTACCTATAAGAATGAATGTCAATGCACCACAAAGCTTATATAGCGCACGTTAGTGAGTGTTGTGGTAATGCGTCTTCAAATGCTGGCTTGGCGCTTTTTACCACAAGCTTATGGGTGTAATCCCAGTCTTTAAAGTGGAACAATTGGCAAAACTTTTTTTTTTTTTTTTTTTCATTTTGGGGAGTTATAACCCCTGTCAGATTTTTTTTTTTTTTTTTTTTTTTCGCCATCTGTGCCCCATTGAGGATATTTCCCTTCAGTTCCTGTCCCGTAGCAAAACAGGAAGTGAAAGGAAATTACAGCAAATTAATGGAATTCCTTGGACCCCCAAGTCACCAGAACAAGTGTCCTCATTAGAAAATTTCCCAGCTATTGCTTTTTTGGAGACAACCCAAAACTTTGGCTTTTTCTTTTATTTTCACTTTCAATGATAATGGTAAACAGGACTAATTGAGAGGGTAAATCTCCTTAATGGGGGCACAGACAGCAATAAAAGACTGATGGGTGTTCTAATACCTCTCAATTCTATGCAAAAAAAAAAAAAGTAATTTTTTTCAGTTATACTTTACCCACTTCCTGTAAACGGAGGTACCTGTATGTTGGCTTGAAGATGTAGTTGTACCGGGGTGATGCCAGCAGCTAGAGGCTTCACCCCGGTACCATTTTTTAGAACCGGCGGTCGGCTTTCTGGAGATGGCAACTAATGCGGCTGTTATCCTAGCAAGTGGGAGGGGACGTTCCCTCCCTCCCCGTTTTCCGCCGTAAGACCTGAGCAACCAGCGCAAGTCCGGCGGTTGGTTAGAGTCCCGAACAAAGCCAGACTCTGCTTTGATCGGGTCTTCAATCATGTAGCCCGAAAGCAACGCCACTTCTGGTTTACTCGGCTGCTAACGGCGCCGATTTAAAAAAAAAAGTGTCCGTATTCAAAAATGCAGATTTTGACGTTTTGAACACTTAAGTGCAGTGGAGGGGTCGGGGGTCTTTTAGACCCCCAAATCCCTCAAAGAGTACCTGTCACTGCCTATTACTGTCACAAGGGATATTTACGTTCCTTGTGACAGGAATAAAAGTGATCAGATTTTTTTATTTTTTTTTAAACAGTGTTAAAAATAAAATGGGAAAGCCCGTCGTCGTGAGCTCGCACACCAAATAAAGCGCATACGCAAGTTGTGCCCGCAAACGGTGTTCAAATCACACATGTGGGATATCGCCAGAGTGAGAGCAATAATTCTAGAAAAATACCTCCTGTTTTTCTAAACTGGTAACTGTTAAAAATATCCATAGGCGACGCTTTAAAAAACTTTAAGTACTGTAGTTTTTCACCATTCCATGAGTGTGCGCAATTTTAATCCGTAACATGTTAGGTGAAAATGTTAGTAAAATGTATTTTTTTTCCCAAAAAATTGCATTTGAAAGACCGCTGCGCAAATAAAAGTTTGACTAAAAATATTGCAACGACCGCCATTTTTTTCTCCAGAGTCTTTGCTAAATAAAAATACATAATGTTTGGGGATTCTAAGTGATTTTCTAGCTAAAAATACTGATTTTAACTTGTAAACAACAAATGCCAGGAAAAAGCTTGGTCCTTTAAGTATTTAAAGGGTTAGTTCACCTTTACAAAAACCTGCCAGTGCAGATAAGGGTCATCTGTAGATAAAAACAAACTGTGCAGCGCTGACTAAAGTTAAATAATGCCCTTGCTATAGGTGTAGGGCTGTAGGCCATTTACATACTCCCAATATGTCGCTAGGATGTTGCTAAGTGAGGCCTAGTCATTACTGCACACCTTCACTTGCAGCGAAATCCCGTATGCTGAGCTTGGAGCCTACTGCATCCAGGGGAAGAAATAGCATTTGATGGGATTTTAATCAGAGAAAAAGTTAATTCCTGTGATGGCGGAGGTGAGCAGTAACGACTAGTCCACACTTGGCAACATCCTAGCAAGGTCTTGGTAGTATTCGGGTCGGGATTCATGAGGTTTGTAAATGGCCTACATGTATAGCAAGGGCATTATTCAGCTTTAGTAATGCACAGTTTGTTTTTATCTACGAACACGTAGGCAGTTTTTTGGTAAAGATGAACTAACCTTTTAAAGAAATGATTGGCAGGCATGAGAGCCGATGCTGCCTTTAGGCCTTAGGTCAAGCTTGGGCCATGATCTAATGTGATTGCCTCATAGTCATGAGGTGAATTTTATTTCAGGCTATTTGGGAAAAAGTGATACTTGATCATCTTTGCTTTCTGGTACAGAATGATTGTTTTCCCGACGACTGATTAGGAAGATGCTTCTAGAAGACGGATTAATTATTGATTCTGCTGCCATAAAGGCACTTTCATCTATTCCAGCGTTACAGTACATAATATTTTTCTCTAGTCCTACTGTGTTCATTGTTTCCAATTTACAAGCGCCGTGGCGGAGATGGGAGCGATTTCAGTACTCATTTAAAAAAAGAAAAACAGCGTTTCTAAGGTTCGTTTTTTTTTTTTTCCTAATTTATTTCATAGAACTTTAACTCTGGCTATGGTCACTTTTTTTTTTTTTTTTCTTGTTTTGCAATAGGCGTGTTAGTCTGTGGTAAAATGGTGGCATAGGTGCTGTGGTACTACAGGATAGAATCCTCTTGTCCAGGCCTGTAGTAAATTGTTACATGTGAGATTGTGTTATTGACGTTTTAGCAGTGAAACTCCTGACGTCCTGTCAGATATTTCCTTTTTTATATATGTTGGCCACACCTATGGCAAAAAAAACAATTGGGGCTGCCATTTTGTCATGGAACCTATGAGGGTGATGATGCTGATGTTTGGATTACCTACTATTTGGGCCTAGTCTGTCTGGGCCTTGGCTTTGGATTACCTACTATTTGGGCCTAGTCTGTCTGGGCCTTGGCTTTGGATTACCTACTATTTGGGCCTAGTCTGTCTGGGCCTTGGCTTGTGAATACTATTGTGAAGAGGAATGTGTACAGCCAGTATTTGCAAAGCTTTCAGACGCCTTTAAAGTATTGCTGCTTCTGGCGAGATGCCATGCAAATTAGAGCAGCCCAGAACTCCTCAGAAGACACTCTTGGGCCTCTCGAACATGGGTGCCAGGGGCCAGATGATGGAATACATGGGCGTTGTTCCTGCTTATGAGCCTCAACTGCTGCATGCTACTACTGCATTACAGGAGACGGCGTGTGTGAGTATACAATGGCACTGGCATAAGCATACGCATGTGTCCCTGGCCACACATGTCCATGCACATGCTTACACAGTTACTTGCGTATGCCTGCCTCCAAAGACGCCCAAAAAATGCCCGATAAATGCCTGCAACAAAAACGCCCAGGTGGAGCGGAGCCATATCCCTGTGCTACTAAAAATTCTAAGAAATTTTTTTTTTTTTTTTCTGGTTCTGGACATGCTACAGAGCTGAAATTTCACAGGTACTTTTTAGACCCCCCAGACACTAAATCCAAAGAAATCATTTTTTTTCAATATTTTTTTCAATAATTGGCTATCAAAAACGACAATTTTTAAGAACTTTTTTTTTTTTTGTGTGATTGAGCATGACCCAGAACCATCATATTCTGATTGGCCAAATACAAAGTCGTCTATCATACAAGTCGCGCTGAATACGCGCAAAGTCGGGCTGAAGTCACGCTGAAAGTCGCGCTAACAAGTCGCCCCTTATGAGGCGACTTAGAGGTTGCGGGAGTGTGAACCGGCTCTTACGGGACCGCTGTGAGGCTGCTAACATGTCCAAGATGGCGGCAGCCAGCGTCCGTTTCATTGATTTTCGAAGTCTACACATGGGAGGTTTTTACATGTAATGAATATGGATAAAATACATAAAATGCACTGATAATTTTATGGGAAGATAATTTTTTTAAATTAATGGTCCCATGCTAATCCAATGGCTTCAAGCCTTTTTAAATAGCACAAGCATGTGGCGAAGGAGGAAGCCGGATAATCGGACCATACCGCGTTTTCAGGAGGGGGTCGTTGGAGGCAGCGTCAGTATTTTTAAGTGCAATTATGGAAATGGGGCCTTTAGCAGTTTGTGTTTTATTTAAAACCGTTTTGTAAGGAAAAGGACTTTCGTAAACAGAATGGCTCAGATTCCTGCTGTGCTGCAGATCTTCATCTGAGATTTGTGTTGACCCTAAAGTGCCTTTTGCCGCTTCCTCTTTCTTTATATAAAGCATCCCAGCGAATTCTGGAATCGAGTTTTGGCCTTGTGAGAACCGTAAAGTTTGTTGCCCGCGTTGGTCATTGCGGATTTTTGTGTCGGTGACAGCGGCTTGGCCATAAGTCACAGAGCTGTAAAGGATGCGGGTTGTAACCTGGGCGCCGCGTCTGCGTACTCCAGGGGGAAGAGATTTTTGTGAAGTGATGGCTGCGCTTCTGCTGGTAGTATAAAATATTAAGCACTTCTCTAGTGCTCTTGTGACGTTCTCCTTTGTGTCTCCGGCTGACTCTGCTAATCTGAGGTGTGTGCGGGCCTGCGTGCTTGTCATCAGCATCCATTATTAACATGTTTTTTCCATCACTCTATAGCCGGAGCAATAGTTCCGCTGTGAGGAGCCAAACTTCTCACTTTAACTCCATCTACTTTTCAGAGGCCTTTACTTCACTTAAGCTGTGAGGAGCTACACATAACAAAATGCACAGTGGCTAAGTGGTTAGCGCTTCCGCCTGGCAGCACCAGGGTCGTTGATCCCAACCACAGCACTGCATGGAGTTTTCATGTTCTCCCTGTGTCTGCGTGGGTTTCCTTGGGATACTCCGGTTTCCTCCCACACTCTAATGACATGCTGATAGGTTAATTGGCTCCTGTCTAAATTGGCCCTAGTATGTGTATAAATGTAAGTTCAGGACCTTAGATTGTAAGCTCCTTGAGGTCAGGGACTGATGTGAATGTACATTTTATATGTAAAGCGCTGCGTAAATGGACAGTGCTATAGAAGTAAATGAAATGTAAAAAAATAAAAAATGACTGCAGTGTAGATCGCCCTGGTGATATCTAGTTGCTATGGATAGCTTTCCTTGGACATTATCTGATCTGCTGTGGATGGCTTGTCCTGGTAGAATTTAGTTACTATGGGCAGCTTATACTGTTGGTATTTGGTTGCTATGGGTAGCTCGTCCTAGTGGTATCTGGTTGCTGTAGATAACTCGTCCTGGTGGTATATGGTTGATATGGGTAGCTCATCCTGGGGGTATTTGGTATGGTTAGCTCATTTTGGTAATATGTAGTAGAAATTTTTAGCTCATCCTGGTAACCCCTGATTTGCTATGGGTAGTTCCTCCTGTAGAGATGTGGTTGCTATGTGCACCTTCCCTGGATGATATCTGTTTGCTATAGGTAGCTAGTCCTGGTGATATTTGGGTGCTTTGGGTGGCTCATCTTGGTAATGTGTGGTTGCTTTTGGGGAGATCATTCTGGTGCTATCTGGTTACTGAGGGGAGCTTGCCCTTGTAATATCCGCTTACGTTTGGTTCGCTTGCCTTTAGTAATATCTAAGTTGCTATGGGTAGCATGCCCGGCTGATATCTGGATGCTTTGGGTACCCCATCCTTCTGATTTCTGGTTGCTTTTCCTTATCTGTTTGCCGTGGTACCACTTCCTGATGATATCTTGTTGTTATGGGTAGATAGTGCAGGTGATGTCCTGGTTGTATGTTGTGGTTTTATAGGTAGCTTGCCCTGGTGGAATGTGGTTTGTTGAATATCAACGATATGCGCATAGGTGTGATAGTCCGAATCAGACAAGAACTCTGTAGTTAGAAGTGGGCATAACTTTAAAGCCTTGCTGCCCTCTAGGACTGGCATTGTCCTCAGACCACTGTGGAAAATAGATAAAAACAAAAGGTGCACTGGCCTACTGCATTATCCAACAAAAAATGTATTGAAGATAAAATATAAAATATAACTACTCACAAATGTAGGTAGTAAAATTATTTAATCAATTAATTTGTCATTGGATAATGCACTAGGCCACTGCACCCTTGGTATTTATCTATTTTCCACAGTGGTATGTGGTTTTTTTTTTTGTTTTTTTTTAGCTTCCCCTGGTGGTGTGTGGTGGCTCTGGGTAGCTTGCCCTGGTGGTATGTGGTGGCTCTGGGTAGCTTGCCCTGGTGGTATGTGGTGGCCATAGGTAGCTTGCCCTGGTGGTATGTGGTGGCTCTGGGTAGCTTGCCCTGGTGGTATGTGGTGGCTATGGGTAGCTTGCTCTTGTGGTATGTGGTGGCTATGGGTAGCTTGCCCTGGTGGTATGTGGTGGCTATGGGTAGCTTGCCCTGGTGGTATGTGGTGGCTCTGGGTAGCTTACCCTGGTGGTATGTGGTGGAGCTGGGTAGCTTGCCCTGGTGGTGTGTGGTGGCTCTGGGTAGCTTGCCCTGGTGGTATGTGGTGGCTCTGGGTAGCTTGCCCTGGTGGTATGTGGTGGCTCTGGGTAGCTTGCCCTGGTGGTATGTGGTGGCCATGGGTAGCTTGCCCTGGTGGTATGTGGTAGCTCGCCCTGGTGGTGTGTGGTGGCTCTGGGTAGCTTGCCCTGGTGGTATGTGGTGGCCATGGGTAGCTTGCCCTGGTGGTATGTGGTGGCCATGGGTAGCTTGTGGTGTCTGTGATGAGTTGTCTAGGATGGCCTGTAATGTTATTTTATTTACTTATTTGCACTGAGGGCCCTGACTTACTAACTTATATGCTTGTGGCTGTGCGCACTTATACCTTACAGCATATTTGTGGAAGCTTTGATATGTTTGAACATGTATTGCAGCATTTTATTTAAATTTTTTTGGTGGCTGCTGTTGCTGACCTCCCCTTAGAAATTCTGGTTTCTTTGCTGTCATGCTGAGCCTCTTCATTTGAAACCGCCTAAATGGCTGAAACCCTAAAAACCTGGAACTTGAATGCAGATTAGGTAATCAGACTTTCTTGATCTGTACACTTGTTGGGGGGGTCAGTGAGTACTGATGCCAGAGGGTCAGAAAAACAGCCAGGCAATGCAAAGTTCTGGAGGGGAACAGCAATGGTAGCCCCTGTTTTCTACATGGGAAGTTTTTCTCTAAAGCAGGGGTCTTCAAACATTGGCCCTTCAGTTGTTCAGGAACTACAATTCCCATCATGCCTAGTCATGTCTGTGAATGTCAGAGTTTTACAATGCCTCATGGGATGTGTAGTTCCGCAACAGCTGGAGGGCCGTAGTTTGAGGATCCATGCTCTAAAGCCTAACTCCATCCAAACCTTTTGTTTAAGCTTTTGATAGAGCAGAGAAGGGCTAGAGCCGCTCTCAGGATTTTATTTAGGTGTTGCTATTTGGGAGATTTCCCCTCACTTACTGTCTGGACAGGAAAGCTCCCCAATAGACCCCGACAACCACATTTTTGGTAGAGGGTTGAAAGATTAGGGTTTATGCACACTTGTGGGTGCTTAAAAGGCGCCCCCACTGGTGTGCGTGTGCTTGAGCACTGAGATGCATTGTGGCACGCCATGCAAATGTATCCTACTGTTTTCAATGCAAATCAGCACAGCACATTGGGACACTGAATCGATTAGAATATATATATATCTATATCTGCATGGATCGAGAGCTCCTCTCAGTATCGAGCCATTAGTTCACCTTGTTATGCTGTATATGCCTTAGGGCAGTGATAACGTATGCTGCCATAATGTGCCCTCTCTGGAATATGAGGGTTAAAGTTACACTAGACGTTCCTCTTAAATCCTGCTTTCTCTATGTTGTAAAGCGAATGTATCAGTTACGTGGCCGTCTATCACTGTCTGGCCGGCTAGATGAGTGTATCAGATTTGCACTGGAGGCCAAATATCTCCTATTGATACCCGATACGTGAAGTAGTTGGGGAACACACTTCTATGGTTACAGCGTATCACTGCTACAAAGTCGGAATTGCAGATAGACTAATCATGGCTGCAGTGCTTATTCAGCACAGGTCATCGGACCATGTTGTGGCCCCTCGGCTGATGAAGGCCACGCATGTGTGGTGAACCAGCAGACACCAATCACTTTACTTCCTGAAGGAGAATTGGTGAAAGATGATTGTTATGGGCTACTGCACAGGGCTCTTCACCTCTTTGGAAAGCCAGATTTAAATTCAATACCAGCCTATAACACCCTCTTCATTACCTGGCCATTTTTTTAAAATTTTTATTTTCAGTGCTGTAATAGTTTGACAATTAATCATGTAACACTGTGTTGTATTTTATCTTTTTTTTTTTTTTGGGCGGTATTTAATAACCACCATTGAGATATTGTTGATGTTGAGACTGTCTATTGCTTTTTTTTTGAGGCCGTAAAGAGTCAGGACGGTTCAGATACCCCCAAAATTGTTTAGTTTAGGATATAGCCTATACAATGCAGCAGTCAGAATTCAGGGGTCAGGACTGTAAAGCACAGAAGGTCTTGCAGCTTTCAGTGGCCAAGTGTTTGCGCCTTCTTATGGTGGTGGTCACTGGTTGGTTCCCCCTTGTGGTGGTCACTGGTTGGTTCCCCCTTATGGTGGCGGTCACTGGTTGGTTGCCCCTCATGGTGGCGGTCACTGGTTGGTTGCCCCTCATGGTGGCGGTCACTGGTTGGTTCCCCCTCATGGTGGCGGTCACTGGTTGGTTCCCCCTCATGGTGGCGGTCACTGGTTGGTTCCCCCTCCATGGTGGCGGTCACTGGTTGGTTCCCCCTCCATGGTGGCGGTCACTGGTTGGTTCCCCCTCCATGGTGGCGGTCACTGGTTGGTTCCCCCTCCATGGTGGCGGTCACTGGTTGGTTCCCCCTCCATGGTGGCGGTCACTGGTTGGTTCCCCCTCCATGGTGGCGGTCACTGGTTGGTTCCCCCTCCATGGTGGCGGTCACTGGTTGGTTCCCCCTCCATGGTGGCGGTCACTGGTTGGTTCCCCCTCATGGTGGCGGTCACTGGTTGGATCCCCCTCATGGTGGCGGTCACTGGTTGGATCCCCCTCATGGTGGCGGTCACTGGTTGGTTCCCCCTCATGGTGGCGGTCACTGGTTGGTTCCCCCTCATGGTGGCGGTCACTGGTTGGTTCCCCCTCATGGTGGCGGTCACTGGTTGGTTCCCCCTCATGGTGGCGGTCACTGGTTGGTTCCCCCTCATGGTGGCGGTCACTGGTTGGCGGCTCCCCGTATGGTGGCGGTCACTGGTTGGCGGCTCCCCGTATGGTGGCGGTCACTGGTTGGCGGCTCCCCGTATGGTGGCGGTCACTGGTTGGCGGCTCCCCGTATGGTGGCGGTCAGAAGTTGGCGGCTCCCCGTATGGTGGCGGTCAGAAGTTGGCGGCTCCCCGTATGGTGGTGTACCCCTTTCTGCTCATTGGTGGTCAGTGGGAGCAGTCTAACTTTTTAAATTAAGAATTTGCAGAGAAATTATTGGCGAAAGAGGGTTCAAGGGGTTTAAACAGGATACGCTGCCGCCTCAAAGCCTGTCAAATGCTCTCTGAAGAGCGATCCAAAGCACATGTAAACGAGCCCTAACTTTTATTTGTTGGCAACTGCAAGTCTTGCTTTTAGGCTGTACCTCTCAAGGGGGCCCTATTGAACTCGGTTAACGAGTTTGACACATAGTGCCGCCTGTTGTACCGTGCACCCGGAGTTAAAAATGATGCAGCCGGCAAAGCATTCGCGACCACGGCATATGTGCACAGCCCAATCCAGCTCAATTGTAACAACCTGGGTGAGGGGGCGGGGGTGACTGGAGGGTAATGAAGATGCTGCTGGTTTTTACCGCCCCTCTATCCGTCTGTGTGAAAGAGTCCCTAAGGAACGCTCATTGGTGCTCAATGGGTTTATCCCAGAGAGTTGTGGTGGTCACCTATGGCCAGAAAAAAAATGTTGACAAAAAAAAAAAATTAGCACACCAAAAAAGCAACATTTTATTGTTGCTTACCTAATATGGAAATAGTTAATCCTCCTTCCTTTTTTTTTTTTTTTTATAAGGTTTTGGTGTAGGTTAAACTTGCTTCTTTTAAGCGCGCGTACGAGTCAGAATATAATATAACATTTGAAGCATTAAAAGGAGATTTCGAAAAAAGAAAAAAAAATCTTCAAAGCTGCAGTTGCTCCAGGGAATCCATTTTTATTCGGTAATGGATTCTTGTGTTAGGGGAAGGTCTTGTAAAAGCAGCGAGTAATGGGTCCTTTTTATACTGATGTTCTGTTATTCGACAAGCTCATCAAAGACAGTCGGCTTCTGTGTTTTTTTTTTTTTTTTTTTTTTTTTATCCCTTTCACGTGAAAGGCCAAATTAAATGGATGGCAACACAAACGTGAAGAAATGACTCTTCGCATTCCCGGACCTGTGAAAATGTCCTCGCTCTGTCTTTTTTCCACCGACGATTAACTCTCCGGTATCAGGTGGAAATTGAAAGATGGCTAAGCAAATGACTTGCATGGCTTACCCATAATTCACTTCTGCGGCTGGTTGACATTCCTTGTGTAAAGTCATTTGCAGTGTTTGACTTCGCTTAGGACTTTTATTTATTTCTTTTATTCTGTTTAACCTTTTTATGTTTGGGTATCCTTGGATAAATCTATGAACATTAAAGTTCAATTCACAAAGTTAACGTACCTGTGAAAAAAAAAAAAAAAAAAAAAATTTTTTTTTTTTTTTCCCCAGCTGAGATTTAAAAATTGGTCACCACTCGGAATAAAGATTGTTCATGAATGAAGCCCTTCTTCTTTTTTTTCTTTGAAGACATTTTTAGTTTCTTTTGAATTTTGTGGGTTACTTTCCTAAATAACCATAGTGTTGGATTTTATACCCACAATGCTTTTATCTATTTGTAGGGTCTTGCTAATTCTGCTTACTGCATGCATGCATTTATTTATATCTCTCTGCATCAGACATAATTATAGGCAACAAGTGAAGCTGGTCCTTGATCTACGGGTGCTGTCCAGCAAACTCTGCAACTGAGCTTAAAGTAATACTTAAGTCAAATAACAAAATGTTTTCACTGCACAAACTGTTGGTGCTAAATACATCCGATATTCTATTATTAATAGTAATCCTATGCTTCTGATTCTCATTTATCCATTTTTTTTTTAAATTCTTCGTACTTATAGTTCCTTAGAAACATTTTACCTATCACTATCTACATCCATTTCCTTTATGCCAATGTCTGCAATCATTCTGTTCTCTCAGTATCTCTTCTTTGCCACCATCCATTCAGATGTATTGAGAGTAAATTACAAGTTATGAGCCCAAGTGAAAGAACACATCATTGGCAATCCCTTTAGACAAGCATGCTCCTTCCTGCTGGCTACTGAATGGTGCAGACTTTAGCAGTTCTGATCAGTTGCAGGTTCTAGAAACAGGTCCGCCATCCATTCAGATGTATTGAGAGTAAATTACAACAAGGTATGAGCCCAAGTGAAAGAACACATCACTGGCAATCCCTTTAGACAAGCATGCTCCTTCCTGCTGGCTACTGAATGGTGCAGACTTTAGCGGTTCTGATCAGTTGCTGTTCTAGAAGCAGGTGCAAGAACGTAATTAAGCAACTGATGGGCACAATGCATAGCTAAAGTCTACACCAGGGACGTCAAACAATTTAATTGCGGGCCGCATCAGCATTATGGTCGCTCTCAAAGGACCGGTTGTATCTGTTAGATTAGATGTCCAGAATACCTTACATCAGATGTCAAGAATATCTTCACCAACAGAAATCAAGAGTCTTCCACCCTCCCTTACATCACAGCGCACTCCCTTTACCGTGCTGCTGCTGGGAAGAAGCTGGGTGTGGAGCTGGGGGAGCAGAAAGTGCAGGATCTGGAGGAGGACCAAAGGAGAGATGGATTCAGCTGCTGCAGCCTGCTGAATGCTTAGACCAGGCCTATTGTTTAGACCTACTCAGTTTCCCACAGGCTTTTGCTTTGAATACTTTCCCCTGTGTTCTAGAGGATTCTAGAAATCTTGTGGGAGCAAGAACAGAGTGGGTAGCCTAAATATATATGGAACTCCAGCCAATCACCGGGGAGGTGTGCCCAGTAGGTGGTGGGAGAGCCCCTGTGTAGGGGCTTTGCCTCTGGGGCAGGAGTGCTAAAGAAGCCTTTGTGAAGACACTAAAGTCACAGCTAGGCTTTAGCTGGGAAGGCCTATGTGCAAATTTTGTCTTGGAATTGATTTCACCAGGAGAGCTCACTGGAGAGAACCAAGAGTAAGTTGGGGGGGGGGGGGCAACCATGTCCTAGAGGAGATCAACAATGGCAGTTTTTATTCTCATAGGAAAGGTCTGAAATCTTTTCCAGAAATCAGCAGAGCCGTTTGGGCCCTTGTATCCGAGGAAAGAGCAAAAAGTTTTGCTCCTCGTACTTATCGATAAAGAATTGTTAATTAACACGGCGTCGCCTTCATGTAGAAATATTAATTAGGTTTCCAATCAGGATGCGTGTTCCTGGCAGCTAATGAGCCGGGACAGGGCCAGATCAATAGTCCCTTGATAGGGCTGAATAGATGTGTGTTGGGGGGGTGATCGCGACAGACAAAAGTGGCGATGCGTTAATGATACAGCAGCTCGGTCCATTGTGAAGAAGTCGTCGCTGTGCCGTTCTCCAGCTGTGCTTGTTCGGAGACGACTGAACAGCTGGAGTTTTGCATTTTGATCATTTCTGTAGGAAGGCTGCAAATTGTGGGGAGCGGCCCAGCAAGCAATTGGTGTCAGCAGGGTAGAATGTAAACAAAAAGCTGCCACTCTGCGTCCCTTTTTTTGCCTTGGCTTCTGTCTAGTTGCCATTCTTAACTAGGATATGGAGGAATGTGCGCCAAGCTTGGCTTGTCTCCAAACTGTCTCTGTAGCAGAAATGGCCACATAATTATTTACCCTAGTCCAGCTATTCTCAGCCAGCCTTCCTCCAGGGGTTGCTAGGGATTCCTTGATCTGTGGCTAGTTGTCCCTCCCAAATGGATGGTATCTGCATAGTTCCATGGCCAACACCACTTGGCAAAGCCAACAGCATGACTCCAAAGTTTATTTTTTAGCTGTCTGTAAGGGGTGGCATTATTCCTATTGACCACCAATGTAGAGAGATGTTCCTCTTGAACTTCTATAAACTGGTTTTAGTTGAGATTCTCCAAGACCTTTTTTAAAATTGGTTTTCCACTGGGGTAGAAAGGTTTAGAAAGACGCGTATAGACCATTGAACATCAAATTTCAATGGACGAAATTTGCAATGGTCTTGAAGCAGCATATTCATTCTGTGAAATGTCAACCTACATCTATACCATGATGTAAAAAATGCATTCACTGTAATTTTAGATCCGGGGGCCCCCAAACCTTTAAAAAAGGTGGAAAGTTTAGTGTCCTTCAGACTTTGGGGTGGGGGGGGGGGGGGGAGACTGCCAGGTTGTGCTAGTGGGTGTAGAAAATGTCCCAGCATCAGTTGAAGTAGACCATGCCTCATCATTGGTATCCGTGGGAGGAATAGCGCACTTTCATTGGTTTCAGTGGGAGAAATAGTGCCCCATTATTCGTATCAGTGGCAGGAATAGTGCCCCGTTGGTATAGGTGGGAGAACTAGTGGGCGCAGTAGTGCGCCATCATTGGTTTGGGTGAGAGAAATAGTAGCCCCCTCGTTCGGTGTCGGTGGGCTTAGTGGTGCCCCCTCGTTCAGTGTCGGTGGGCTTAGTGGTGCCCCCTCGTTCGGTGTCGGTGGGCTGAGTGGTGCTCCCTCGTTCAGTGTCGGTGGGCGGAGTGGTGGATAAAGACTAGCAACGTGCCGTAGTTTGAAGATCAGATTTAGGTGGTCATACTGTTGCCTAGCTTGTGTCCATCAATGCTTTTATTGAATTCACATATACATTTTGAGAGTTTTATATTAAAGGTTTGGTTACATTTTCTTGAGTGTTAAAGTGGAAGTCTCATTTGATATACTTTTTACAACTACTGGTCTGTTCACATACTTTTGTGTATATTGCAGGAACAAAACTTAAGGTGTATGACCAGCCGTAACGAGTGTTTCAAGCTTTTTCTTTTTGCATTGCACTGATTTCTTCCCTTTTCCACAGAGAAAAATGAACAAAACTATGAATATATGTTCACTGTCCATGGAGTCGTGCCTCCTAACTGTGATTGAGGATGATTCCCTGTTCTTGGTGTACATCCGCCCGTCTGTGGCTAGCTACGTGTAGCTTCCGCTGCTAATGTGCCTTCTGTGGGGCCTTGTACACAAAGAAACACAAAAATTAGGCCTCAGCCTGGCAGTATGATGATTCATCCTGGCAGCACATTCCCTGGACTGATTAACCTGTAGGCAGTGTGGTGTGCTTCTGCTGCGGTGCCGCTTTTTAGATGGAGCAGAGAGTCTGCATCCTCTGCCCTTGTTAGGCCGTCACCTTTAACCCTTTAAAGGGGCCGATTCACACCTGAGTGTTCCATTGCGATGCTTCAATGTAGTGATCGACCGATTATAGGCAAAGCCGATATATCGAGGGCCGATATGCACTTTCACCGATATATCGGAATCGGCCACCAAGGTCATGGCACATGTGTTGTAGTGGTTGTAAACCCTTCCATATACACAGTGAAGTGACTGGCCTCGGGAGATGAAACAAAACAAATCCTACATAAATTGTACCTGGTAATCCTCAGTCTTCTCTTCTCTACATCTGTTCAAAGTCCAGAATTTATAAAGCTTACCTGACCTGTCAGAAAAAAGGGGGTGGGGTGTTGAAATGACACTCTGCAGAACTCAGTGAGGAGAGCTTTGAGAGCTGATTGGAGGAAAGGGACATACCCCACCTTCCTCACACAGCACAGGGACAGAGCTGAGGGTCTCAATCTCAGGCTCCGTGCTGGAGCTCCCCTGTCACCATTTTAGCTCCTAGCTCTGCGCTGCAATGCATTTAGTGCTGGGTTGCCAGTCACAATGAATTACACTGCAACACATTACGCATAAAGCAGGTGCGTTGGCATGCATTGGGCAAACGCGTATTAACGCACATATTGTCACAATGCACTTGTGCGAATGGGTATATATATATATATATATATATATATATATATATATATATATATATATATATATATATATATATATATATATATATATATATATATATTATACATTTTACATTTTTTATTTTTTTTTGTATTCCTTTCCATGGCACCGAGGGAAGAAGCCGAACATGTCAGTCTCCGACCTGATGACGCACATGTGAGAAAACGTGTAACTGAACAAAACGTAATCTGTGCATCCTCCTGTAGTCCGGTCTCCTCCTGAATGAATTCCTATTGGTATCGCAGACTCTTTCCAGGTTTTTTCCACCCCCGTTAGCGTTACAAATGTTTACTTTCTCTCGAGGTTTGTAAGATTTGGAAATACAGAACTGGCACACGAGGAAACCCCGGATTACAGAAGCAGTACGGATAAATTTAGACAGTTACTATTCACTGCCACGGGCTGTGTACATTTTAAAAATAGTCATTAAAATACCAGAGCAGCCGTCTAATTATATAACTGCGCTCGGCGCTGGATGTGTGGCCTCGGGAGCTTCTCGCAGGGCGTGCCGAGAACGCTGCTCTACTCGCCTCGTAGTTTTTGTCCTATATGTCCTCATGCTAACATATTAAACCGGTGCTGCACCAGAGCTCACTGTTGCTCATGCAAAAGAGAACATTAGTCAACTGTTTTATTAAAGGGCAACTCTGCCTGCTGAGCAGACAGATTCCGAAGGCTTTTCACAGTGGTTCTGAGTAAGATGGCAGCCTCTTGTCTGCATTTTTGATAGGGCAGTTCTCTGTGAGATGCATAGAGGGTGAGTTTGGGGGTCCGGGAAGGTCTTTTGGCAGGCTCAGGCTCTGAGCCATTCATAAGATGAAGATAGTGGCAGGGATGTTGGTTATTAGAGGTGCAGAAGATGAATGCCAGGATGAACCCTAGAACTAATCAACAAAAAATGCAATTAAGATTTTATATAAGCTTTAACATGATAAATCTACAGTATTCCATTAAATAATGCCTGCCATGAAGGACCCCGCTCATGCACTTGCTGGTAAGGGGTGACAACACTCTGCCCTTGTCTCCCAATAGCTCACCTGGGTTGTCACCTTGTCACATGCTCTTCCAGTGAAGACTTCACCAAATGCTCTTTGTGCTTGAATGTTGTGCCCATCCTGAGTGATTGTTGTCCCAGGTATCTTGGCAGTGTGCATGTAGACAGGAAGTTCCTGCTAACAGGTTAGAGGAGATTATTGTATTGTTGCATACAGCCGTGGCCAAAAGTTTTGAGAATGACAAATTATTAATTTTCACAAAGTCTGCTGCCTCAGTTTTATGATGGCAATTTGTATATACTTCAGAATGTTATGAAGAGTGATCAGACGAGTTGCAATTAAATGCAAAGTTCCTTTTTGACATGAACTTAATCCCATAAAAAAAAATTTCACTGCATTTGTGAAGAAGGCTTCAGAGCGCCCAAGGAAGTCCACCAAGCACCAGAACCTTCTACAGTTGATTCAGCTGTGGAATTGGGGCATCGGCAGTGCAGAGCTTGGTCAGGAATGGCAGCAGGCAGGTGTGAGTGCATTTGCACACACAATGAGGAGAAGACTTTTGTAGGATGGCCTGGTGTCAAGGGCAGCAAAGAAGCCACTTCTCTCCAGGAAAAACATCAGGGACAGACTGATATTCTGCAAAAGGTACAGAGACTGGACTGCTGAGGACTGGGGTAAAGTCATTTTCTCTGATGAATCCCCTTTCGGATTGTTTGGGGCATCCGGTAAAAACCTTGTCTGGAGAAGAAAAAGTGAGCGCTACCATCAGTCCTGTGCCATGCCAACAGTAAAGCATCCTGAGACTATTCATGTGTGGGGTTGCTTCTCAGCCAAGGTAGTGGGCTCACTCACAATTTTGCGCAGCCTTGAATAAAGAATGGTATGAAAACATCCTTCTAGAGCAACTTCTCCCAACCATCCAAGAACAGTTTGGTGAGGAACATTGCCTTTTCCAGCATAATGGAGCATCATGCCATAAGGCAAAAGTGATAACGAAGTGGCTTGGGGAACAAAACTTCAACATTTTTGATCCATAGCCAGGAAACTCCCCAGACCTTAATCCCATTGAGAACTTGTGGTCAATCCTCAAGAGGCGGGTGAACAAAAACCACCACAAATTCTGGCAAACTGCTAGCATTGATTATGCAAGAATGGGCTGCCATCATTCATAATGTGGCCCAAAAGTATATTGACAGCATGCCAGGGCAAATTGCAGAGGTATTGAAAAAGGTCATACTTCAAATATTGACTCTTTTTGTATAAACTTGATGTAATTGTCAATAAAAGCCTTTGACGCTTATGAAATGCTTGTAATTATATTTCAGTATACCATAGTAACATCTGACAAAAAGATCTAAGGCCCCTTTCACACTTAATGCGACGCGATTTTACCGCGATTTTGCGTTGCGATTTTGAGCAATGGCTCAGGGCTATATACCTCAAAACGCATTAAAATCGTGCCAAAGTAGTGCAGGAACTACTTTGAAGTCGGTGCGACTTCAAAACACACTGATATGAATGGGGCTCATTGAAAATAATGGAAAATGACTTGTCATGCGATTTTGCGGTCCAAAATCGCAGGACAAGTCGCACTTGTGTGAAAGGGGCCTAAAAACACTGAAGCAGCAGACTTTGTGAAAATTTAATTTGTGTCATTCCCAAAACTTTGGCCATGGCTGTACAGCTAGTGCCTGCAGCTGTCTTGATATTTGCTCCCTGTAATCTCATGCAATCAGACTGGGGGAAGATAGGTCCGTATTCTGACCACAAAGCTCTATTGCAGGGGGTCCAAACTTTGGCCCTCCAGTTGTTTAGGAACTACAATGTCCATCATGCCTGTGAATGTCAGAGTTTTACAATGTATCATGGAACTTGTAGTTGCAGGAAGGCCGTAGTTTGGAGATCCCTGCTCTATTGTCTTGTGGGCTTCCAGTCAAGCATTGTGAATGTGCTTACAGGAGGGAGGACCCCTGGCATGACCCTATTGTGCTGGTGCTCTTTGATTGCCCTATGACTAGCCTGGGTTGGTCTTAGACCAGGCTGTGTAACACTGTAATCTGCCAGGTCACCAGTCTGGATGTCCTGTCTGGCTGGAGGATGTAAATCACAAGCCTGGCTGTACAGACCTGAAATCCTTTGGCAGATGAGATGTTCCCATATGTGTATATTTTAACTGTATTCTGGTTGCCTGGGTGAGCTAGCATCATTGCCATGGAAATGCAACTCTTATTTTCTTTGATAATTTATCAACTATTATTTTCATACAGTATCTGGGAAATGTCTGCATATGATTATTGGACTAGGACATTTTAGGGTCGCTCCAGTCTTCCTAAAATCGCTAACAGAATGGGACAGTTGCCTTCCTATGATACAGATCACACTAGGCAACTGTAGTAGTAATTAATCTGCCATGATAGTACAATGCTCCACTGCATGCAGTTGATCGCTCCTACATGGTTACGCATGCTGCTTGTGTAGCTTACGCCATAGAGAGCTAAAGGTTTTATCTGTTTAGAGATCATTCTTTACCCTAATGGCCGGAATACACGATAAGAAAATCGGCCGAAAAATTTCCATTCAGCGAAGGATCGGCCGATATTCTACTTGTTAATGCCCAGCCATCAGTGACCGATATCGATATTGTGAACGAAAAATCCCGTTTGAAAAAAACGAAAAATTCTGTCTCGTTTGCGAACGAACGATATTCTATACGTTGGTGTTAAGGTCGTTCATTTAAAATCTGTAGAACATCATCACGAATGCACTGTTTCGATGGTCGGCGGTCAAACAGTCGTGCGATATTCAGCCTGTGTATGTTGGCAACGTTTTCGACCAAGGAACACTTTTTCATAAGTCGGTGGTTTAATGATCGGGCGATATTCGGCCCGTGTATTCCAGCCATTAGGGATTACCTGCTGCACATTAGAATAGTGTATTTAAGCTACGCAAAACACTGTGTAGCTCAAGCCTTATGCAAAATCAAGACTGAAAATATTCTTTAGTTACCGTAACGAGAACATCCAATGAACCCTTCCCTTAAGTTGGACATACACGGATCGAATTTCTTAGACTACGGGTGAGCTGGATGAAACTTGCTCAGTAAGTGATCCTGTCGGCACCCACCCACCTGACTGACATTTTATTAATGTAAAATTGAAGGAGCTGGGGTGAAAAGGTGGAAAATTGTTGGCCGACGTGCAGCTGCATCCAAACGGATGCAGTTGCTGCTTGAGTATTCTGAAAGCCGCTGGCACCAGCTATCTGGCATCCCAAGAGGCAGCAGGAGACCAATGCACAGGTCGCGTTAGCCTAGGCAAGGAAAGAGGAAGTGAGCGGGCACTACTGTACTTTGGGGTGGGGAGGTCTTTATAATGCAAAGCTGTCATTGTTTTGGTAAGTGGGGAAATAGAAAGATAGCATTGGACCCAGAAAATGATCCTATTGGGGATGAACTAGCTGAAATTTGCTGTGTCGGTGGCCCTGTTGGCATCCTCCTGCTCAGCATCCTTTTAAAGACCAAGCGAAGAAGCCAGGCAGAAAGTTGTTGGCCAAATAGCAGCTCCATCCAATCAGATGCAGCAGCTGTTTAGGTATTCTGACTGGCGCTGGGTGCACGGTATCCTGGGAGGCAGCTGTAGGGCAATGCGCACACACAGGGAAATGGTATGTGGGGGAGCACTACTCTACAAGGAGGGAAAAAGGTATTTAAAATGAATTTTGGTAAGGGAAAATGGAAAGCCAGCACTGGACCCTCAAGCTTATCTGTTTGGAATTACTGACCAGTGGTATTGTAATGTTAGTATAGGTGATTTGGTTAATGGGACAGGCAGCTATTACACCCTAGAGTAGGGGTCTTCAAACTATGGCCCTCCAGTTGTTCAGGAACTGCAATTCCCATCATGCCTAGTCATGTATGTGAATGTCAGAGTTTTACAATGTCTCATGGGATGTGTAGTTCCGCAACAGCTGGAGGGCCATAGTTTGAGAATCCCTGCCCTAGAGGATATCCACCATTTAATTGGTTTGTAGTGTAAACCACACCACTCAGTTCTTAAATGCTTCAACATGTATGCAATAGTCTGCAAAATTCCAGGTCAAATTTTATTCCAGTAATGTAACTACGTGTTTCGGGGAAACCCTCTCTTCATCAGGGTCATAGGTTTCCTTCTAATTGCCTTAAATTTCCTCATTTTCCTATTGAAGGACATTTTTTTTCTGGCCTTATTGGCTACTCTTTTGATTGTCCCTCTGACCCTCACTGGAATACAATTGTATCTTGACTATTGAATGGTGGTGGACTTTGGTAAGCGGGAAGAATGACAGGAGGCATATTTTAATTTTCCTAGAAGGCCCACTTTCAGTTGGCATAAGCCACCAATAAAAAAAATGTATCTCTATCTATCTATCTATCTATCTATCTATCTATCTATCTATCTATCTATCTATCTATCTATCTATCTATCTATCTATCTATCTATCTATCTATCTATCTATCTATCTATCTATCTATCTATCTATCATATATACATATTAGTTTATTTTCCCATGAAACGGGTGACATTTCCTTCTAAACCTATATATGTAGGCCCCAAGGGTAGAAGTCAAGTCGGGTAGATTTTGGATAAGAATTCTACATATTACCCCGTTTTGTGAACAGAGGCACATTAGCAGTTATCCTTTGCTCCTTGGGTTGATAAAATATTGGGAAGTTGTATCATTTTTGCCATGAGTCTGTTTGGAATGGGGCCTCAGAAGCCTGACATGATGGATGTAATTATACCTAATCAAAGCCACCTCTTACCTCATCCTTCACCGCTCCTGTGTGGTCAGTAGCGGAATAAGATTACCTTGAGCCCTGGGCGGTAATCAAGACTGAACGCCAGAGCACGGCACACATGGGCTCAATAAAACGCGTATAATTATATAAATACATTTTCCTCTGGTTGAAGGAAATGGGGTGATGAAATGCCCTTGCTGAAAAAAATATTAAAGGCACAGAAATGCAAGGAAATAAAAGCAGAGTGTTGGCCTTCATCATAGCCGAGGTTTTTCTTGGAGAACCCTTTGTTTTCATGTTTCATTTTTTTTTTGGCGGTTTTATTGTAACATTCGGCCATTGCTGTTCAACTCATCACCAAGCTTAGCTCTGTTTATCTTGGAGATTGTTCTCTGTAAATCGCATATTATAAAATGCATAGATATATTTAAAGCTGAACTTAAAGCAGATGGTGAAATCATGGGTGACACATAAATGTGTGAGCCGGTTTATCTACCAAAGAATGTGGAGTTGTGTTCAGTTGGCCTTGTGGTGTAGGCACCCTGCCATACAGAGCAGTCAGGATCCTGACCTTCAGTGCACGTAGTGTTAAACTTCCATTTAAGACACCATAGTTAATGTAATTGTAGGACCCACTGACAATGGGGTAATTTGACGTAGTGGTGGGCTTGAGCACGATATGGCCATATGGTGGGACCAAATCCCCATTTTTATTTATGGATTGTCTTCATATTTGATAGTCATTTCTTTTGCATGTGTACGCTATTCTTTTTTAATATACAAGTTGCTTGGTTCATAGCTGCACCAGCTTTAGAAATACACGTTCAGGGTTTGCTCCCCCAACTTTTTGCTTGTTTATAATTTAATTTTTGGATAGAATAAGCATAAGTGCCAGAAACTTGATATTGGTGCTGTGATTTTTTTATACAGCGGCACTTAGACTGGGAAGACGAATGCAATGAGAAAATTGGGCTGTGCTGCATGCATGTGTGCTGAAATGAGCAGACTGACTGAAGGTAAGAGATTACCCTATAGGTCTGTTGCTGTTCCTTCATTGCCCAATCACATGCAGAGGGCAGGGAGGTGACCAAGTTTGTGTAGCTTAACTGAAGCAGAGAAAAGTCAGGTCACCAACTTGGCCGAGCTGTCTGCCAGCAATCTAAGTCCAAGGGTCTCCAATCCTTTGTAAACAAAGGGCACATTTTCTGTCCTACAGACTTTAGGGAGGCCAGACTGTGGCCAGTGGAAGTAGAAAATGCCCATTTTTGGTGGAAGTAATCAAGGTTTTATCATTGGTATTAGTGGGATGAAAAGTGCCCCTTTGGTGCCAGTGGGGAGGAATAGTGCCCCATCTTTGGTGTAAGTGGAAGGAATGGTGCCCCATCATTGGTGTCAGTGAGAGGAGTGCCTTGTAACAGTGGGAGAAAGGGCCGAATAGGGGCAATGGAAAGGCTGCAGTCTAGAAACCACTAGAGGCCAGTCCTTAGGACTGGCAGGTAAAACAACTCTCCTGTATGTTCTTTTTAGGGATGCACCGATCTGATATTCGGATCGGAAATCGGCCCGATCCGGACAAAATAGCTAGATCGGATATCAGTAAAGTTCAGCCGTCCCACGGGCCGATCTGGTTTTTGCTGAGTAACGGCTCAGCCATCCCTTACTGGGTGCAGTAGTAGTATGGGATGGGAGCCGCTACTTCCTGTATAGGTCCGGCTCACAGGCGGAGTGATATCAGATGGACTCCGCCTGTGAATGGAGGAGCCACACACATGAAGCAGCGGCTTTTCAGCCGCTTGCTTTGTATCGGTATCGGCGATTTCACCTCGCCAGATATCGGTATCGGCGATTTCACCTCGCCAGATATCGGTATCGGCTCCAAAAAAGCCGGCTCGGTGCATCCCTAGTACTTTTAATTGTGCATTTACCCGTTTGTCTCAAATTTAACTTTAGGCTGAGCAGCTTGGTCAGGGACGCACCATTAATGACCAAGCCGGAGCAGCAGCAGCACCTTTTTGACCCCCCCCCCCCCCTTTGGGCAGGTTCAGTATTGGACTGGTTGTACTGTGCAAGGCAATAGATTCCTGATTGGGTTCAAGTGCTGATCCAGTCTGTGTCCAGTTGTGCAAGTGATTAAAGGAGGTTTTATATATTCTAAAAATTTAATAAACCATTTTTTTTTTTTTTTAAAGAAATGTTCTGTCCTTTACTGCCGCAGCTGACCTGGCTGCACTACAGTCGTGACTCGGGGAGCGCAGCAAGTCAGTCGATGACCCCTCTGTAATTTTGTGTCTGACTGAGTGATCTCTGTGTTGCTGAACCCGGAAAAGCAGGAAACTGAGGCTTTTCCGGAGTGTTTTAGCAGGAATTCATGTTCTATTTATTGTAGTCCTGTTTCCCTTGGCCGAGAGCTGAGCGCTGACCCAAGGACAGTTGAAATCTTTGTGCTATCTCTCCTTTTTTTTTGTTTTGTTTTTCTAGGAAAGTTGTCTCCATTTTTTTTTTTTTATTATTCAATATAATAAGATCTTTTTGCAGTGAGAGCAAAAGTGGGGCAATTCGTTTAGATTCCGGTCCGACTCAAGCTGCTTTATGGCAATAAGAACATTAAAGTAAATGCATAAGAAACGTAATCTTGTAAGTGGACAAATCCTAAAAGGAAGACAAGTAATGTTTTTTTCTGACATTTTTGGGGAGATTAAGAAATGGATTGCTAATCTTAGCGATTCGGCACAGGCTAGAGTGACTGAGCTCCTAAAATCGTCCATTTAGCTTAGGCCTAATAGTCTATAGATTTAAAGTGCATTCTCACTTTTGCAGCCAAAGTGGGATATTGCCTACTTTTTAGATTTGTTTCATATTCCCATTAACATAGCATAACATAAAAATTGCCGCTTCCCTTTTTTTAAAGAGGTTGTAAACCTCAGAAAAAGAAAACCTGAAAGTTAAAGACCTAATGAGCTAGTATGCATCGCATACTAGCTCATTATGTAATACTTACCTTAGAACTAAGCCCCCGTATCGCCGCCCGCTCACCGGGGACACCGCCGACATGTTCCTTCTAGATTCGCATCCTCCGGCCATCTGATTGGCCGGAGCCGCGATGTCACTCCTGCGCATGCGCACAGGAGCTGCTGCTTACAGCAAAGGGCTCTGAAGGAATAGCATGGGCGACCGTTCCTTCAGAACGCATGGACCAGTGACCTAAACGGTGCATATTTAGGAGATATTTACAGTACCTCTAGGTATTGGAAATCCTCACATGCTCTCCCTGCTTTGTAATGTTTAGAAGGGGGTTGTGGAGTAAAGGTTAGAATAATTACAGTAAACCCCCCCTCCATTGCGGGGGTTACGTTCCAGACCCAGCCGTGAAAAGTGAAAATCCGTGAAATAGAAAAACCCTGTTAAAATGCATTGTAGGCATGTTTTTTTTTTACTGTCGCTGTACGTGTAAAAGCATTTTAAGGTCTTTAAAGCGGAGTTCCGGGCACAGAAACAATTTTTCAGTGAACATACCCCCGGGACAGTCAGGGCTAGTACATTCCACAATGGCTAACCTCTGATCTGTCCCGGTTCGCACTTACCTGCAAGAAGAAATACTTACTTATAAAATTTCTTCCACATCGTTGCCATCTCTCTTGTGGGCACCTGAAGCCGGCGCGATCCTCTTCTGCGTCTTCTTCCGCGTCCTCTTCTCCCAGAATGCGCCTGCACCGGCCCCTCTCGTCACTTCCGGTGCGGCGCCACATTCCTCCACAGCTTCTGGGCATGCCTAGAAGCTGTTTAGTAGGGAATGCGGCGTCGCCCCGGAAGTGACGAGCGGGGCCGGTGCCGTTGCATTGATTCCTGGGAGCGATGACGTTTAGCTCCCAGGAATCATTGCAAGCCAGGAAGTGACGGCGGAGCCGCGGCGCAGAGGGAGGAAGTGAAGAATAGGTGAGTATATTCGATCTACAATTACAAGGTGAGTACAAAAAAAAACTATCCAATTCTGTTTCAGGTGAAGGAGAACAAGCGGACGGGCACAAAAAAAAAAAAGATCGATTTTGTGCCCGGAACTCCGCTTTAAACACACTTTTAAAACAATAGAAACTGATTTAAACACACAAAAGATACGGAGAACCAATCATTCAAACACCGCTGATTGCTCTGTTCTCAGAGCTCCATGAGCAGAGAGCCAATAACTGTCAGTGAGTAGCCCTCTGCTCTACTCCCCTATGCTCACTGGAGCGCTGGGCTGTGGAGGGGGCGGGAGCGGCTGGCTGAGGCTCGGTGAGAGGCAGATAAAAAGATAAATTAATGCTGTTTTGTTATCATTAATACAGCCGTTGACAAAAGTATTTGAGAATGACACAAAAATATTAATTTCTGAGGTCTGCTGCCTCAGTTTTTATGATGCCACTTATGATGGTACCATAGTAAAATCTGACAAAGATCTAAAAACACTGAAGCGGCAGACTTTATGAAAAATAGTTGTCATTCTCAAAACTTTTGGCCATGGCTGTACATCGTTAAATTTGATAAAATAAAGGCATTTTAGTTACCCATATTTTGATCTGGTATTGACCTTTTGTCATCCATGTACAGCGGAGCTCAGACTGGAAGATGGAGCAATGCAAGCAGCCAATCAGTTGTGCTCACGTGTAATTAGTTACCCTAAACTCCTGGTTTTAAAAAAAAAAAAAATTATATTTAAGTTTGTGTATTTTAACACAAAGGGGTAATTTTCTAAAGACAAATATACTGTGCCACTGCAAGTTCAGTTGCTCCAGAGCTTAGTAAATTAGGTAAATCTTCACTTTGCAAAGCATATCCAATTACCTGCAAGGAAAAAAACAGCGTTTTTGCTTGCACATGATTGGATGATGGCAATTCAGCAGTGCTTATGTCTATGATGGCAAACCTTGGCACCCCAGATGTTTTGAGACTACATTTCCCATGATGCTTCTGTACTCTGCAGTCTAGTTGAGCATCATGGGAAATGTAGTTCCAAAACATCTGGGGTGCCAAGGTTCTCCATCACTAGTCTAGAGCAACTGCACTTGCAGTGCACAGTATATTTGCCATTAGTAAATAATACCCATATTGTACCTTCTGTTGCCCTCAGCCTCCTCCAAATCTCCAAATTCCCCCTTTCTTTGCTGCAATAAAGCAGCTTTCTGTTCGAGGGTGGGTATGTCCGTTCTCTATGGTCCTACAGTATGTAGGAAGGTAGCTTGCTCATTCCTGAGATGAACTATGATATTTGTAGTGTACATAGGGCAATGCATGTGACTGCAACCAACATGCGCTGTTCATTCCAAAGAATGGGAAGTTGCAGAGGGGCAGGGGAGAAGTTTTGGAGCTCAGAGGGCATTACAAGGAGGCAGAAAAACCGTAAACGTTTACAGGGCCATCAGGTAGTGGATTCGTATGGAAAATAAGGATATTGTATAGTATCACTTTTAGGCTCCATGTACACGGGATGCTGGAAATGGCCGTTTAGGAGCAGTTGGGCGTTTTTTTCAGAAGCCCCTGAACCCATCTACATTTTCTTATATGTCCATGTACACCAGGTCGTTTACAGTCATTTGCAGGCAGTTGCGTTCACAACTGCCTGCAAATGACAGTTACAGTTACTGTTTTTAGAACGCAATTATTTGCGTTCGAACGTGTGTTTCCCGGCGTTTCAAATGCACGAACGCGTCCGAACACAATGACCCGCATTTAGCGTTCGCGTTTTTCCATTTTAAAGGGGAATAATTTTTTTGACCTCTAGGAACGCTTCTAAACGCGGGTACAAACGCGACCGAACGGACGTTTCAAACGTCCTAAAAATTCCAGCATTCAAAGGGACTTTTAACAACGTCCTGTGTACATGGAGCCTAAGGAACGTGGAGGAGCGGGCAGAGGACAGAGAGGTGAGCTGATCAGTCTGCTGCTTCTCTTTTCACTGTCCAGTCACAGGTGAGGTTGGGGAGGAGAGCTGCACATGTTCCTTCACTGCAGCAAAGAAGAATCCATTCTATTGTCTGCATGGTGGATGATGTCCAGCCTCTGACATCTTTGTCCACATTTTGGACAATCCATTGCAGGAACTTTGAGAAGTCCTTAGGTCAGAGCTTATACAGAGCTAGGGCCTTTGCTCCTGTCCGCACTTGATAAGGTTAGTGATTGACTGCTCAACACCCAGTGCTGCATCACAGGAGGTGAAAATGCTAGATGCTTGGCTGTGCCTGGCTTAAATACTTTGAAGTCTCTGTCCTGGAACAAGCATGCTTCAAACAAAGTCGGAATTCATGGTTTCCCTACTTGTTCTGGGTCAGCCTTTGGCCAGCCAGGCAGCTAGCATTTTCAAAAGGAGAATAGACTACTCCTTTTTTCAGTGCCACCTACTATATTAAATGGGAAAACCGCATTTTGCTGCCTGTCTAAACTCTACCCGTAGTATTCTGTCCAGGATGTGATTGCGGCTATAGTTGATCTAAATGCCTAACCCAATGCAGGAAGTGGCATGACTGCAAGGACTTGGTGCTGCCACGACTCGTACAACCCTTTGTTCCCGACGGTTTCCATTACTTTATTTATTTCTACAGAGCTGATTGTTTTATAATCACAGTTCCTGCTCGCTATCTTGCAAACAAAATTACATTTAGTAATTAAAATCAAACACAACCAACTGCAGTTTTTTTTTTTTTTTTGAAGGAATAATATTAGATTTGTCCCGGGGCTAAGCGCCAAAGAGTTTGTGGGTGTTTAATTGGCTGATGGGACTACCAGGAAATCAGTTTAATGGATGCTGCTTATGAAATGTGATTAATTGTTGCATCTGTCATTTTACATTGATGGCAATGGAAGATGCAAAAGGCCATTCTGACTAAGAAGTTAAGAGGGCTGGATTTGTGAATAATTCCATCTGACCTTCTGGAAAGACTGGTTAAGCAGCCAGATTCCCGTCCACGTCCTGTAAATCATTGGTGGGCTTTGGCTAGTGCTCTGGGCACTAGGTTTCAGTCCCACCCTGGGAGGTAGGAGTTATGTCTTTGATCACACAAGTCTTTGATCTCAATATAAGCACTAAACTAAATACATTTTAACTATTATATTGAAACATTGTACTTTTTAATGAATGGCGGTTTGCAGGCTTCATTGACACAGAAGCTCCATCCTTTGTAAATGATGGTGGATGATGTCAAAGTAAGAAGGTGTCCATCCTCTGACATCTTTGTCCAAATGGTGGAAGGTGTCTATCGCCTGAATAATGGAAGGGGTTTGTCTTTTGACACCTTTTTTCTAAAAGGTGGAAGATCTCCATTCGCTTGGTATCGGACTGTGTCCTCCTGGTGGATGATGTCCACTCCCTGTCATCCTTGTTCACATTGTGGAAGATGCCTACCCTCTGACATCTTTGAATGGTGATAGATGTCCATCCTCTAAAATCTTTGTCCGAAAAGGGTGGAAGAGGTGTCCACCCTCTTGACATCTTTGTCCGACCTGTTCAGGGTGTCCACCCTCTTGACCTCTTTGTCCGACCCGTGGAGGGTGTCCACCCTCTTGACATCTTTGTCCGACCTGTTCAGGGTGTCCACCCTCTTGACCTCTTTGTCCGACCTGTGGAGGGTGTCCACCCTCTTGACATCTTTGTCCGACCTGCGGAAGGTGTCCACCTTCTTGACATCTTTGTCCGACCTGCGGAAGGTGTCCACCTTCTTGACATCTTTGTCCGACCTGCGGAAGGTGTCCACCTTCTTGACATCTTTGTCCGACCTGTGGAGGGTGTCCACCTTCTTGACGTCTTTGTCCGACCTGCGGAAGGTGTCCACCTTCTTGACATCTTTGTCCGACCTGTGGAGGGTGTCCACCACCTTGACATCTTTGTCTAACCTGCGGAAGGTGTCCACCCTCTTGACATCTTTGTCTAACCTGCAGAAGGTGTCCACCCTCTTGACATCTTTGTCTAACCTGCAGAAGGTGTCCACCTTCTTGACATCTTTGTCCGACCTGCGGAAGGTGTCCACCCTCTTGACATCTTTGTCCGACCTGTGGAGGGTGTCCACCCTCTTGACATCTTTGTCCGACCTGTGGAGGGTGTCCACCCTCTTGACATCTTTGTCTGACCTGTGGAGGGTGTCCACCCTCTTGACATCTTTGTCCGACCTGCGGTGGGTGTCCACCCTCTTGACATCTTTGTCCGACCTGTGGAAGGTGTCCACTCTCTTGACATCTATGCCCCCTTTTGAAGTAGATAAAGACAGTTGGCAAAATAGGACTGTTGGCATCAAGGTGACCTCTTGGGACATAGTGTAATTGCTGGCCACCAGTTAGACAAAGGAACTCTGCAGCCGTGCTGCTAGCAATGCAAACAGCACAAAGCTCTCGGTTCACTAATCTCTCTTGTGACAACTCTTTATGCCCTTGTTTTCTTACTTGGTAAAACCTCTCTTGTGACATTCCTTATCAAGGCCGATTAGCGCTGCTTGGAAGGCTTTATAGGGCCTCTGACACCTCAACTTTCTTACTGTTGCAAAATTCCTCATGTGAATGGTTTAAAGGGACCTTAACCTTGTCAGTTTTATTTCCCTCTCTGTATTTTAGGACCAATAAAGCCATAACATCGCTATGATTACCCTGCAACCTTCCCTTCTGTCTTGTACAGTTGCACATGCTTCTCTCTTGTACTGAAATTGCTTACCTTGATTTCATTACACACTGTGAGCTTCTCACAGTGTGAATAAGAATTTGCAGCAAGTCATTTAAAATATTATTAGCATGGTACTAAAAAAGGAAGGCAGGACCCAGAGAAAGCAAAATTTAGTCAGGCAAGAAACTTCAGTTTTAAGTTGTGGGTGGATTCTGGTGGATTGATTCACCTATCAAGTTTTTATATCTCCGATTCCAGTGCAATTTGCCGGTTGACTCCATCTGTAGCTTGGAGTCTCAGTCCTCTTGCCCTTGGCAGCTGTGAGATTCTTACTTTCTCAGCCGCCTTTTCTGTAATATAAAGTGAATTTTGTTTGTGCCGATAGAACCAAAAACCAGAAAGTAGAAAGATCCTATTCTGGATTCCTGAAGAAAAATGAAGCTGTTAGTGGACACCATGTGCCCGTTGGCATCCACCCAAAACTGAAATCCATTTTTTGGGTTGGCTGGCTCTTTAAGGCCGTAATAGGGAAGATGTGCCGTGTCCCAGAGTGTGTGGAAGAGCTGATTAGCTGCCAGCAGGCTTTGGCTTTCGACAGTTCCTCATATAATTGCCTGTGTTCAGTCCCCAGTACACAGCCTGCCTATACTTGCCTGCGGGCTGCTCATCTCCTGGTGGTGGATGACAAGTGACACGGTGTTCTTCTCTGTCCTCCCCAAAATCTGAAGTGCGAGGACGATGGTAAAGACAGTGATGCCGAGTTCTGTATTATTCAGAGTTCTTCTGGACTTTGTTTACCAGAAAGCTTTTTCAGTTTGGGTTTCTGTCTTGAGGTATATTTTAAAGTCTACAGTCCTATCTCTTTAATAACATCTAAAGTGACCCTCAGTAATGTTACATGAGTGAATACGTTCCCAACATGTCACAATGTACATCATTTTTCGACAAAAGGTCCACCTTTTCTCCCCAAAATCCGTCCTTGAGCCCCAGTCCAGTGACTTTTTTCCTATACCGAGATGTCATATGAGTCTGCTGCAGGCAGGGGGGAAGCATTTCTTCAGTCTCCTCTCTCCTAGTGATCAGACTGCAACATTGTATCAAGTCACAATGTGTCCACTGACACCTTCCGGCATCAAATTTGGTCCACTAAAAACAGGCTGAAGGGGAAATGTTTGCCATCTGTGTGGCGGATGGGACGACAGTAGGATGGAAAAAGACAGGCAGTCTATTTCCGTTCGACCCCCCCCCCCCCCCCCAATAGAGAACAGTGGGCTGTCCTGTCATCTGCCTGCCTGCTCAGCAGGGATCAGCAGAGAGATCCCCCGCGGAGCACGCGGATCAGCTTGACAGATTACGCTCTGTCTGAAAGGGACCTTAAAGAGGAGTTCCAGCCTGGGCAAATAAAATAAATGTAAAGTCAGCAGCTAAACATACTATAGCTGCTGACTTTATTATAAGGATACTTACCTGTCCAGGGAGCCCTCCATGTCGGCACCCCAAGCCGATCCATCCATGGGCTCCGGTTGCAGGCGCCGGGATTTTCCCTAAAGGAAACGGGAAGTTTCCTACTGCAGCATGTTTGTTTTTTTTGTCTGCTAGATGTCCTTAGTCTGATGGACAGCATCATTCAATCCACTTCCTCAGGGCCCATGTCATCTGGGACCTGCCCCCTAGCCTGTGACTAGACAGTGAAAGGAGAAGCAGCACAGTGAGCTCAAACTCCAGCCCTTCTGTACAGGTACTTCGAGGCTGATATCAAGTCACATTCAAGTAGTTTAATATTGTGTTTTTTTATTTATTATATTAATTTGTGTTTTTAGGTTTGCTTAAAAAAAAATACCTGTCTTAGGCTAGCACAGTTTTCTGGCAGTGGAATGGGCTAGGGGTTTCATGAACAGGAATATTCTGCAAGTGTTTAAAGTGGATCTTCACTGCATCTGAGCACCACAAACCAAAAACGCTATTTGATTCATTTTTATTATTCAAAGCAAACTCCCCCATCCATCCATCCAGATCTCTGTGCTTTATTTTGCTGATAAATCACTCCCTAGCATTTCTGGCTGTTGCCATCTTGAGTAAGGGCAAATGATTCATGTAGCATTTACTTCCTGCCCTTAGCTCAAGTATGCATACAAGAGAGTGTGCTTAGCTGAGAGAACCCCTCCTCTCCTCCCCTCCTGAAGACTCCTGGGATGTATGACATAATTTGCCTAGGAAAGAAGTAACTGAAGAAATGTAAAAAAAAAAAATTAAACAAGTAAATAGAATATACTTTCCTAAAGCTAGAAGCATGAGGATTAAAAATAACCAATGTTTGGGAGAGTGAAGTTCCACTTTAATAATTACCTGGGAGTCCATTCCGGTAAAAGTGTTTTTCCTTTAATTCTGTTCTTTTAACCTGTTCTCGGCTTTTGCCGGTGCCTCAGTCTCTCTCATTTGCTACAACTGAGACTTGTGTTCACCACGTACACCCTTCAATCATTCTCCGCATCCCCGAATGAGAGAGGCCCGTGCATTGCCGGTAGGCGATAGATCTGGTATTAAAATACTTCAGTTCGCTGAGAATTGCCATCTACTTCATATGATTTAATATTTCAAATGTAATTCAGAGAATCTTCAACTCATAAATTCCAACGCCGATTTCCAAACGTGTCTTTTGTGATTGAAACAATGGTTTTATAATTTCTGGCTTTTATCTGGCGTGCAGAATCGATGATGCGTGCTGTAATTCAAGTTGGCTGCAACTAACGATTATTTGGCCTTTTTTTTTTTTTTTTTTTTCAATTATCGTATAATCTTAAAAAAGCGTGGTGTATAATTTTTAGTTAATATGTAAAGTTAAAAAAAAAAAGGCAATTTATCCTATATCTATGCAGTAGTAAATATAAATAACCAAATATATGGTTAGGGAGCAAAATCTTTAATCCACTCTGAGAATAACAGACAGAAGAGATATACTGTATAAACTGTAAGTCCCGGTTCACACTACCGCGACTTGTCAGGGGACTTGTCAGCCTGACAAGTCGCAGTCCATTCTGTGCTACGGGAACCGTTCTAATAGGAGCGACTCAAGATGCTCCAACTTAGAAAATAGTTCCTGTACTACTTCGGGGCGACATTGGAGTAACTTGCATTGACTTCCATTATGTGAAGTCCGTGCAAGTCGCGGTGCACGCGACTTCACTGGTTGCCCCCGAAGTCGGATGGCCATAGTGTGAACCGACACTTAGAGGTTGAATCTGGTAAATATCATCAGACTCAGAGATCACATTTTTTATTTAAAGAAAATAAAAATGAAAGACCTTTTGCATATTTTCAGACAGAAGTGTGTGGCAGACTCCCTTGTCATAGGCAGGTGGATTGGTAAAAGCTCCCTGTGCCTGCTGTCACCTATGCTGGCCATACAAAAACAATGTCTTCCTTCAAAACAATCTTAATTTTAAGAACGTTTGTTCGATTCGCTAATCGTTAGTGAGGTCAAATCTGCGTTTTTGTTTTCAACTACAGGGACGGGTAAATTTGAAGGTGCAGAATAGAAAACTTCTTGGTCAAGGGAATTTTCAGTCATTGTAGGTGGTTTTCGTTCAGAAATTCCATTCATTTTAAAACTGAATGTTAAAAGCAAGTGGAATTTTCAAACGACATTCTTTCGTTCAGCGAAAGATTTTTCGTATGAATATTCTTGCCTGAAAATCCATACGTGTAGCAAGCATAAGGCTCGATTCACAACATTGCAGTTTGCTTTTGATTAATTCCTGCAGTGCTTTTTGCTATAAGTTTTTTGCATTTTTATTATTTTTTTTGGCACACATGATTTTTGCTGTGATTTGCATTTTTGCATTTTTTTTTTTTTTTTTAAACAATTTGTTAAGCAGATTAAAAAAAAAAAAAAAAAGCAATTCTCGGCTAAGTCCTCCTTCCCAGTCTTTAAACCCCCTAATGAAGGGGGACTTCAGTAACCCCCAGAACATGTTGGTTGTAACATCTTGTGTTATCCTCACATCGGACTAATTTATTTGGATTTCTGGACCCTACAATTGGTGTAATGCTCACTGTATGTTTCCAAACATTTGATCACCTGATCCGGACCCTTTTGTTTGGAGCAGATAGTTGCATCATGCCCATGGGTAGCTGCTGATGCCAGCCAATTGACCGTTGGCAAAAATCGTTTGTCCAGGTTTATTTCCAGTTGTTCCCCTAGGGCAGTGGTCCTCAACTCTGGTCCTCAGGGCCCACTAACAGGCCAGATTTTAAGTAGTACCTTGGGGAGATGCAGACTAGAGTACTGCAATCACTGAGCAGCAAATTATATCACCTGGGATGTATTTCAGTTATCTTGCAAACCTGGCCTGTTAGTGGGCCCTGAGGACCAGGGTTGAGGACCACTGCCCTAGAGGAGCCATGCTCAACTAGGGTTCCTCCAGTGGTTACTAGGGGTTTATTAAAGTGGTTCTGAAGCTTAAAATGTTTATACCTTAATGCATTCCTTGCGATAGGGTAAAAAATGTTTAGGCATTGATTTTGGCCCCTCGCCTTTGGCTCCCAGTGCTCAGTCAAACCCAGTGACGAGGGAGTGGGGTGCAGGGCTGAGTCCCGCTGGCTATGTCAATGGACACAGCAGCTGGGCTCATGAGCGAGAATGTACAAGTGCCCCCCTGGGGAGTGGCTTCCCATGGGGGCACTGGATAGAGAGGAGCAGCCTGCAGCGCTGGCAGGGGACCCGAGAAGAGGACGTTCAGGGCTGCTCTGTGCAATTCCATATTGTTGGCAGAATATAGCAAAAGAAACAATATAAAAATTTAGCAAAAAAGCACTGGGTACAGAAATCTTCCAGTGTTTTGGAAGGACAGGTTGCTCAAGTTAGTAGCAAATTCTTTGGCCATTTAATGATCATTTTATTATTATTATGATTCATTGTGTATTGAGGAGATTAAAATATAAGCCAATTACATGATACTATTTTTTTTTTCTACTCTAAGCACAGTACGGGTGCTGGGGGTAACGTCTATGGTTTTGGAACCTCTGTCTAGATTAGGATGTTCCTTTTGGTTCTCTGGTCTCCTCTCACCCTTGGCTCCTTCCGCACAGCGAGTCCCGTAATTGAAATGTCAGACACTTTTGACAGGACATCAATAATCCTGGACTGTGACACTTTTTGTTTGCTTAATTTTTTTCCTCTCCATGTGGAAATAAGCTTTAGCCTAAATTCATAAACTATTAAACTGTCTTCTGGGACTTTGGAGGGGGTGGGGAGGGAGGAACAGAACATTTAAAGGAACGGTAATTTATTTAGGGGCAAGTATATAAATTCTAGTTTATAATGATAGTAAGTGAGAATTTAGGTTTCTACATTCGTCTTGTATGTATGTCACCCTAGAGTAGCAATTCACATCTTGATAAGAGAAGGCCAGGGTCCAGAAAGTGGGTTGAGCTTGTCATTATCTTTTCTAGAATGTCTTTTGAAGTATCGACTATTCTTTCAGATGGTCCTAAATTGCTTATGTCTAGTGAAGGAGAAGACTTGATCTATAGTGGATATAAAAAGTCTACACACCCCTGTTAAAATGTCAGGTTTCTGTGAAGTAAAAAAATGAGACAAATTTTAGAACTTTTTCTGCCTTTTTAAAGCGGAGTTCCGGGCACAGAAATGATTTTTTTCAGTGAACATACCCCCGGGACAGTCAGGGCTAGCACATTCCACAATGGCTAGCCTCTGATCTGTCCCGGTTCGCACTTACCTTTTAGAAGAAATACTTACTTAGAAAATTTCTTCCACAGCGTTTCCATCTCTGTTGTGGGCGGCTGAATCCGGCGCGGTCCTCTTCTCTGTCTTCTTCCGCGTCTTCGTGTCCCAGAATGCACTGCACCGGCCCCTCTCGTCACTTCCGGTGCGGCGCCGCATTCCTAAACAGCTTCTGGGCATGCCCAGAAGCTGTTTAGCAGGGGAATGCGGCGTCGCCCGGAAATGACGAGCGGGGCCGGTGCCGTCGCATTGATTCCTGGGAGCTATGACGTTTAGCTCCCAGGAATCATCGCGAGGCAGGAAGTGACGGGGTGAGCCGCGGCTCCGAGGGAGGAAGCAGTCAGAGGTGAGTATTTACGATCTTCAATAAAAAGGTGAGTAAACAAAAAAAATAAAAATAACTATCCAATTCCTTTTCAGGTGAGCTCTACCTAGCGGAGGGGCACAAAAAAAAAAATCGTTTTTGTGCCCGGAACTCCGCTTTAATGTGACCTATAAACTGTACAACTCGGTTGAACAACAAACTGAAATCTTTTAGGTGGAAGAAAGTTAAAATAAAAAAACTAAAATAATATGGTTGCATAAGTGTGCACACCCATAAACTAATACTTTGTTGAAGCATCTTTTGATTTTTTTACAGCACTCTTTTTGGGTATGAGTCTATCAGCATGGCACATCTTTGCTTGGCAATATTTGCCACTCTTCTTTGCAAAAACTCTCCAAATCTGTCAGATTGTGAGGGCATCTCCTGTGCACAGCCCTCTACAGATCACCCCAATCAATCATATTCAGGTCTGGGCTCTGGCTGGGCCATTCCAAAACTTTAATCTTCTTCTGCTGAAGCCATTACTTGATTTGGATGTATGCTTTAGGTCATTGTCATGCTAAAAGACGAAGTTCCTCTTCATGTTCAGCTTTCTAGTAGAAATGTGCCAACATTGACTGGTATTTGGAACTGTTGATCTTTCCCTCTACCTGGACTAAGGCCCCTGTTCCAGCTGAAGAAAAACAGCCCTGAAGCATAATGCTGTCACCACCATGCTTCACTGTGGGTATGGTGTTTTTAATGATGTACAGTTGTTTTTGCACTAAGCATATCGTTTGGAATTATGGGCAAAAAGTTAAACTTTGGTTTCATCAGACCATAACCCATTTTCCCACATGCTTTTGGGAGACTCCAGATGTGTTTTTGCAAAATTTAGCCAGGGTTGGATGTTTTTCTGAAGAAAAGGCTTCCGTCTTGCCGCTCTACCTCATAGCCCAGACATATGAAGAATACATAATACACAATGTTGCTGTAGGCCTCTTGGCAGCCTCCCTGGCCAGTTTTCTTCTCGTCTTTTCATCAATTTTGGAGGGACGTCCAGTTCTTGGTGATGTCACTTTTGTGCCATATTTTCTCCACTTGATGTTGACTGTCTTCACTGTGTTCCATGGTATATCTAATGCCTTGAAAATTCTTGTGTACCCTTCTTCTGACTGAAACCTTTTAACAATGAGATCCCTTTAATGCAGTGGTTCTCAACTCCGGTCCTCGGGACCACTAACAGGCCAAATTTTAAGCATTTCCTTGGGGAGATGCATACTAGAATACTGGAATCACTGAGCAGCAAATTATATCACCTGTGATGTAATTTAGTTATCTTTCAAACCTGGCCTGTTAGTGGGTCCCAAGGATCAGAGTTGAGAACCACTGCTTTATTTCTTTGGAAGCTCTCTGCAGACCATGGCTTTTGCTGTAGGATGCGACTAAGAAAATGTCAGGAAAGACCTACTAGAACAGCTTAACTTTTTTGGGGTTAATCGGAGGCACTTTAAATGATGGCAGGTGTGTACTGACTCCTGTATTAACATGAGTTTGAATGTGCTTACTTCTGAACACAGCTACATCCCCAGTTATAGGAGGTTGTGCACACTTGCGCAACCACATATTTTATTTTTATTCCCCCCCCCCCCCCAAAAGATTTCAGTTTGTTTTTCAATTGAGTTGTACAGTTTATAGGTCACATTAAAGGTGAAAAAAGTTGTGAAATTATTTAACTTTGTCTCCTTTTTTTTTTTTTTTTTTTTCATCATAGAAACCTGACATTTTTAGGTTTTTTATATCTACTGTATATAGTTACATAGTTTGGTTGAAAAAAAGACACTAGTCCATCTAGTTCAGTGGTTTCCACACTGCGGCCCAGGGACCTAGGGCCCTTTGCTTTCCTTTATCCAGCCATTGAGGCACTATTCCTCCTACTGAGACTTTTCTGTCAACTGACACCAACAATGGGGCACTATTCCTCCCAATGATACCAATAATGGGGTACTGTACTTCCCCTTAATACCAAATGGGGCAATGTCTTCTACTTATGATGCCAGGAAAAACCTGAAGGACAATAAACTGGCCCTTTGTTTTGAAAGTTTGGGAAAACCCCTGATCTAGTTTAACCAATAAACACACACACACATAGAAAACCTCCATATACACAATCCTATACCCACAGTTGATCCAGAGGAAGGAAAAAAACCCCAATAAAGCATGATCCAGTTTGCTAAAGTGTGGAAGAAAAAATCCTTCTTAATCCCCCATGAGGAAAGCAAATATTTTCTGTGTCAACTACCCCTAGTGTTATTACCTATAAATATTAGTATCCAGTTATAATTTGTGCATTTATGATTGCATCGAGTTCCATTTTAAAATAATCTACTGAGCTGGCCAGAACCAGTTCTTGTGGGAGTCTATTCCACATTTTCACAACTCTTACTGTGATGAAGTCTTTCTGTATGTGAAGGTAAACCTTTTTTTTCCTCCAATGTTCTCCAAACTGTGGCTCATGTGCTGAATGTGGCCTTTTGCTTCACTTTATACACCCCTAGGGGCACTCTGACTCCCACTGATACAAGGCACTATTCCTCCCACTGACACCAAAAATGAAGCACCATTCGGTTTGCTGACACCAACAGTGATGATTATTCCTCCCATTGACACCAATGATGGGGCATAAATCATCCAACTGACGCCAATGATGGGGCACTATTCCTCCCACTGGCACCAGCCTTGGGCACTAGTCGTTTGACTCATACGAATGACGGGGAACTATTCCTCCCATTGACACCAATGAAGGGGGCACTATTCTACCCACTAATACCAATAATAGGGCACTATTCCTCATCCAATCCAGAACAGGTGCTATGTAATTTTTTTTTTTTTACTTCCAGTGAGCACCAGGCCTGAGATGACGTCTACTCCAGTTGATGGTTGGGCATTTTCTACTACCAATGGCCACAGTCTGACCCCCCCTCCCAAAAGTCTGAAGGACAGTTAACTTGCTCTTTATTAAGGAAGTTTAAAGACTTCTGGTCTTAGACGTAAAGAGTGCCCCCTGAAATATGAGGTATATCTCACCAATGGAGACACGTGGCAAAACTTTGACATGGGTCACTCTTCTTTGCTGTACTTTTAACCCTCATTATGGCCATAGATAGAATAATCTTGGACACACTTGACAAATATTCTTTGGCAGTATAGTCAATGACAACAAATAACATTGCAGCATGGAAGGTAAAGAAATATTGCTGGTGACTAATACAATTGGAAATATTGGTTAAAATGGCACCCACAATTTCATTTCAATACAAATTCTTTGCATGCTTGTTGAAGGTCTGGTGATCAAAGTGTATGAAATAACATATATTTTATGAATCGTAGTAATAGTGTATAATTACAAAAATATTCTTGATGCTAATACTTTTTTTGTTTGTTTTGCAGGTATATCCCGGCTGACTGTTCAGACCGTGTCCTAAATGAAGCTTTCAGCGCAAGTCCATTTGGAAACCTGACCCCTTCTTTTTACCCACTCCCTCCCCACTCCTTTTAATTTATTATTTTTTTAGGTATAATTTTCATTGCTTTAATTTAATATTATTTTCAAAGATGATGACCCAAACGTGGAGGTCTCTTCCTTTACATTTATGGACTGTCTTGTTTTTGGGAGTCTCCTGGATTCTTCCCGGGAATGGTTCTCCCAAGCCATTTAGAACTTTTACGGGCAGTGAATGGAGCTTAACTCATTTGGTGGTGCATAATAAAACTGGGGAGGTATACTTGGGGGCCGTGAACAGGATTTTCAAACTGTCAAGCAACCTTACCCTTTTGCGTACCCATGTTACGGGTCCCATTGAAGACAACGAAAAGTGTTACCCTCCTCCTAGTGTCCAGTCTTGTCAGCATGGACTCATCACCACTAATAATGTCAACAAGCTGCTGCTAGTGGACTACTCTTTGGACCGTTTAATAGCCTGTGGCAGCGCCTCTCAGGGGATCTGCCAGTTCCTACGTCTTGGGGACCTCTTTAAATTGGGAGAACCTCATCATCGTAAGGAGCACTACCTCTCCAGTGTTAATGAGTCTGGCACAATGTCTGGAATCATTATTGAGGCCCCTAATGGGCAGAACAAACTTTTTGTTGGGACACCTATAGATGGAAAGTCTGAATATTTTCCTACTCTCTCTAGTCGGAAACTTCTGCCCAGCGAGGAGAATGCAGAGATGTTTGGCTTTGTCTACCAGGATGAGTTTGTATCTTCACAACTTAAGATTCCCTCAGACACGCTGTCCAAATTTCCAACTTTTGACATATACTATGTGTACAGTTTCAGAAGTGAGCAGTTTGTCTACTACTTGACCCTACAGTTAGATACACAGTTGACTTCTCCTGATTCTACCGGAGAACAGTTTTTCACATCTAAAATTGTCCGGCTTTGCGTTGAAGACCCCAAGTTCTACTCTTATGTTGAGTTCCCCATCGGATGCATGAAAGATGGTGTGGAATATCGTCTCATACAGGATGCTTACCTGAGCAAGCCCGGGAAACGCCTAGCCAAAGAGTTGGGGATCTCCGAGAGGGAGGACATTCTTTTCACCGTCTTTGCACAGGGTCAGAAAAATCGAGTCAAACCACCTAAGGAGTCTGTTCTTTGCCTTTTCACCTTGAAGAAGATCAAGGATAAAATTAAGGAACGTATTCAGTCCTGCTACCGCGGCGAAGGAAAACTGTCTCTGCCTTGGCTTTTAAACAAAGAGCTTGGTTGCATCAACTCGGTAAGTTACAGTTGTAACTCCTACTTCTACTTCTGTTGTGAAAAAAAAAAACATTCTCCTGGGTGATCGATGTACATTGCAAGGATTTTAAAACATTTTGTTGCAAATTCCTACCTTTTGCTATTCTTAAAGAAAAGCTATTTGTGTCCATGTGCAAAGTGAATCTGTATGGGAGTGGTTTTATAATTATCAGCTGCTGCACTGGCAGGGTCTGCATCCCTTTTAGACCTAAATTCCTTTTGGAAATATCTCACCAAAAATTACTTTATTGCAGGGGATGCCAAAAATCTGATTTGTATTTTAGTGTAGACTTCTGGGAAAATCAGTGAGCCAATCATACATTTTTAGGGGGCGCTTTGTACTTCCATCTGTGTACAGAATGCCTCCAGGTAGCCAGATTGCATTGCATTTTACAGAAAATTGCAGAGCTGCATTGAAATTTAGGTTATTTTTAATATTCAATTACAATAGGACTTAATTTGCAA